>NC_003074.8:22226158-22534576 GCF_000001735.4 Arabidopsis thaliana | reverse complement strand
ATTTAGTATGTTGGATGTTTGAAACATGAGTTGACAAGATTATAAGTATGCCATAGAAGAGTGACAGTTGATATGAACCTGGGGAAGCGACAATAGAATGTTCAGAACTTGAGGAAGAAAGAAGATGAGGGTTTCACTGCAAAAGCGAACTTTCAGAACAGAAATATGGCATGGGAATTAGTTGCATGGTCATACACTAGCTGGATAGTATGATGCAAATGATGAATCTGAGAGTTGGTAGTTTCCATGTATTAGTGACGTGCCTGTGCCTCAGAGAAGGTAAGTGGGTTTGGAAGTATACCTGAAGTGACCCAGAATACCAACAACTGCCACAGTCGTTCCAGCGAAGACTGTGTAAGTATCTCCAACAAAAACTGAAGAAGGATACCTAACAGCAGACGATTGCGGGAACTGGTCAGAAAAAGCATTACTTCACTCAAGAAAAAATAAGTTTGAAAGAGAAAGCTGTGAAGGATTTTACCAATTGTAAGCAAGCATTGCCAAGGATGTGGCCATCAGCGGTTGATTAAGAAATATCGAGAAGGTACGAGCGTGGTGATACTCGGGATCCACAGATGCTCCGATTTGCATAACGTTGTGTATCAGGATCTACAGGTAACTGGGACGCATCATATCTCAACCCAAAAGGGGCAAAGAGAGAAAAATTCAGACACATTATCTATGACCATAGGATTTACAGCAGCGGCAGTAACAACTGTGTGACCGATTTCAAGGCCATTCAGACCAGCGTGGATGTTAATAGAGTTTGGACAAAAGACAGCAAGTAACCCCATATATATAACTTATATATCTGTCCTGCCACGTTAAAACATTGTTGGTGCCGGAATTAGCACCTCCGACAATACCGGCTTAAACCAGAAGAACTACGAATTAGACTGAGATTTCAATCAAACCGGGATATCCCGGTTTAGCTTGTTAATGGGCCAAAATAAGGAGGTCATTTGCCGACTTTAGCCCGAAGTAGGGAGACCGTCTAGCCGACTTCCTAATTCGAAGAAAAAGAAGTTTTCTCCTTTGAAAATAGGAAGTCTTTGGAGATAAAGGAAATTAGAAGATTCAATCCTCGAAGAAATAGAAGTTTAACAAATCTTTTAACCGTCTTAATAGTGTATAAATAGAGGGGTTTGTCCTCTATTCGGGGGATCCGAAATTTAATACTAAAAACCCTCTTCATTGTTTTTGGGCAAAACCCTAACTTTGTCTCTAAGCAACGTTGTTCTTCTTTTCATTGAATCTTTGGTCACTAAATAGCGAGAGAGAGTTAAGTAAATTTGTTTACCCCCTTTAAACAAATTTATTGTGTGATTTTCAGAATCAACAAACATCTATTGAGTTAGCTGACTATAATCATTTACCTCCTCAAAAGAAAAATACAATTATGGAAGTCAATTTGTACAAATAGGTGGTAACATGTACAAGAACCATTGCCTAGATCAAGCACTAGCGGAATCGTTGGCTCGTTTCGTTTCCCGCGCTCTGGATTTTGACTCCAAAATCTGTTCGCATGGCCTGACAAGGATTTCAGAGCAATTACCAATCTGCGTCACAACGACCAATAGAAATTTGTCACGTCTCTGAATTACGACACCGTGTCATCCAAGTAGAACCTTAAGTTTGCCACGTCGCTGTAAAATCTAGTATGTGTGTTGATTAATCATAACTTTAATTCTCCATATATGACCCCAAAAAGCAAATGTTTCAATTCTTCTGGCATATATAACTTCCTGTTGCTACAAAAATATCATAACTTCGTGGTTATGAAAGGAGTCTAATTTATATATATATATAAAATAACCTTAAAATCAAATTACGTCATATGTTAATATTATTCATAGCTAGACATATCACATATTGTTTCTGTAGCTTTTAAAGCGATCGATAAATTGTACATTTCTTTTTTGAGTCCTAGAGAAATGGGATTTTCTTTTTGTCAACAAGTGTATTTAATTAGAGTGAAGGAAGCTATTGCTCAAACTAAGCCCATAATAACGATAGCAAATTTTATTAATGATAGATATAGTATCATATCTATAAATAAGTAAAAGATGTGGCTAGAAGAACACACTCGACGAACTGACGATGAAGCACACCATAGCTCTTGCTCTGCTTTTGACACTTAGCTTCCTTTTAACGTATCTTCTCCTTGTCCGTTGTCGCTGTTAAATCACGACGACGGAGATCAAGCTCACAGCTCACTGGCACTGCTTCCGGGACCTCTCGGACCTTCGGGATGACCCGTAATCGGAAACCTTCTCCAGATCATCGGAAAAGCTCCTCACCGTTCACTTGCTGATTTCTCGAGAGTTTATGGACCAGTCATGAGTCTTAGGCTTGGAAGTTTAACCAAAGTGGTCATTTCTTCACCAGATGCAGCAAGAGAGGTTCTTTAAACGCTTGACCATGTCTTATCCGGGCAAACCTTTAGCAAGACGGTTCGAGCCTTCGGCCACCACGAAGTCTCCGTAGCATGGCTACCTTCGACGTCGTCTCGTTGGAGGTAAATTATAAGTTAATGTGATTAATTAAATATGGTTATCTATCTATATATATAAATACAATGTTCCAATTAGGTTATGGATACTGGCGACAAAACTTTTCTCACGGGAGCATCACAAAGCCACGAAGTCCGTAAGGTCGAAGAAAGCGAAAGAACTTGTAACATTTCATTATCCAAAGAGGCGAACGAGGCTTCTCCGTCGACATTGCTCGTACGTGCGTGCTTCATCACGTCGCTTAATGTAGACTCAAACGTTGTGTTTTCGATCGACTTAGGTAGTTACGATCCGAGAGCCTCCACGGAGCTCCAAGACTCCTTGTCTCGTATGATGAAAACAATGGGGAAACCGAACCTCGCAAATTATTTTCCGTCTCTTGAGTTTCTTGATCTACAGGGTATCCGGAAAGAGATGAAGGTCATGTGTTCGGAGAGGTTGTTTCAGGTTTTTCAAGGCCTCATCGATGCTCGGATCGCGGAAAGATCATCGCAGATTGGACCTAGAGTCGATGCACTGAGAGGCGATTTGTTGGATTCAGTGATCGATCTTATTCAAGAAGAGGGATCGGAAGTCGACATGAATGATATCAAACACTTTTTATGCGTAAGTGATATAAGTCTTAAATTATGGTTTGACTGACTTTTTCGTTTAGCGTTTGTTTTTACGTAAAATATTCAATGGATATGTCTATTTTGGAAACGGGACATACCATTTCCATTTAGTATTTATTTCATTTTTTCATTATAACCATAAAATATTAATATATAGAAAAAAACGATAAAAAAGGAAAATCGTTTGGATATAAAAGAGTAATTTCTTTTTTGTATATTTGAAGGGACTTGTTTTATTGCGCGAACGGAGACGAACTCTACCATTGTGGAATGGACATTGGCTGAGCTACTTCATAACCCAATAGCTATGGCTAACACTAAAGTTGAGACCAACTTTATTGTTGGCCAAATCGTTACGTTTGTGACTCCAATCTCTTAGAGTTTTCTTAATTGCTCTTAGATGAAGAGTTTCACGTTACTGTACCTCACCATTTGAGTTAGTATAAGTGGAAACAGTCATAGTCATACTTGTTTTTGTTATTTGTTCTCTCTCCATATGTTTTCTTGCTTTTTAATTGTCATTCATCTGCAGAGGTTAAGGCATTACTCTGAACCTATCAAGAAAATGGTGTATAAAATTAAGGAACTTGGCAAGAGAATCAACGATCTATCTGGGTATGTGCACATTCTTTACTCATTAAGTGTTGGGCTTATATTGATTACTGAATTTTGCTTATTGGTTGTGATATATGGTTATTGGGATGCTTATATGGATACTTGCAGGTATCAAGAAGTTTGATAAAAAAATCTTGCTTGTATGATAAAAAGGTTGTCTCTGTTTGTCCTTTTTCGTTTTTGTTTACTTTAGAATGTGTTGTTCCATGATTACTTCTTAAAATCTTAAGTTAATTAGTTTTGGATTTAGTTGTTGTGCTCATCTTCATTGAAAGGCTGTGAACTTCAAAGAAGAAGAAGAAGAAGGAATGCAAAGTGTACGTGGCCATAGCAACCATGAGTTTTTTCGTTATCTCATTTGATTGCTTTGTATTTTGTTTTCCTCTTTAGAGATAATTTGTTCCTTGTTTCATTGAATTTTTATGTTAAAATTTTATATCAATAAAATGATTTGGTTTTCTATATATTATGAATTGAATATTGGAATTCAAATTTTAAATTCAAAAATTTTAAATTTAAATTCTAATTGCATTGAATAATATCATTAATAACAAAATTGAAATGCTATTGTAAAATCTAATATTTCAGCAAAGAATGCGCTATAATAACTAACAGTACAATAGCACAAAGAAAATCCGCTATATTACGTCTTCGACCTACTATGACGGACGATGATAGAGCGCTTGTTAAAACGCTATAGTATAGTTAGATAGCGTTATTCGAACGCTACAAAAGATCAATATTCTTGTAGTGAGCTGTTGTAACAGAGACCCTCCTTTTGCACCCACCAAGTCTATTTCTCATCCCGCATAAATTTGAGTCAAACATAGAGATTTTAGGGTATCCCATTCCTGAAAATACTCAGATTCTTGTGAACAATTGGGCTATAGAAAGAGACTCGATCATTTGGGAAAACGCGGAACGGTTCAAGCCATAGAGATTCTTGGGACGAGGCATTGAGACGATAGGTAAAAATTTCGAGATGATATTGTTTGGAGCTGGACTAAGAATATGCCCAGGAATATCATTGGCTTTGAGAATTGCACCTCTCATGCTTGCTTCACTTATATATTCTTTTGAATGGTATCCTAAAAACGTAAAAAAACAAGGTCGTTCGTGAGGACTTGAATCTGAATATATGTATCAAACGAACTTATCGTACCTTTGTTGGTTTTGCGGCCACCATGGCGATAACCCTAATAAGTGTAACCGACAACACCAGATATGCTGCTTCCTAAATGTATCTACAAATCCCTTATCTAAGAAGTTTGAGACTGTCTTTCTTCTATCGTAAAACCAGCACTTCTTCTGTTCCCCTAGTTATAAGATATGGTGGAGAATTATGAAACCTGAGAGATTACTTTCGATGGAAAAACAGGGGAGGGAAGAACTCGAGTTAGTTACCGCGGGATTGAAGATATCAATCTCTTCATGAGCACAATTTAGATCACCAGTCAAGACTACAGGCTTAGACTTCTCCAGATCCTGCAGATGGAAAAGAGCCATTGAGCTTGTGTAAGAAGGACATATACAACAAAATAAAGAAACTCTGAAGAAACGTTTTCATACTTTGATGTGATTGCTAAGGGTTCGATCCCAATCTTCGATCCTGTATGTGAAAACCCACGGAGTCCATTCGTTAGAATAAGAAGAAAAGTAGAATATCTATGTCAACTACACGCATTTAATTTGAGGAGTACCAGTCCTTTTAAGCCATCTACAGAATTAGGGACATAAGTACTTATCAAGTAGAAGGAGTCGAATTCAGCAGTTACCATACGCCCTTCCATGTCATGATCTGATCCAGATAGACCAGTACCATATCTAACTCTGAGTGGTTTTATCTGCAAAAGACCAAACTGATTAAAACACATACAATTCAACTTAACATATCAAACATATTGGATAACATGGATATGATATCACAAATAAGCACATTCTTCCATTCTTTTGAGATATCTTTTGAAGAAACTACTTTAGCTTTCAAGTTTTTCTCAGTAGACTGTTTTACTCTTTTCTCTCTGTTTTCAATGCCATAAGCTTCAGAACTAATGCATTCATCTTGAGTAGGCTCTTCTCTGTTTCAGATCTTTCTTTTAATCGCGACACTTTCTAAATGCGTGGACAAAGTAGCTTCCTTTTTTTCTGAACCAGAACTTTCATCTGTAACAAATAAACAGGCAAGGACTTGGTTTTTCACTTAAAAGAGAAAATTTAGAAGAGACACAGCCCAACAAAAAAATTCTTTACAGCTCTCGCAAAATAATCAGAAGATATAGCACTTCTGAGACTTTCATTCTAAATCAAATGGATCAAGCTTAAAAACTACTAAATGGAAGCAAGCTCGTGCCTTTTCTCGATATGATACATAAAACAGAAAAATGTGTGTTCTTGGTGTGCAGTTACATACCAGGTAAAATTGCTGTCCATATGAAGTCGTAAAGTTGAGATAAGTTCTTGTTTGCGTCCTTTCACAGGGAGCCCAACTTTTCTATAACCAAAACAATTGTAACACAAATACAAAAATGTCCCACATGTTTAAACAATGAACAAGAATCTGGATGTCCACAGAAACAATAACAAAGCAGCAAGAGAAACGAAAAGAGTATAGACTTGCCTCAATGTGACTCTTAAGTTCTTGAACCGTCATTGCCTCAATTTCATCTCTATCACTATCACTTCCCTACACGTCAAAACTAACAATTAGACTAGAAAACCCACACAAAAAAAAACATTAGCTACAAGTGCAAGTGAACTGATCAATCAAAAACTTAGCACAAACCATCTGATGACAATTCTGACCATAGCTGCTCCTACTATCTTGAGTTCCTTTCCCTTGCTGTTGTTGATAGAGAAAGGTACAGATTTAACTGTAGCATTTGACATAAGCCCTTGTTGAAACTTCTTGTTCCTCCTACTCCAAAACCAACAATAGATGAACCAACTCTTAAACTCCTAAGAGGGGCCCCAGAAGCCTAGGATCATCATCAATCACGAAATGTGATGAACAAGAACTCTACGAATCGACAAAAAAACAAACAAATCAAATCCTAGCTTACGGGCTTATGGCTCTGTCAAAGTCTAGCATGAAACATATCTTGACATCCTCTTCTTTTGGTTTGCAGCAACATCGATCACGTCTTGCAGTAAGATCTGAAAATTTCGAGTAAGTGTAGTGAAGAATCGCAGCTTCGCCTAGTTTCATGATGCTGTCACAACAAAGATGGAATCAATCTCAGATTCCATATGCAAAAGAATGGATCTCTATGTCTAAGCTAAGTGAGGAGAAGAACATACTTTGGGTACTTCATGTAGTTGTGACAGCGATGAGCACCATTAGGCCGAAAGATGGTCTTGAATCCGAGCAGCGGATCATCCGTTTGCATAGGTAAGAAAATAGTTCAGATTGCCGTGAGTGTTCCATGATAAACATCTCGAGGAAACATCACTGAGAAATTTGCTCAGTGGTGTTCAAGCTAAATCTCACCCTTCTTCAATAATTTCGAACTTTGGAGTACAACTTGACAGTATAATAACTCTACTCTTCCTAGGATATCTTCAGTTACCATTATTCAGGGTAAATATGCTAATGATGTTATAGCCAACTTCCAAAAGTATACACAAGAAGATTAGAATCTCACCTCTGCAATATAAGGCCACATCTTGCTCAGATTTAGCTCCAGTTCTTTTGTAACTCCGGCTTCCAAACTACTTAAGGGAAGTTTCACAAGTCCAAGACGCTCATCTTGGCCTACGTCTTTATCAAATACCTGCCAAAAGTTTAATAAAGCGAAGAGAATAGTTAATATTTCCAATGGCAAAATTGAAAAAGTATGAAGCATAAATATTTCAGATTCCAGACCTCTACAGTGAGCGACTGGGTTTCTTTGTCCTCTACAATCAATTCGAATGTTTGATCCCAGACAGGATTCAGATTGTTCTCGATTGCCTTTGTTTTATACTTGAATACAGGTGAATGTGGATGGTAGGATAAGGGTCAGATTTTCCAATCAATTCCTTATTCTTCAAGTTAGTTGCTTTCACTACTGTTACTATAAGCTTCCTCTGTGGCTTAAGCTCAAAATCACTGAGAAAGAAGAGAGATACATAGAATCGTCAAACTATATAGTGCTTTCTCAATACATATCATGACCTCGCCAAGTAAATCCTATGGCCATACCAGAAGAGGAGAAAAGACAAAAGATTGACAGTGGCAGGAAAAATTCTGTGAGTGAAAAAACGCAAAATGAAAAACAAGCAGAACACATGAAAGTACCTTAAATCAACAGGTATACCACCAATGGGGAAAACAATTCTATGAGGCCACTGAAGCATGTCTATAACGATAGTATCAACAGTGTCCTAACAGAAAGAGAAGCAAAAAGCTGTGTATAAGACCAAATGGGAACAACAACTAAAACTTTTGGAAACTGCTTGACCTACCAAGAGAGGAACTTACATCAATCATAGCAGATAGTCCAGGAATTGCTGTTAAGCTTCCACGGACAGCCTTCAGAGTGTAATCAATTCTTGGTTTTGGCTGGTTGAGAACATTTAAATAGTTGGTCATTGTAAGACAGGAGATATAAAATGATAATAACAAAAATGCATCTTATTCTGGACCCTTTACAGAGCAAGTGTACCTCAGCCAGTAGAGCAACAACAACAGCAGATATACGAGGAATCTCATCCGCAAGTTGAAAGATAACACGTGCAACTGTGAAAACTTGAAGATCCTTCAACTGTTTCAGCCAGAAACAAGTGTTTGTAGAGATACTCAATCTCTATTTGGCACAAAACGACAACCCAAACGACAAATACTAAAAATATCTCTCTAGTAACCTGAATGGGTATGGAGGCAACAAGTGCTGTAACACCCCCATCGAAGATCAACGTCCATTGTGACTTGACCTTCCTTGAAACTTTGAACACGAATACCTGCAACAATGATTAATTATGCATGTGCTCAGGCTTACAGCAAAAGTAACCTAGGAGACAAATGCATGATGTTCTTCCAAGCACAAGGATTCAATAGCATTTGGCAGGTAACTCATCCAAGATAAATAATAGGACAATACAAGGTTGAACAATGGAAGAGAAAAGATAGCCATCACAAAAATGATGTTGTGTCGACCTTATTTTACATTCAATCTTTGGTGCTTTGTTACCCAAGGTCAATTTGCTGAACTTGAGGGAAGTAATTCCTGGTGGTCTGTAATCTTCAAGAAGAGGTTCAACAGAATATCTTACTACCATGGTTGCTGCCTGGAAATTAGTCAACACAACAACGAATATTACACTCTTTGATTGCCAAGGTGCATTGTGGCAAGTGTTTTCCATTCCAACAAATTGGACCTATCTTAGGTGTCAATAAAACACTAGATTTGTGTACCAGCAAAAAAAAAAAAAAAAAAAAAAAATCAGTCTACGAGTCCATTCTAGACAGGCTAAATCTGACTCTTCTTCAATCATTTCGAACTTTGGAGTACAACTTTACATGGATATCTTCAGTTACCATTATTCAGGGTAAACATGCTAGTGATTTAATAGCCAACTTCCAACCCTATACAAGGGAAAAGAAAACACCTAAAACTGCAACATAAGAAGATTAGAATCTCACCTCTGCAATATAAGGCCACATCTTGCTCAGTAGTTTATTCAGCCATTTGACCTGAAAAATAAGAAAGAAAGAACAAAATGTTTGCAGTTTCAAACTTTTGCTATGTTATTGAGAAACCAATGACTCACAGAAATGATGACAAGTACCTGTTCAAATGCTGGAAACGAGATCCATTGAGGGAAATTATCACCACAAAATTTTCTTCAAAATCGTCTCTGCTAAGAGAGCCTAGAACTTTCATATCAACTGCCTGTCAGAAGACAAGAGTATAACTAGTCAATTGTAGAGTATTTGAAGGACAAGAAACTCCTCTACTCTGTCAAACTTAGCAAGTAATGCAAGCCGCATGTCACTTGTCAGTTCTCACACAGAAGCATGGTTGTTAAATAGAAAAATAGTGAGCCACCACCAGCTCGCTAAGTAGAATCACCACCAGATGACACTAACTTGTTACATTAATGTCAATAATTAGAAGTTGCAGAGGGAATTGCTAAGCCGAATCTATTATAAGTACACACAAAACAGGCACTGTTAAATTACGAGTTTCACCTAATCCCAAGACCAACACACACAATCACGACGAATTTTAAAATCCCAGATTTAGAATCTTACAATTTCTCCGATGAATCAATTTCAGAATCCAGATCCCAATCACTTTGAGAATAAGCAGATTGATTCAACCGAACCTTGGAGACTCGCTTGATGGATCGGTAAGTCATCATACGACTCCAGCCAGCCATTAGAGCTACGCCGACCGAATCCGATCAGGAACTTGAAGAAACCCTAGACCAAAATCGCGAGGGAGAGATAAATGAATTATTATCACTTATGCCCCTTATTAGATTTTTCTTATATTATTACTCCAGCACCAGAATTATTCTTTGTTTTTAATGTTCAGTTATGTGGAATATCATATGATATCGTTGATTAATTAATTTCTTATTTTTCGTATTCAAAATGTCTAGTTATAAACGTGACAAAACTACGTATTTTATCACACGAGTGATCATCTAAGAGTAAATTTATTGATTACATTTAAATACAAAATCTAAGCAATGATATATTAGTTTGACGTAGTTAACCACATGTTACATCGCCATATACTAACCTTCTTTAGAGTTAATTGGCGAATAGACAATAACGTGACCAATGCCGTAATTAAGTGCAAATCGATGTCATTAATTAAGTGCAACAGAAATATTTATATGGTCGATCAGCTAATGGAAGTTTCTAGTTATCTACGATGATATTAAGTGCAACATAAATATTTAGATGGTAAATAGCATTAATCTTTTGGCTAATTTATCTACACTAATATTATTAATCCAATGCCGTAAATACAATGAAGATAAGTTATGATTTATAAAAAATAAAAATATAAAAATTGGGAGAAATATAGATTTGGTGGGCCCTTTGAAACGGAAAAGGGTAAATCCGTAATAAGCACCTCGAGCACGAAGGTGGTACACTCTCTTCCTTCTATATAAAGCACCATCGTCTTCAGCACATAAACCACCACCATTTTTATGCATCAGTCAAGGTTTTATTCTTCGTTTTTTTTTAAAGATTTTTATTTGTTAATCGGTATAGTGTCGATTTCTTAAATCTGATTCCGAGATTTTGTTTTCCGATGCATTTCAGTCTGAGAAGAAAGCTTGGAAGCTCTCTATCTCGCTCAAGTAAGCTCAATCTCTCTCTCTCTCTCCATTTACAGATACCGACGATTCTGATGTAGATTTCCTGATTATCCATCCGATGGATCGTGTATATACCGATCGCTTTAATAACTTTCGATTGTTATTATGTTTTGGATTATTGGTGTGATCGCTCTTTCTGTGAATCGGAAACTGCTTCGTATATCATAATTTTGCTTAATTTGATGGGTTTTGCATTTGCGATTGTGATTCTTTGAGTTCTTAAGTTATTTTTTTGAGTTTTTATAAGTATAATGTCAAGTTCTGTTTCCCTGAGTTTTTTCCGATGCATTTCAGGTTGAGGAGAAGCAAGCGTGGAAGCTCTCTCTCTCTCTCACTCTCGCTGGCTCATGTAACCTCCAACTCTTTCTATCTCTCTGTTTTTACCGTTTTAGCTTCCTTGACTAGATCTGACGCTTCTAGTTTAGACGTCGTGACATTCCGATCCGTTTACATTTTGACCTTCTTTTTGTTTATTTGTTTCAGATAAAATGTTGCTCAAGCTATTTCAACAATCCAGGTTCTTCAAATCCATTAGCGGATTGGGAAACGTAGCGTCTCCATCTCATGGATTTGTTGGAACCAGAGCATCACGTCGTAAGTTTTTTCATATTTTCTTTTAAGAAATGGAGCTTCTCGCTTCGTTTTATCTGTTTTACCTCGTTTTTTACATACATGTAAAAACTTGTTTTTTTTTTTTATCCTAGCTCCAGCTGTATTTGGTACTCACTATCTTCGTCTTTTAGGTTTGTTTTTTTTCCCCCTCTGTTTCCTTCTGTTTTTCCATCATCTTAATGATTATCTTACTTTTATTAATATCAAATTTATTAAAGCTACGGATTCATCTCCTCCAAACGATACTATTGGGCCTCAATATGGTGATCCGGTCAGACTACCTGGTTACCCACAGGTAAAAATGTTAATTTTATTTTGGGCCTGGGCCTTTGTTTTCTCCTCTTAATTTTTATTTTTTTAAGCACAAAACGACGTCGTTTTAGAATTTAATGAAATTGTTAACATTGACTTAAATCTGTTAAATTGACCAGTTTGTTAATTTAACGACGTGTTTTATTTGGCCGAGTCAACAAAAATTAAAAATTTAATTGAAAAGTCAACTAAAATTGAGAATTTAATTCATCAGACCCAAAATTGATGCTTTATTTCATCACTTTTGGTAAATCGATAATTTTTTTGACATTTTTCCTGGCAGACCAGACATTTTTGTTTTTCCAATTTGTGGCATAAGCGACAAGTCTTCTTCTTGTTTTTCTTCTTATCAGTTAGTAGATTTTAGCACTGCCAAAACTCAAGTTTGGTGGGACACCGAGAACTCTCCAGTTCCAAGAGGCTTCGATGCCTACAGAATTGGAGGGAACATTAGAAACGCGCTCAACGAGAATGGCTATCGCGGGCCTATTTCTATACGTGCTTTCGGCAACATGAGACTCATACCTACCCCGATCCAGCTGGCCCTCACTTCCACTGGTATCGATCTATACCACGTTCCAGGTAAAATTCTCTATAAATTTATTTATTTCTTTTGATCTAAATACTATTATTTAGGTTGTTTTTTTCTTTTTTAGGAAATAAAGTTGGTTCGCGTAAAACGATAAAAGATGCCAGTGACTTTAAAATTATCGGCCATGTTTTAACTTGGATTGCGCTCAATCATCCCCAACCTTCCAACTTGATGGTAATAACGGGCGATCGTGATTACTCCGTCGCTCTTCATCAACTGAGATGCCGCTCATTCAACATACTGCTGGCTTGTCCCGAAAGTTCTACTTCCACTGCCCTCCTTCGCGCAGCTACATCGGTTTGGAAGTGGAACTCGTTGATTTTGGGACAGAAACCTTTGGCTGAGAACGAGATTGAAGATCTCATAGCTGCCGGTTTGAAGAAATAAAACTATTTTTTGGTAAGTTGAAGAAATAAAACTCTAGCCTATATGTTTATGTCGTTTTCATAAATAAACTTAATTTTATTGTTGTTTGTTTTGTGTTTTTTTCTAATTTGTGTTAAAACTTGAAAAATGGTATAAATGCTTAACATTTTAGTTTATTTAATTTATTTTTGTTGTAATCACTTTTCTTAATTACCTTAGATTTATGGGTGCGAAATTGCTGAATCAAACATCAGTCCCTCTTTCTCGCGCGCGCCTTTCTCCGATCCTCTCTGCTTCCAATCGACGATTAGATCCTTCTCCTTCTCCGATTCTACAATGCATTTCTTACGTCGTCGGAATTAAACTCTTGATAGGCGAGCTGGGTTCATAAATTTGTTTCGACATTTTCTCTGATCCTTTGTTGGGGTCGGATTTGACCCAGGATAGCGTGCCGACCATACCGCCTCGGGAGCCATAGATGAATTATCCCGAACCGGACCAAAACACCTCGGAGTTCTCGTCAAGAGCCCATACCGACCCGACCTCGGAACGCCTCGGGAATAAGACTTGGACAATCATCCCGAGGCGGGCTCGAAAACACCTCGGGAGCTTGCCTTCAAATACCGCAGACCAAGCATCCCGATCATGACCCGAGGCCAGCTTAATCACGGCTCGGAAAGATCTCGTTTTAGACAGAAAGACTTCGAAAGACTTAGCCGATGTAAGTTCAAAACACTTCATCTCCGAAAACCCCGGAAGAGATAATCTTCGAAGATATCACCGGATACAAAAATCCCAGAATCTTCGGAAGATAAAGACAAAGAGGAATTTTCCGAGAATATCGCAAGGGATGATATTCTCGGACCCTATAAAAAAGCACCTTAGAGAACAAACAAAGGGACGCACAAAAGGGCTCTCAACTTGAGGCTATCAAGAACGCTCTGACTTTGAAGGCAAAAAACACCTGTTTCTCATATTTTATCACACTTGTATGATAAAATCATTACTTTCTCATTAATAAAATCAAGAACACCGTCCACGGTAATTGAGAATTCTGTTGTTCTTTGAGAATCTCACAAAGATCCGTTCTTTGAAGAAACCTTTAAAACAAATTCTATTGTGCGAATTTTGACTCTCACAATTTGGCGCTAGAAGGAGGGGGTAGAGATTTCTCTAACACCCGGAACACGGAACCAATCACCCAATTCACAATGGTCAACAATCAAGTCTCCAGTAACGTAGTTGATACAGAGGGGAACCCAATCCCTCCAATCCAGACAGATGCTCCTGAAGCCGTTGCTCCCGCGACCCTAGCAGAGAACTGAGGAGTATGATGGCTCAACTTCAACAGGAAAACTAAGAATCGAGTATTTCAACGGGTCTTTCGATCCAAAAGGGCATTTAAAGTCGTTTATCATCTCCGTGGCCCGAGCCAAATTCAGACCAGAAGAAAGAGACGCTGGTCTCTGTCACCTGTTCGTCGAGCACTTGAAAGGGCCAGCCCTGGACTGGTTCTCGAGACTCGAAGGGAATTCTGTGGATAGTTTTCAGGAGCTATCGACACTTTTCCTAAAGCAATATTCGGTGCTAATCGATCCCGGCACGTCAGACGCCGATCTATGGTCGTTATCTCAGCAGCCTAATGAGCCACTTCGAGATTTCCTCGCAAAATTCCGATCCACCTTAGCCAGAGTAGAAGGAATCAACGACGTGGCCTCGGAGCAACATTGGCAGCAAAGTTCCTGGCCGGAGAAATTGGTGGAGGCTTAACCATCGATGATGAACCCCGAAGATCAAGAAAAAACCGCTTTCTACACAGAGCAAGGAATTTTTTGCTACCGAGTGATGCCCTTCGGACTCAAGAACGCCGGGGCGACCTATCAACGCTTCGTCAACAAAATTTTCGCCTTACAGATCGGGAAGACGATGGAAGTCTACATCGACGACATGTTGGTGAAATCTATGGAAGAGAAAGACCACATAACCCATTTGCGCGAATGTTTCAAACAACTAAACTTATACAACGTCAAACTCAACCCACCGCGGCATCGAGGCGAATCCAAAGCAAATCGAGGCATTGTTGGGAATGGCATCGCCTCAAAACAAGCGAGAAGTGCAGCGCTTAACCGGAAGAGTTGCGGCCCTTAACCGTTTCATCTCTCGATCAACAGACAAATGCTTAGCCTTTTACGATGTGCTTCGGGGAAACAAAAAGTTCGAGTGGACGATCCGATGTGAAGAAGCTTTTCAAGAACTCAAGAAGTACCTAGCAACACCACCCATCCTCGCCAAACCCGTAATCGGAGAGCCATTATATTTGTATATTGCCGTATCAGATACTGCAGTCAGCGGAGTGCTAGTCCGAGAAGACAGAGGCGAACAGAAGCCGATTTTCTACGTCTCAGACTTTCACCGGCGCGGAAGCTACGACCTTATTTTCAATCCCATTCCATCGTAGTAATGGGATCCATGCCACTCCGCGCCATCTTACACAGTCCAAGCCAATCAGGACGTGTAGCTAAGTGGGCAATCGAGCTCAGCGAGTACGACATCGAATATCGGAACAAAACATGCGCAAAATCGCAGGTCCTAGCTGATTTTATCGTCGAATTACCCACCAAAGAAGCTCGGGAAACCCACTCGACACAACTTGGCTCCTACATGTAGACGGTTCGTCATCAAAACAAGGCTCGGGTGTAGGCATCAGCCTCACCTCGCCAACGGGAGAAATCCTCGAGCAGTCATTCAGGTTAAACTTCGAAGCTACCAATAATGTGGCCGAGTACGAAGCTCTCGTTGCCGGACTTAATCTAGCTCGGGGGTTAAAGATTGAAAAAATCAACGCTTTTTGCGATTCCCAGCTCGTCGCGAATCAATTCAACGGGGAATATACAGCTCGGGACGAGAAAATGGAAGCCTACCTGATTCATGTTCAAAAGTTAGCAAAAAATTTCGACGAATTCAAATTAACAAGGATTCCAATGGAGAAAATTCATCGGCCGACGCCCTAGCTGCTCTGGCCTCAACCTCCGACCCGAACCTGAGCTCGGCGAAGAAGAACACGTCCTCCCGATACAAATCAGCACGGATCAAGATGACCCGGACGAATGCAGCCCAAAGTGGATGGAACCCATCATAAGCTATATATCCGAAGGGAAATTGCCCTCGGATAAATGGAAGGCTCGTAAACTCAAAGCTCAGGCTGCACATTTCGTCTTAATAGGGGAAAAACTTTACAACTGGCGATTATCCGGACCATTGATGACCTGCGTGGAAGGAGAAGCGACTTGCAAGATCATGAAGTAAATTCACGGCGGTTCGTGCGGAAACCACTCTGGGGGAAGGGCTTTAGCCGTCAAAATAAAACACCACGGATTCTTCTGGCCAACGATGATCAAGGATTGCGAAAAAATTTCAAAACGATGTGAAAAATGTCAAAGGCATGCGCCGACAATCCATCAACCAGCCGAGCTCTTGTCATCAATCTCCTCGCCATATCCCTTCATCAATGGATATAATTGGACCTATGCATCCCTCGAAGCAAAAAAAGTTAGTCCTCGTTCTAACCGACTATATCTCTAAATGGATAGAAGCCGAATCTTACGCCAGCATAAAGGACGCTCAAGTCGAAAACTTCGTGTGGAAACATATCTTATGTCGCCACGGGATACCGTATGAAATTGTTACGGATAACGGCTCCAAATTTATATCGACCCGTTTCCAAGGCTTTTGTGATAAATGGGGGATTCGACTTAGCAAAGTCAACACCACGATATCCCCAAGGGAACGGCCAAGCCGAGGCCGCAAACAAAACGCTCCTCGACGGCTTAAAGAAACGGCTCGATGCTAACAATGGCTCGTGGTCCGACGAACTCGAAGGCGTGCTTTTGTCGCATCCGACAACTCCTCGCCGAGCCACAGGAGAAACCCCTTTCGCCTTAGTCTACGGGACAGTGCATAATTCCGGCCGAGATGATAGTTCCAAGCCTACGACGAAGCCTATCCCCGGAGAACACTCCTGATAACTCTCAAAGGCTCCTCGACGAACTTGATCTGATTGACGAACGAAGAGATTCGTCCCTGGTTCGAATACAAAATTATCAGAATGAAACGGCTCGTCATTACAATTCAAATGTTCGGCAACGAAGATTCCACGAAGGAAATCGGGTCCTCCGAAAAGTTTACCAGAACACTGCCGAACCGAACGCTGGAAAACTCGGGACGAACTGGAAGGACCATACTTAATTTCAAAAGTCATCCGACCCGGAGTGTATGAGCTCGCTGACTTAAACGGTAAAGCCGTTCCAAGATCATGGAACGCAATGCACCCAAGGAAATACTACAACTAAATCCGAGGTGACTAAACTTGAACTACGAGGTGGCTTGATCCCTGAAAAGGGTACGTAGGCAGCTCGTCTTCGGACGAGTTCAGTACGTGGGTCCGTATATTCATACTCCCATTTTTACTATCAAAAATTAAAAATTCAACTTTTTACTCGTCTAATACAATGAGCGACGGCTCGGAGTATCCATTACGCCTATTCGGCTACAGCGCGCTATACAAATACGAGGTGAAAACTTATCAGATTATTTCTGATAAGGAATTTTCATCTTCAGAAACCCGGTTATACTTTTAACACCGGTATCCCAGCTCGTTCCTAAACGCTGGTCAAGGAGTGAATACGATCGGGTCGCAACCGAGAGACTCACTCTAAACATTTTTTATCTAATAAAACAATTCAGAATTAATAAACCATAACTTTTGGGTTTCAAAAAATGACTTAAATTGGATAAAGCCATCCAGGCAGGTTCTACATAACGGATAAAGCCATCCAGCTATAAGTATTATAACCGAGCAGAGAGAAGAAAAACAAAAAACCGCCTCGGGTCCCTAGTCGAGATCTTCGGATGGTCGATTATCCTTGGCAGGGAGGAGAGATCCGGCTTGATCTGTAATTCCCGCCTCGTCAGCCAATGACTCGACCGATCTGTGACCACCCGGACTCAGAGGAGCGGGCTCGGGAGCTGGAGCTTTGAGGTCATCTTTCAGCTCGGACATGAAGCGATTAAGATTTACCTCAGCATCGGCGAAATCTTTTAACCACTCATCAACTTGCTCCTTCTCACTCTCCAGAACTCCGCCACCTTCGAGGGCCTCGATCAGCTGCGCGTTGGCTCGCGCCTGAGACAAGTACATGAATCGGTCATTGACCTCATCAAGGAGCGACACTTTGTGCTCGGCGTTCTTCATTTTAGCAATAAAAGTCTCGGAGACCTCCCGCCTCGTCGTCTGGACGGCCCGAGCCACCTCGCTGTCACGAAGTCCCCTCGCCTCGGATAACATCCGCTTAAGACGGACGATCTCAGAGTTCGCCTTGAGATTCTGCTCGGCCATCTTAATGGCGTTCTCTTTATTCACATGAGCCGTCCTCTCGACCTCTTCCTTTTCCAGTTTCGCTGCAGCAGCTTCGGAGAGTGCCTCGTTCTTCTCTCGCTCGATGGCCTGAATCCGAGACTCCGCCTCGGCCAATTTACCAGCCACCTCCATGTTGCTTCGCATAGCCGAATCATACGAATGTACCATCCGGTTCATCGAAGCGACAGCCTGGAAAAGAGAAAAGTTAGCTTTATAATGATAACACCAAGATAGGTTATAAGCAACAGAATTCATACCCGCAGAAAGTGAGATGCCGTCTCGGCATACTTCCGAGATTCCAGAAGAGTATCTGGAGGAGGAAGCAAGGGACCAACACATCCCCCGAGCAGATTAGCCGAGGCAGTACGATCTTCAAAGATGGGGAGTATTTTCTCCACCTCGGAGCCGGATGCCTTCTTTTTCTTCTTCTTCTTCTTTGACGACACATCGTCAACCCGAATGCGCTTACCTGCCGCTTTGTCAATCGCAGGTAACGCCAAAACCGCCTCGGGCGCAGCAGCGGATGGCTCGGCTCCCTGAGCCTCAGCGGGCGCCGCGTCAACCGGCCCGGCAGTATAGGGATTGACCCCATCTCGAGATGCCTCGGGAGCAGTCTGCGGCGCGGTAGCATCGGGAATAACATTCCCATCTTGGGTCGCCTCAGGATCGGCCCGCGGTGAGATCAATCCCGTATTAACAAGGCGCCTCTCTTCCGCCAATCGCCTCTCCTTGTCCTCTTTCTTCTTGGCATAGACCTCCCGCAAAGTAAGTTTCGTCGATTGCATGTCCACGAAAAATTGAGTGCGATGATCGGAAGATTCCGAACTAGTGGGACAAGAAACGCCGTGAAGAAGACGAAGCGCACACTCAACTCGTTCCCGAGAAAAATGCTTCAGCCAATCGCACTTTCGAGCCGACAACGCGTGAAAAGCCGAAAGAAAATCGTCTGGAATCGGCTCGAGAAACTTGAGAGTGCGTTCTGCAAAAGGAAAATTGCAATTAGAGAACGAAATTAACATCACCTCGGGTACTAATAAATTTCTAACTACAACTACCCAAAATTCCCCATCTCGTCAGAACAGTCCCGAGGAGATCTTCATGAATAGCATCTTCAATGGCTACAAAGAAGAAGTGATCGGTATATGGCTCGTCTTTGCTCGGGAACCCATCGATAATCTTCTTTCCCTTAGCGGGGGAAATGTAGTACCGGTCCACTTCGGATTTTGGCACCCGCCGGATCTCGAGAAAATTTCTCAGATGAGCCAGCGTTATCTCCGTTTCAGACTCGTAACTTCGAATCAAAATCCCGAGCAGATGTCTCAAAGACCGCATCGTGATCTGGGAAAGAGCGATCTGATATGATGTCACATATTCCAGGACCAATCTCGGGATCGGCAACCATAAGAGACAGCCGTAGAAGAATCCCTCGTACAGAGTATAGAAACCTGCAGGAGGACTGTCGGCTCGCTCTTCAGGGCTCGGAACACGCAAGGTTACAGCACCAAGACCAAATCGAGCCTTAAGATCCGAGAGAGATTGCTCGGTACACATTGATGAACCGGGAGGATTTGGCATTACCGCCTTTTTCTTCTTTTTCCTCTTCTTCTTCTCAGCTTTCTCGAAAGCCTTCTGCTCGTTAAGACGCAAGATATCCTCTGTCTCATTCGGGCCGAAGTAAAGAAAGTCCTCGATCTTAACCGTCGGCATGAGGGGCTCGGACGCATCTTGCCAATTGGATGTCCCAGCTTCATCGACCATAGGAGCAGAAGACCTCCGAACGAGATGCGGCTCGGGATCGTCGGGTAAATCCAATTCCCGAGCGATATCGGCATTGGTGTCTTCCCGAACCGTGAAGGGAGTCGTCTGCTCGGGGGAATTCGATGAAGAAACAGCATCTTCAGAAGACGTCCAAACTGATCTCCGTTTATAGATCTGAGGCAGATCGTCTGGATGTTTTGAATCGCTAGAATCGACAAGAGAAGCGCTCGGGGTCGACGGTGATTGCGAAGAACTCATTCTCGGCTCGGGACGTTAGACGAGAAGGAAAACAACCGGAAAACTCTATTTCTATCCCGGCAAAATCAAAAATAACAAAGAACAACGGGACCTCACCGGAAAAGAAAAAGCAATAGAAATATCAAGATCAGAGAGAAGGAAGCAAACCTCGTTTATTTTCTTCGAAAACTTCAAATGAAGTTATTGAAGGAGTGGCTCGCTGCTTATATAGAGATTTTCAAAGGCGCGTCGGGTCCGCATTAAACATCCAAAACGCGTTCAAGCGCGTGGGCTCGGCAGAAGAAAAAAGATCCGCATGATCCTCGGGAACAAGCGAAAAACGTTTCCACTCCTCAAAAATAGTCGGTGACACGCAACAGAAGTTTGACCGTCCGAGAAGATGAAGCGACAAAAACTAGAAGGTGAACAGTCGGCTCGGGAAATCCATTCATGAAGCTCATCATTCTACTGAATCATTTAGCTGGGGGGCAAACTGTTGGGGTCGGATTTGACCCAGTATAGCGAGCCGACCATACCGCCTCGGGAGCCATATATGAATTATTCCGAACCGGACCAAAACACCTCGGAGTTCTCGTCAAGAGCCCATACCGAGGCGATATCGAGAACGCTTCGGGCAGTCTCATAAAGTAATCCCCGACCCGACCTCGGAACGCCTCGGGGATAAGACTTGGAAAATCAACCCGAGGCGGGCTCGAAAACACCTCGGGATTTTGAAGACCAGGCAAGCACCAATGTATACAGCCTACTGAGTAGCTAACCGGATTTGCTAGCTGATCCTTAGTAGCAACCCTCCTAGTGTCATGTTAAACTCTCGTGCTGCCATTGTTTCTGGCGAGCTTATTCCTTGCCTACCTTGTTCTGGTGACAGTGTCAGTTTCATGTCCCCAAGGACCCGCATGGTTCGAGGATTACTAGCGATTTTACGTTCTTGCACAAGAAACAGAGCTATGTGTTCGGTGGCGGGTTTATTATGTGTTCTCTTGCGATCAGTGGAGGAGATAATATCCAAGGACGCCACTATGATGTGGAATGCAGCAGTTTTTTTTCACTGTATTCAACATTTAGCCGGGCACTCTCTTAGTGTTGATGATTTGTATAGATGGCTTCATGTTATCAAAAAGTCTCTTCCAACAGTGTGGTCAAATCCATTGATAGATGCCTTGGAGAAGGCAATGAATGGAAAGGAATCAAGAGGACCTGCGTGTAGCTTTGAGTTTGTTGGTGAAAGCTCAGGTTTACTTGGTCCAGGAGAAAGTCGCTGGCCTTTTACCAATGGCTATGCATTTGCGACTTGGATTTATATTGAATCATTTGCTGACACATTAGATGCTTCAACCGCGGCAGCTGCAATTGCTGCTGCTTCAGCGGCAAAATCAGGAAAAATATCTAATGCAGCGCCTGCGAATGTACACACTGGTGAGGGTACTGCTCATATGCCTCGTCTGTTCAGCTTTTTGACCCCTGATAATCAGGGAATTGAAGCTTATTTCTATGCACAATTTTTGGTGGTTGAGAGTGGCAGTGGGAAAGGAAGTAAAACTTCACTTCATTTCACTCATGCATTTAAGCCTCAGTGTTGGTACTTTATTGGCCTTGAGCATACCTGCAATCAGGGACTTTTAGGGAATTCAGATAGTGAATTACGGCTATATATTGACGGGTCGTTGTATGAAACTCGACCATTTGACTATCCTCGGATATCCAAACCGCTTTCTTTCTGTTGCATTGGGTCAAATCCTCCTTCTACAACTGCTGGTCTACAACGTCGTCGACGTCAGTGTGCTTTGTTTGCTGAGATGGGACCAGTTTATATATTTAAAGAACCGATTGGTCCTGAAAGAATGACACGATTGGCAACTAGAGGTGGGGATGTTTTGCCTTGTTTTGGCAATGGGGCAGGTCTTCCATGGTTAGCTACAAATGACCATGTCCGTAATGTGGCAGAGGAAAGTAGTCTTTCGGATGCAGAGCTTGGAGGATACATTCACCTACTTTACCACCCATGTCTACTAAGTGGGCGGTTCTGTCCAGATGCTTCTCTTTCTGGAGCAGCAGGTGCTTATATTATACTCTTGATTTTTAATATATCTGAGAAGGCTCTACAAGTCTGAAAAATATTCCCTAGTATGATGTGTTTTATTAGTACTTGTTTTCAGATGCTCATTTGGTTGAGTTTGTTGTATACTTTTATCTGTTCTTGTGCTATCTATATCGCTTTCACTCGGTCTCACTATTCTCCATTTTCATATGAACTTTGTTTTTATTTATCTTGTGTCTTAGGAGATGAGAAAACACCATATTCTTTTTCTGCTGTAGTTTTCGCACTTTGTTATTTGGTTTTCCCTTACTTTGGAAGTTCGTTATTTTTTCTTGATTAAGGCACTCAAAGACGACCAGCTGAGGTAATTGGACAAGTCCATGTTGCAACGAGAATGAAGTCTGGAGTCCTTCTGGGCCTTAGCTTATGGAGGACCCATGTCTTTGCTTCCTCTAACCGTAAGCAGTGTGCACAAAGATAATCTAGAGCCATGTTCTAGAAATGTTCCATCTTCTTTGACAACATATTCTCTGGCTGCACCTATTTTTAGAATGATCTCATTTGCTATTAAACATCCTGGGAACAATGAAGAGTTATCTCGTACTAGGGGGCCTGAAATTCTGGCCACAGTTCTCGGTTACCTTCTTCATTCACTTGCATCCTTTGATATCAAGCACGATAGAGTAGGAGATGAGGAGCTAGTTGCTGCTATTGTTTCTCTTTGCCAATCTCAAAAGATCAATCATGCTCTTAAAGTGCAGCTCTTCTGTACACTATTGTTGGATCTGAAGATATGGAGTGTGTGCAGTTACAGACTCCAAAAGAAGCTGTTGTCATCTCTTCAAGATATGGTTTTCACCGAAGCAACAGCTATGAGGAATGCTGATGCCATTCAGGTACTTCTGGATGGATGTCGAAGATATTTCTGGACAATTCAAGAGAAAGACTCCGTGAACACGTTTTCTCTAGATGGGGATGCACGTCAAGTGGGGGAAGTTAATGCATTGGTTGATGAACTTTTGGTGATTATTGAACTTCTAATGGGAGCAGCATCTCCTTCGTTTGCTGCTGATGACCTCCATCGATTACTTGGCTTTATAATTGAGAGTCCACAACCAAATCAGGTAACACGTTTCTTAGTGATATTTCATAATTGTTAAACATGTGTCATTTCTCAGATCTTTTAATATTTTTTCTCTGACATCATTCAGTTGTTACCTCTATTTAGGTTGCAAGGGTATTGCATCTCATGTTTAGGTTGGTTGTACAGCCAAATGCTGCAAAGGCTCAGACATTTGCAGAGGCATTTATCACATCTGGTGGGATAGAAACACTTCTTGTTCTCATAGCAAACAGAGTCAACACAATGGGCCTGGTTTGTTAAAGTTGGATTCAGTTCCACAAGATAATGAGGGTGACCCTCATGCTCATGATGATAATGTAGGATCTTTGAAGGAAACAGAGTCATTTCAACAAGTAAAAGTGCATGGATCCGAAACTGTCATTTGTGAGACTGGCTCAGTTACCCTCTCCAGTTCCGTGAATGCTGACAGAATATCCTCTGTTTCTGAAACTCCATTCAATAATAATGCAAGAAACAATGTTGACGATAGAGATCGTGTCATGGTTGGGATCATCAGATTGATTGGTGCGTTGATTTCAAAAGGGCACTTAAAATTTTCCGTTGGTGCCAAATCTGATGTAATGAGTAACCTCATGGGTAGTGAGTTTCGTGAAAATGGTGGAACAATGTTTGATTATAAAGTCGCATTGCTTCTATTTGCTCTGCTGAAAGCATTTCAAGCAGCTCCAAACAGATTGATGACCGACAATGTCTACACAACTTTGCTTGGGGCTTCGGTATGACATGTCTTAATATATCTTTCATTTGTTTGATCTATCTTTAAGCGTAGCTGGTTTAATGTCAAGAATTTGGTGGAAAAAGAGAGTCTCTGAGGTGCAACTTTTTTTTAGTAAGATTTATATGTATACCTGGTTTAATGTCAAGGATCTTTCTTGCAGGTTAATGCTTCATCAACTGAGGATGGCCTGAACTTTTGTGATTTAGGTCATCGATTTGAACATCCTCAACTTCTGTTAATCCTCCTGCGTTCTCTACCATTTGCATCTAAGGCACTACAAAATCGAGCACTTCAGGTATAAATGTCATAGTTAAAGACACTTTTGTGCACCAAATGCACTTGTGAAAGTGCTCTACAAACTTCTACTTGTCCGGTCTCTACAATGTCTCCTTCTGAACTCACTTTTTCTACGTCAGGATATTCTATTTTTGGCTTGTACCCATCCAGAAAAAAGGAGTAGTCTGACCAAAATGGAAGAGTGGCCTGAGTGGATCTTGGAGATTTTAATCTCTAACTACGAGGTATAACTCAAACGTTAAAAATTTTAAAGTTCGCCTCCATGATTATTGTATCAGTAATGAGCCAAGTTGGCTATATTTACACTAGTGTGATAAGGCGAGTTACATTTTTTATCTGGCAAGTCTCTTAAGCATGTACCATAAAACTTTAAAAATGCTGACTATTCTGCGTACACACAGAAAGATGCAGGGAAACAATCTGCTTCACCCGGTTCTGCTGAAGAGGAGGATCTGATTCATAACTTCTTGATCATAATGTTGGAACATTCAATGCGCCAGAAGGATGGCTGGAAGGTAAATTTGTTTGTTTCAGCGGTCTACCAGATTAATTCCCTTTCACGTTTTTTCCAAGCTCATTTGTGTTTATTTATATTTTTCGCTACATCTGATTCCTTTTACAGGATATTGAGGCTACAATTCATTGTGCAGAGTGGCTTACTTTTGTTGGTGGGTCTAGCACTGGGGAGAAACGAATTAGGTATTTTCATGCACTACTGCGCCACATTTTACGCGTGCCTTTTGGGATGCCAATAACATTTTGAGTGTCATCTGTTTTTCTTGTCACATTGTTAGTTTGTGAAGGTATCTTTTGGATCATATTGTTGTTGCACTGTAGTGCTTCTTCCATGTATTTTGAGATAAGCATGTTTCTGTTCAATTATATTTACACTTTTTTCCTAATACTTTTTTCAAAGGCGTGAGGAATCACTGCCAATTTTCAAACGAAGACTTTTAGGTGGATTGCTAGACTTTGCTGCCAGTGAACTGCAAGCTCAGGTATAGCTCCTGTTTTATCTTTGACTTATATGGTTAGTTATACAATTCCTTGCTAGAGAAACACGAAGTTCGTCTTACACATGCATTGTATAGTTGACATTGGTCGTACTCTCACAAGAAAATATTGTCAGATCTTTTTTTATTTGCTCTATATTAGCTATAATATTGTTAAAGACAGTAAGCTTTCAAGCCTTGTTCTGTTATGTTGGTCGACTGCTATAATTTAACCTACACATTAAACTTTCCCCAAACAGACTCAAGTTATAGCTGCAGCATCTGCTGGTTTCGCGGCAGAGAGTCTAACACCAAAAGATGCAAAAGCGGGAGTAGAAAATGCTGCACTGCTTTCAGTGTTTCTAGTGGAAAATACAGTTGTGATTTTGATGCTTGTCGAAGATCATTTGCGACTACAAAGCAAGCAAAATTGTGCTGCAAGCGCAGTTGATGTCTCTCCATCTCCTCTTTCACTTGTTTATCCTCCCAACTACCGTTCACACACATTGCCAACGGTCGGAGAATCATCAGAGGTTTCTAGTAGCTGTGCTTCAGTGTCCAGTGATTCAGGAGGGGTCCATTTAGATGTAAGTGGAAATTACTCTCAATTTCTTTCTTCCGGATCAATATCTCCCCTTATTTATTGGCTTTTTTCCTTTTTGTTTTTATAACATCATTTAAGAAAGATAGTTCTGATCATCTGATTAACTTTCTGCTATTTTCCTGCTTTTACTTTTTCTTCAGATACTTGCTTCAATGGCCGATGCAAGTGGCCAGATATCTACAGCCGTAATGGAGCGTCTTGCTGCTGCTGCTGCAGCTGAGCCCTATGAATCTGTTTCTTGCGCTTTTGTTTCATATGGAAGTTGTACCAGGGATTTGGCTGATGCTTGGAAGTACAGAAGTCGATTGTGGTACGGTGTTGGACTACCTTCTAAAACTAGTTGTTTTGGTGGTGGTGGAAGTGGTTGGGACTCTTGGAAGCATGCTCTACAAAAAGATGCTCAGGGTAACTGGATCGAACTTCCTTTGGTTAAAAAATCAGTATCCATGCTTCAAGCCTTGCTGCTAGATGAGTCTGGACTTGGAGGTGGCCTAGGAATTGGTGGAGGATCTGGTACCGGGATGGGAGGGATGTCAGGCCTCTACCAGTTGCTAGATAGTGATCAGCCTTTCTTATGCATGCTTCGAATGGTACTCTTGTCTTTGAGGGAAGAAGACCATGGTGAAGATAGTCTGTTGATGAAAAATTTAAGTTCTGAAGATGGTATAACTGGTGGACTCCAGTGCCCCTTAGGAAATTCTGCCTCAGTAGATATCAGTTCTCAGTTGTCTATGCGACAGTCACCATCAGCTTTATTGTGGAGGTAAAGTAATAACATGTTTTTTCTTACTTCCCTATGTGACTTTGCGAATTATAAACCCATCTGCATTGATACGATTTTGTCCAAAGTATGTTGTCGCTCACTCAAGATTATGACCACATGCCTTAAGCATTTTTAGACTAGACTTTGTCACAAAATTAGAATACAAGGGCATATTTGGCATCTTTTGGACGCCTGACTTGACGTTGCATGCCTTCTAAATGGTTGTTTGCTCATAGAGAATTTAATGTGACTGTTTTTTTTTATCTCCAGTGTGCTCTCTCCCGTTCTAAACATGCCAATCTCTGATTCTAAGAGGCAGAGGGTATTGGTTACTACATGTGTTCTATATTCTGAGGTTAGTTCTCCCCTAATTAAGGTTCCATACTTCAATTAATTATGGTCTGGTCTCACATTTTCATGTTGAGTTTTTGGAGAACGATAATGGAAATTGCTCCCCTAGTCTTCTTTGTGAACTTAATAATGCTCACTTTGTTTTATTTTATGGTTTTTCGATTTTTTGATTCAAAATCTGTTGCAGGTATGGAATGCTGTTAGCAAAGATAAAAGACCACTACGTAAGCAGTATCTAGAGGCTATTTTACCACCATTTGTTGCAATTCTCCGAAGATGGAGGCCTCTTTTGGCTGGTATTCATGAACTTTCCACTGGTGATGGTGTGAATCCCCTTGTCGTTGATACTCGTGCTTTGGCTGCTGATGCACTTCCCATTGAGGTTCCACAAATCTGTTCACATACCCTGTAGTTTCTATCACATATATTTATAGCTTCTGACAGTGCTGCTTCATCCCTTAGCCTAAGGTATTAAACTGTTACTTTTTATTCTAGGCGGCTCTCTCTATGATTTCTCCGGAGTGGGCAGCTGCTTTTGCATCGCCTCCTTCTGCAATGGCACTGGCAATGATAGCTGCAGGGGCAGCTGGTTGGGAAGCGCCGGCACATCCAGCACCTCCAGCGCCTCCACCTCTTAGGCGAGACAGTTCATTACTTGAGCGTAAGAGTACCAAACTTCAGACCTTTTCAAGCTTCCAGAAACCCTTGGAGGCTCCAAATGATGATACACCAGGTCGAGCAAGAGATAAGGCTGCTGCAAATATTGATTCACATTTATTGATTCAACCGCTCACCAGATTGACAGGCGTATGCAAAATGATAAAATAGTGAAAAATCGCTTATGCATGGGAATCCGTGGTTGGCGCAAACTCGTTCGTTACTTGGTGGACATGAGATGCTTCTTTGGACCCTTCGGAGACCATTTATGCAGTCCCAAACACGTAAGCTACGTTGTTCTGGGGTAAATTTAAAACATGTTGAGAACATTTCCAGTGATGTAACATCATCACATATGCAGGTTTTCTGGAAACTGGATTCTATGGAAAGTTCTTCGAGGATGAGACAATGTTTAAGGAGGAATTATTCTGGCACTGGTCATCTTGAGACAACAAGAAACTATGGGGATCAGACATACTTGATGAATAATCACGACTCACCTGTTCTTGCTGTTGAAGCAATATCAAAGGAAATAATGTATGAAGATGATGAACATGGAGATGCCGATGATCTTGAAATAGAGGGTAATGTTGGAGAACGCAAAGGGGAAAACGAAGAGAGAAGGTCTGGCTCACTTGAGGATGCAATAACACTGTCAACTGGAATCAACGATCATCGACCTTTGAGTGAACAGAATATGGTTCAAAATTCTACAGAAGTAAAAGATCTCAGTGAACTTAAAGAAAGGATTGTTCTTGAAATTTCCTCTACTATGGTCCGACCACTAGGGGTTGTGAAAGGAACCTTTCAAGTATGCTCTCACTAACACTACCTATTTATCTTTTGAACAAATAGCTGACACAAATGAGTATTCCATTGATGACCAAGAAATAAAACAGAGCATAAGTGACCAGATTTTGTAATGTTTGTTTTCTGTCTTTCTCAGATCACAACACGGAGAATAAATTTTATTGTTGACATCAGAGAAGACCAACATTTGGATGAAAAGTCAGACGGTTCAAAATCAAGAGACGAAGAAAGAGATCGAAGTTGGCTGATGTCTTCTCTTCATCAGATTTATAGCCGACGGTAAAGTTCATCATTAATGTTGTCTCTAGCTCACTATTTCCTCCGCATTATCATGTAAATAGATGGAGACCTATATCTTTGTTAATATTTTTCTTTCACAGATATCTACTGAAGAAGAGTGCTCTTGAACTATTTATGGTGGATCGCTCAAACTTCTTCTTTGATTTTGGGGTATCTAAAAAACTCTCTCTGTTACATTACATTATTTGATCTCTTTCGTTGGAAATTTCAAGTTTCTAGCTCCTCTCACTATATGATGTTTGATGAAAACTATAGAACACCGAGGGACGAAGAAATGCTTGTCGGGCTATTGTTCAAGCAAGGCCTCCTCATTTGAAAAATATTTACTCGGCAACTCAGGTTTTTTTTTTTCCCTCCGTTTGCCCATTCTTTAGTGCATGGTGGACAAAGCTAGGAATCAAGCTGAGTAAATTTTTCTCAATGCTGCAAAACTTACATAAAACGTTTCCTTTTTAGAAGCCAGAACAAGTTTCGAGAAGAACACAGTTAATGGAGCGTTGGGCTAGATGGGAGGTAACCAGAGAATATCCTTTATCTCCATCATGCAATTTCATTTTGTTCCCTTGAATAACATCTGGCAGTAACTCTCGCTGGATACTTTGCATCTTTTCTGCAGATCAGCAATTTTGAGTACTTAATGCAGCTCAACACATTGGCTGGGCGTAGTTATAATGACATCACTCAGGTAAATCTCGTGCTAGTTAAAATGTTTTTTCTTATAATCTTTGATATCATTTTCTCTTTGGTTATCTTGATCTATTTTTCATATCTTTGCAGTATCCTATTTTCCCATGGATTTTATGCGACTATGTATCAGAAATTTTGGACCTATCAAATCCATCTAATTACAGGGATCTTTCCAAGGTGGTATTATTAGTAATTTATTATTAGTAGTTTTTCGCTTTATGCTTGCCTATAGTTATCCATAAACCTATAAAACTGGTTGTAATGTGGATCCGTATATGTTCAGCCAATTGGTGCACTGAACCCGGAGCGGCTGAAAAAGTTTCAAGAAAAACACTCTAGCTTTGAAGATCCAGTCATCCCCAAATTTCATTATGGTTCACATTACTCAAGTGCTGGAGCAGTAAGTTATCTTCTCTATGATATCTGCCATAGTTTTTATCATTTCTTCTCTTACATTTTCTTCGTTTTAAAACTCTGTTCCTCCTATCACCAAAGAAAGACAATAATTAGTATTTTGATTTGCAAGAGGATAGAGTTTTCACTAAATACTAATGATGGTCTAATAATTTGTTATTTCTTGTGTGTAGGTGTTGCATTATCTAGCTAGAGTCGAACCTTTTACAACCCTTTCGATTCAACTGCAAGGTAGAAAGTTTGATCGTGCAGACCAAATATTTTCAGACATTGCAGCCACTTGGAAAGGAGTTCTCCAAGATATGAATAATGTGAAGGAGTTGGTAAGACTTGGTTCCTCCCAAAAACATTCAAACGAGTATCCATAATCGCCGTCCTTTGCTTTGCAAGTGAAGAGCCTAGCCATATTTATTTTGCTTCCTCATTTTCGTATATTATACGACCATCTATCTTTAGGGTTTATGAACTTACGGACAAACCCGGAATTGTTCAAAAGTTTCAGGAAAATTTATTGCAAATGGTAAATTCAGTTTGTCTTTGGCGTTTTAGTTACATTCGTTTTTCATGGTATCAACATTAATGTGATTTTTTTTATTTACAGAACACAACTGATCCAAACACTCACATGGTCTCAAGCTTTTCAAACCCAACTACCAGCGAGGTTTGCTACTGAATAAGCATTAGATAGACAACAAATTTCATTTAGGGATAAGTAATTATTTTGGTGATATCTTTTTTAGACTGAACCTGATTCAGACATGAACATTGTCTCTACCCCTTCAAATGCAACTACAAATCAGGTAATAACTCTAACGTTCCATTACATTTAATTTTCAAGTGCTTATGTATTTTAAAATTTTGAATTTTATTTTTGTTTAGATTGACACTGAATCTTCCGAGGCGGCTAACTATGAAAACAGCAACTCGTCTATCAAGACTTCTAAGAACACTTCAAAGATCACTAAATTGACCCCGACGTCAAAACGATCACTAACTTCATCGAAAGATAATGCAGCTCAAAAGTCATCTACAAAGCCTAAATTGTTGTCCAAGGCTGAGATAATAAAGGTTGATGTTTATTCGTATATTATGAGTTTATAGAGCAATTCTGAGACTCGGACCTATCAATTGGGATAAGATCACAAGACACATAAAATACAACAATAGATCGACTGGTCTAAATGGGGATCAAAAAGACAAACACACATGCACAATTTTGCATTGTTTGAGCCTCTGCGTGCCATCACTACAAAACATCCTCCATTAATGGGTATGAGGGTAGTTGAGCTTCTTCATCTTCATCCTTCTTCTTGCATATGTAAATAAAATGGGAATCAGGATCCTCCAGAACATAATCATGTGGCAGCATTCCCTCACTTGTTATAGGTATAGCTTCCATACAAGACTTTGCTGACGAGCTGCAACTTTCTGGCCTTTTAAATCCTGGTCTTGCTGCAAGAACACGGAAGGAATGAAGCTAAGAATACAATTTCAAAAGAAAATTTGTTGCAAAACATGGAAGCTTACGTATAATGTATAAGGAGATCTTCCAGTTGTACGCAGAACGAGTCAAATGAGGCATTCTCACTTTCGGATCACCGTAGGTTATCTACCAAACCACCACAACAAACACAAAATATCTTATATATCCTTCTAGTACCAGTGACAATGACTATGAACAGTTACAGACATAGAATGCAAGAGAAAGTATGTTTGTTACCAAAAAGTAGGTCCCTCCAGGTTTAATCAGCCTGCAATATGAAAAAAGAGAAGAGTTTTATTGAGAATATATATATTAAAAAAGAATCCAAAAACTGGCATCTATATGAGATGATCCAGGAGCAGCCATGATGATATTAGTGACCTGCTAACTTCACCCAACATTCTCGAAGCACTTAGAAGAGCATCACTGCCACACTGGAACCCACCGTATCACACAAAACAAGAAAACTTAAAAACACATGTAGACATGAACACGAGAAACAAAAGATCAGGTTCCGTACCATCAATGAATCAAGGGTTCCTACACAATCCAGCAGCCGCAACAACAGGTAACAATATATCACTTCTAAGCTTTTCACCATAAAAACAGAGTAATTGGTGGTTGCTACAACATACCTTTATCAATAATAGTGTCAAAGGAATCGTCTTCAAAGTAACTCATATCTCTAACATCCATTTGCATATCTGTTGGGTAAAAACAGAGTATAATAGGATAAAGCTTCTTACTTTACATATTTCTAAAGCTAAAGTAATATAAACTAGAGATGTGAAAAGAAGTGTTACATTTGAGCTGAGGAACAGATGCATATTTGGTTTGCATCATCTCAATAGCCACTGAAGAGATATCAACATTCATGATGTCCTCATACCCATCCTTCACCATATCCTCTGACATCACTACACCAAAGAGAAGAACAGGGCAATCACAGTGTATTAAATTTGGTTGCTGCTCAAGTCAAATTCAATCACTGGTACAGACTTCTTCAAATCTATTGGCAAAAGGAGAGAGAATTACGGGAGTTGCCACAGCCAACCATGAGGACTCGTGAAGAAGTAGAGACGAAGCTGCGGACAAAAGGGCGGAGAGAAGAGTAACATTGGTACCAGTCGAAAGAAAGCGCGTCTTGCACGTAACGAGCGTCCCAATAGAGAGCGTCTCCATAGTTGTAAGTGTTGCAGCTCGACACGTCCCTCTGCATCTTTCTCTCTCTCTCTAAAGATCCGATCTCAGATTCTGCGGCGGAGCTTTTTCTCTTCGTCGTTGTTTTTGACCAGCTTACGAAGTTTGGGCTTATTACAGGCCCAATACATAATCATGTGAAGCTGAAGAGTGACACGTGCTCACACATTGTTATTAGCCTCATAATTGGGCTCAAAGTAAGGAATTAAAGCCTCATCTCCGCCCATTAATTAATACGGAGTAATAGTTTACTGATTTGTGAAGGTTTATTTTATTTTTTTCTAATCAAATGATAAAACTTTTGCAGATTTTTACATGACAGTAGTAAACTACGTATTTTGATTTGTCGTTTTTATAAAAAATAATAATTTCTTTATCAGTGCTGTGTCGGGCAATTAGAACCTTCTTTCCATTTCTAAAAGATGTTACCAACTATTGACCAAGTATTTAAAACTGATAACGACACTTATTTATGAGTCTACTAAGTACTAACGATATTACTAGTTGTCAAGTAAAAATATCTAAATCCTTTTTATCTGAGTGCCTTTTACAAAATTTTGGATGATTATCTAATGAGCATCCATAAATAAGCTCAAATTTTAGTTAGCTACTTGACCATGGTTAACTCTAACAAGGATGATAAATTGATAATGATATAACGGTTCGGTTCGGTTGCTTTTGGAAGAGGACGAACCATAAAGAAAGAAGCTCAAAGCCCACCCATTTTCGTGATTACAGGCTTTTTAGCAAAAGGAAGCAGCACGTGTTCTCAAATTAACCATAGTTAACTCTTCAATATAACCATGGTTAACATTTAACCTCTTCTTCTTCTTATTAACTTCATCACTCTCTTTGTCTTCTCACTTTCTCTTCTCCACAGTTCAACTCAACCTTCCAAATTCCAATGGCGACATCACGAGCTTTCACTCTCTTCGCTTTCACATTATCTCTCCTCACCGTAGCTTCTACCGTCTCCGGCCATAACATTACTCAAATCCTCTCTGATACGCCGGAATATTCCTCATTCAACAACTACCTTTCTCAAACAAAACTCGCCGACGAAATCAACAGCCGCACTACAATCACCGTCCTTGTTCTCAACAATGGCGCAATGTCTTCCCTCGCCGGAAAACACCCACTCTCCGTCGTCAAAAATGCTCTCAGCCTCCTCGTCCTCCTCGACTACTACGATCCTTTAAAACTCCATCAGCTCTCTAAAGGCACAACTCTCACCACCACGCTTTACCAAACCACCGGACACGCTCTCGGGAACCTAGGATTCGTTAACGTCACCGATCTCAAAGGAGGCAAAGTCGGCTTTGGCTCCGCCGCTCCTGGCTCCAAGCTCGATTCCTCTTACACCAAATCCGTTAAACAAATCCCTTACAACATCTCCGTTCTCGAAATCAACGCTCCGATCATCGCTCCCGGAATCTTAACCGCACCTGCTCCTTCTTCCGCCGGAGTTAGCAACATCACCGGACTTCTCGAGAAAGCCGGTTGCAAAACCTTCGCGAATTTGCTCGTATCGAGCGGTGTTATTAAAACATTCGAATCCACCGTTGAAAAAGGCTTGACGGTTTTTGCACCGTCCGATGAAGCTTTTAAAGCTAGAGGTGTACCAGATCTGACGAATCTCACACAAGCTGAGGTGGTCTCGCTCCTAGAGTATCACGCCCTCGCTGAATACAAACCCAAAGGATCGTTAAAGACTAACAAAGACGCTATCTCCACTTTAGCCACTAACGGCGCCGGTAAATACGATTTAACGACGTCAACTTCCGGTGACGAGGTTATTCTCCATACCGGCGTTGGTCCGTCGAGACTCGCCGACACGGTGGTCGATGAGACACCTGTTGTTATATTCACTGTGGATAATGTGCTCCTTCCCGCTGAGCTTTTCGGAAAATCTTCATCGCCGGCGCCGGCACCGGAGCCAGTGAGTGCACCGACACCGACCCCGGCTAAGTCACCGTCTCCTGTGGAAGCACCTTCTCCAACCGCAGCTTCTCCGCCAGCACCACCGGTGGATGAATCTTCACCGGAAGGAGCTCCGTCAGACTCGCCGACAAGTTCAGAGAACAGTAATGCGAAAAACGCGGCGTTTCACGTTAACGCTCCTGCGTTGTTCACCGCATTGGTCACTATTGCCGCCACATCTCTCTTGTTATAAACAAAACCTTAATTACGAAGACTGCCATTGTCTTCCTTCGACGAGTTTTTATTTCTTTGTGATGCTGTTTGTTAAAAACTGGGAATTAGAGTGTTACGGTTTACGTTTAATCTTATTAGTTAATTTAGAATTGGATGATTGTTATTGTTTTGTTTTGGTGTGTTAGTTTGTAGTAGTGTCGAAATATTGAGATCTTCTAATTGACTAGTTTCCATTTTGTGGTTTGTGTTCTCTTGCGTTTTTATTTGTTCTAAATTTCAAATTAATTAATTATGCTAAACAACGTCGTAAGATTAAATGCGTGGATTAATGGACCATTGGAATTTTGCACCCAAAAAAATGGACCGTTGGAACTTGAACCTGTGATATCCCACGTGGAGAGAAAACGAAGAGTGTCTTCTGGTCCACACCGTCCTTTATAACTTTCTTTTCAAAATAGAAAATACAGGTTTCATATAAGCCCATTAACTTATATTCAAAGCCCAAGAGAGCCCACGTTATCAACACAGCCTGTCGTTTTTAGTTTGGTAAGACGACACTCATTTTAGACTGTTTGGACTTCAAAGTACCCCGCCTTTTTCATTGTTTCAAACGGTGTCTAATGTTGGTCAAAAGGAAGAAGACGAAAGATAATGTTGCGTCTGAACCACTCGATGCCAAGCTATTATCTAAACGTCTAGCTGAGCCTAAATCCAAAGGATCACATCAACTAGCTCCTTCCCCGATAACATAGCTTATCGTAACTACAATTTCTGGAGTCCTCACCACTTTTTTCTAATGCTTGGCAACTGAAAAACTAGATTCCTTTAGGTGATTCTCTTTTAATCTTCAAATTTCATGCCTAATCTGTGAAACTAGGAATTGCTGATAATGTTTTTGTGGTTGACAATGTAAGTATAATGCTTAAAGATTTGAATATTTACATATCATAGATAGAGACGCATTATGCATGGGAGTGCTACTCTAGTTAGAGATTCACATATGGTACCATCTTGCAGTAATGAAGGGGCGTGGTGATTTTGATATGGACCACTTGTATGCATCAAAACAAAACTCATCATTGTAGCAACTCCAGAAATTACCCACGAAATCGTTTGCTATTTATGATTCCTTCTTCTGTGTTTTTTATGCCTTAGCTTGTATGAGATGAAGAATAACTTTCATCTTTTTGTTTGTGGTGGACAATGCCTAGTCTAAAAATAGTAAATAATATAGGTAGAGAATCATAACAGCTTTGATCATTTTGAAGCATGATAATAATTCCGGATGTTGACTAGCTCCTACAATTTGCAATTTAGTCTTTATTAGTATAAGTTTTCTTCCCCCTTCTTTATTTCTTTTCTTGTTTGTCTTTCAAATTTGGTTGCATCTCAAAAAAAAATATCAACACAAGAAATGAGTAAGAGTTTTATAGTGGTCCTAGTCCTTAGATCAATTATATTTATTTTTTACTATTCATATCACATGCTTAGATTTCATTTTACATAGGAACAAGATATATGTCTCTTTGGAACCAAGGTTTTTTCCTTAAAATTAGACCCCAATTATGAGGGAAACCTGGTTTGAACACGAGATGCCAAACCGCGAATCCAAGACTTCGACCTTTGAAATGGGTTTGGTATTAAGGTAAAGGAGTTTTCTTTTGAGCCTCTTTTGAAAATAAAAGGTGCTTATGGATTAACTTTTTAAAATCAAATTGTAGTACATGCATAGTTGGTCCAAATTTCATGTGATCTTTCTCTGTAGTTGATTACAACTAAAGTAATCAATTAGTATGAAATTGAATGATTTGGTATGGTCGATTTACGTATGTACCTCTCAAGTGTTTTCTACTAAGTTTGCACTATTAGTACAGTAACTATTCAATCAAGAACAAGAAACAGAGAGTCTGAGAAAGAGAAGAGTCTGTTTTGGTCTTCTTCTTCATCATCTTCGTCCTGAACTCATGCATATCTCTGGCCCCTCTATAATCATGAGTTTCCTTTTGCCATCATTACCTTCAAAAGCCTTGTCTTTCTTCATCACTCTCTATCTCAAAAGAAACAACTACAGCTTTATAGATCGTCTATATAAAGCTTACTCTTCCATTGTGTTTACTCAGTTCGTTTTGTGTGATAAAACCACAAGAAGATGTGTCTGACAACTTCAGAGCCACCATTCCCAGACACTGACACACCAACTATGAGATCTGCTTCGTACCATATCAAACATAAATCTAAGACACAAACCCATCTTCGTATCCTTAATCTCACCAGGTTCAATTTCATCTTCCGCATATATCAAGCGTCCTCAGACATTGACTCTATTTTTGTTTCTGAATTATATAAAACAGTACTTTCTTTTTCATTGTAAGCAGGAGGAGAAGATTACTGAAGGAACAGAAGGAGATGGAGATGAGGAACTTGAAGCTTTTCGTAGAGAATCAAAGCATCATACGAGAGAATGAAGCTTTAAAAAAGAAAGCTCTTCTTCTCCACCATGAAAACAATGCTCTGTTTGCTCTGCTTCACCCAAAATACTCCCCTGTTTCAACCTCCTTGCTTCAGTGATCTTCGTGAACTTTGTTTATTGATTCTTCTCGTCTTCTTCTTTCCTTTTCCAACCTTTAATGGTACTAAAATAAAATCAAACTAATGATTTATGGGTGATTTACTCTTCTATGAAAGCTTTGATTATTCTTTTTCATGTACCAAGTATTAACATACATATCCATGATCACTTTCAACTAAAAAATTTCGTTGCTTAATATGCCGATCCGTGATAGAGATGTTTCCGACGACCCAAACCTCAGACAACCATCATGTCGTTTTATACAACAGAGCAAACACGCAAAGACAAAACACAATCATCCAGAGAGGAGAGGGAGAGAGAGATAGAGTAAGCAAAAGCCATTAGATTCATCACCAAAAGTAACAGACCAAACATTACAACAAGTAGAAGTCTTGATCCATCTGTGAGTTTCTCATCAGCTAAATAACTAACAACTGAACGAAGAAAGTATAAACACAACCAATCTTCAGGGAAGAGACTCTAATATCGACCGATTAAGATGAAGTCATCATCATCAAGTACCTGAACATCTCTGTCTCCTACAAAATGCTCCCTTCCGATTTCCTTCACCAGTTTAACGAACTCAATCCTTTTGGACAGAGGCAATGGCACATAAGGTAACCGAAAAACCGGCCTCGCAACTCCTAACTGAGCCAAAGCAGTGTTTACACCAATGGGATTCGGTTCTTGGAATAGCCAATCCATTAAAGGAAGAAGCTTTGCGTTCAACGCTGAGTTTCTACCTTCAAACATCAACTTCCTCATCAAACCCGGAACTAAATTGCTAGTAACCGATATCACTCCAGTGGCACCGTGATCCCATCTAGAATCATGGCACTGATCATCATTTCCACTCCAAACGACAATTCCCTTCTCAGTATACTCTTCAACTCGGTTATTACCAACGCATTCCTTAACCCCAGCCATATTAGGGTTCTGAGAGAGTTTAAAGATAACCTGGGGAGGTATATCCTGGCACGTTCGACCTGGCACGTTGTATATAATAGTCGGTCCCATATGAAGAACGGTTTGAAAATGCGCATTCATGCCTTCAATGGATGTTTTTCCATAGTAAGGGTTAATGTGCAGTGCCCCGTGCATTCCCATGGCGAATCCTTGCTCAGTGGCATGAATAGCTTCCCTAGTCGAGTTACTTCCAGTGTTTCCAATGACTTTGATCCTTCCCCCAAAACAATTTACAGTATGGCCGATAAGCATTATGTGCTCATCCCAGCTCATCAATTGGCCTTCACCAGTTGTACCACCAACAATCACACCTTCAGCACCGTTTTCTATCTGCGTGTTGACTAAGTCATCGTATGCTTGGAGGTCGAATCTTCCATCAGGTAAATACGGTGTCTTAATGGCTGTGATCACTCTAAGGGACCTTATGTCGTCTGTGTTTGTCCTGCCAACACAAAAATACAAGAGAAAGCTGCTGAAGTATGAACAAAAACAATAGTAAACATGAGAAGGAATAGAAGATGCACCTGTTTTTATCCTCGAGACTGCGCATAGGAAGATGGAAGTTAGGTACAACAGCTGCTATTGGAGAGACCCATTTTGCATTCCTTCTGGTTTGATGAGCAAATAAATCAATCACTCAGAGATCATAAGGCAATGTCTAAGCATTAATCTAGCCAATCGATCAACAGATATAAACACAACTACAAATCCGATTCTTCAAGAGAAAAAGTTATTGCTTTAGTAACCAAAGCAATATATTCATTGTTCTACCTGTGATACAAAAATTTCAATTACACTAGAGAGCTGTCGAAACCAAATCCAATACCAGTAACTATAATCCCAATAAGATTAGGCATAGAGAGAGAGAGAGAGAGAGAGAGTAACCTCTTATAGCTCTGCAATTGATTTGATCGAGGAAAATGGAGGGCAGAATCAATGGAGATCAAGCCGTAATTTTTCAAAGCTGACATCTTTCAAAACCCTAAATTAAATCGGAGCTCACTAGTAGAATCAAATTGGAACAACGAGAGAGATGGCAAAATTAGTTGGAGGCGGTGATGATACGAGTGGAGACACTGTTGATAATCGAAGAGGGAAAACGTTTCAACGAGGCGAAGATCGATTGAACTCTGGAAGTGGTAGCAGGTATGCTGACGTCAGATTCCGACAAAAGTAATCGGTTTTGTAAAGATGAAAGAAAGCGGCGGGAGAGAAGGTGATGATGAACGCAGGACGCCAATCTTTAGGGCTTCCCCTTTCTCTTGATCCTAATCAAATTGGGCTTTAAGAGGGTTTAGATTCGGCCCACACGTCCAGAGATTTCCGGGCTAGACTTTTTCTGATAGGATTTCGATTCATATTTTTGTTTAGGAGAATTTTTTTAAGTTCTTAGAGCATCTCCAATGGTTAAGAACGAACTACTTCTTAATCTAATGCTAAGATGTTTGCTAAGATTAGGCTAAGATATATCGTTGGGGATGCTCTTAGTTATAAGTTAACCAGGGTACAATTATTGATTTTCATAATTTTTTGTTCTATAGTTTACAATCGAAATTTTAGTTTTATAAATGTAACTAGAATACAAAGTATTGACTTGTGTCTATAACCTAGAAAAAAGTCTAGAAAAGTGTATGCCAATGTAATCATCTTGTTCCCAAGTCTTGCCATTAAACAAGGAAGCAAGATTATTCTCTTTAGCTACTTGTGCACGAAAATTTTAACCAGTCTTCTCATGCATTTTTCTATGCTAACTTCTAAATCTTGATCAAGCTATAATCATTTATCAAAAAACATGAAGATTTCATTCAATATCAACTACTACATTATAAACATCAACTCAAGGAAGATCACAACACTAGCCCCTATATATATAAAGATCAATCCGAGATCAGACCGTTGCGTTTCGGCTCGCAACATAAATCCTTTTATCCGATCGAAAATTTTCCAAAAACCTTCAGGTATTAATCAAACGTTAAAACAAAACCTAAGAAAGTGAAAAAGGTAAAAAGTGAAAAAGAATAAGAAGACGAAACTTATATTATCAATGATATTATCTTAGAAAGACGGTCGTTGCGTTCCCCAATAAGCTTCACCTGGCAACGAAACAGAGTTAATTAAATTCGACGGCGACCCAATAAACGATGTCGCATCTTGCATTAACTGTTTCTGCGTTTGCGTTCCAATCGCCCTAGCCGCGTTTCCATCTATTTCTCTTTCAGTTTCCTCCTCCTCCTCTAGTGGCAGCCTCTCGTAAGATGCGTTTCCAAATGAAGCTGCCATAACGACCACCGGACTTGATGCCGTAAGCGGTCCCACCACACTGCCTCCGATCACTTGACCTTGACCACCGGCTAAGTAAACCTTTAAACCAGACGCAGCTGGTGGTGCCGGTGGAGGAAGAAACGAACCCGAGAGAGAAAGAATCTCAAACCGTCCGTGTAAACTGACGACGCCTCCGCCAGGTTGTCTAACGGTGACGTTTGTAACGGCCCCGTTTCCGGTCAAGACGCAAACGCCACGCTGACGGCGTCTAGCGAAGACGGCTAGGCTTTCCATTACATCGCAGGCGTTGGTTATCTCCATGACGTGACATCTGAAGGCGTTCGCGGAGTCGCGAGTGACTATGATTGGTGCTTTGGGTTTGTTCTTGGAACCAGCAGGTCTGCCACGTGGCCTTCTCTTCTTGATATTCTCTTCTCCGGAAGGAAAGGTGGCTAGGTCTTCCCCTATATTGTTGGGTTCAACTCCTTCTTCTTCTCTGCCGCGTTTTTGTCGTCCAGCGTTTTGATGGTGATAGTGCTGATGATCACTTGATAGAAATTGCGGTGTATGAGAACGAGATACCTCATCCATTCCTCTTCTGATTCGCTAAAAAGTTGGTCAATATAGGGGAAAAGAAGGCTTTTAGGTTGAATAGATTTGGTGTCCCTAAATTAATGAATCAAATATAGAGTTATTTATATATACATATAGTTAGGGCTTGGGAACGTGAGGTTGATGAAAAGTGGAAGTGAAGCAGTGATACATGTAGGAGAGAAAAGGGTTTGAAATATGGAGGTTTAGGGTTTAAGTTGTGGCTTAAGGTAAACAAATCAGAAGGATGATGGGTTCTGTTATGGCAATAACACAAGAGCGTGCCCCCATGGTGCGGTATATGGGTTCCACTAGTTTTGGTCTTTTGAAGTGTGATGTTCAAGGAAAAACAAAGAGTTGAATAAGAAAATGAAAAATATGAAGCAATCTAACAAACAAACAAAAGTAAAGATGAGGCGCTTTTTGAAAAGATACACCAACGAATTACCGTTAACCGTGATGGTGAAATTTATGAAAAGGGAAAGATTTGAATGGGCGTGAAACCGAGAAAGACGAGCATGTGCCGGACATGGGGAATTGGATTGGGACCCAAACAACACTAATGAAGTCAGATTACAAAACACAACGAGTCAGACCGTGTCTTGTGGGATATAGAACTACTCATAGTTTACCATTCTACTACATTACTACATTAGTCCCTTTTGGCTATTTTAATTAGTAGAAGAAAATAAGACTTCTCTTTCTGTCTATATTCATTGATTTGTCGATCTTAGTCTTTATCTTTGTAAATTATGTCAGAACCAGACCTATATATATTCGTGTATGTATAATTGAAATGCTAATCCCTAAGTAGGTTAAGTATTAATACCAAAAACCTTATGGAAGACAAAGAAAAGAAGAGGATGGGGTTGGAGACAGCAAATGCTAGGTGTCAGTCACACGTGCAATTCCTTCTGACGCACGCGTGAAGTTTTTTTCTTATAATTTCTTTTCATTTGTTGAAGTTTGAATTTATATATAACCAGGTGATTCTAGCACTTGTCTTTTTAGCAACGCCCTCAATTACACTCCGGACGACAAAAGTGAGTGGATTTGGATTGTGTGCGAATGTGGTTGACCGATTAGGATTAGGAAGAAGAGAAGTTTGCGTCCAATGAACCACGGCGTGATCCCTTCAAGTTATGTTCACTCCTACCCACTTACCCGACCAGTTCATTTGTTAGAGAGCCAATTAGTGATGATGGGCGCATGTGGCTCTAATACAATGCAACATCATGTAATACTTACTATATATAGTACTTACTCACGTCAAAGCACTCACTCACTTGACTAATTGTCTCGAAATAGGGTTCAAACCTCGCCTTTGAGATTTGGGCGATTATATCATGCAACGTTCACATATCCCATACTATACACTTGTTCCACGGATTTCAGTATTTAAACCAATTTTTACCCAAAAAAAAAAAAAGTATTTAACCAATTAGAAGAAATTTTGAAAAATGAAAAATCACTCCGCAGAAGGACAAATACGCGTCGTATCATTGGAGACCACGGAAAGTGCCTCGAGAACAGCTTGCAAATATATGGGCCTACGCGACCTTAAGCCCATCAGGTCCATTAAACGCTTGTTATATTGAACCGCTATGAATTAAGAGAGAACTCTATAAAGGCAAGTATTAACATGACAAGCCAAAGTCAAAGATGAAAGCCAATAAGAAAAGAGAGAAAAAAATCAGCACCATTGGAGTAAAACCGGGCCAACCGATAGGCCAAGCATGTCAGCAAGAGCAGTCTGAACCTCGTTAGAGCCGTGTTCGCAGCTAATCAAGTTAGCCAGAAGTGGAAATAGACATTTCAGGTTCTTCTCAAATGATGCCTCATCCAATGTACACATTGCTTGAAGTGTTGCAACTATAAGAGGAGCTCTTGCTGATAGTTCTCTTCGTTTTCCTGATCCCAAAGGTATTCTCCATCGGTATTCGCTGGCCCGTGATGATTCTGATTGTAATTTTTTCGCAGAAGAAGAAGTCTCGATGTAGAAGTTGAGAACTTCTTGACAGATGTTGACTAGAAGTGATTCTATTTCCTCTTCTTCTTCTTCTTCTTCTTTTTTGGTTTTGTCTGCAACAAGATTCTGTAAGAATGTCAGGCAGATTTGGTAAGACTCGTTTTCAAGACGAAGTAGTGGAGGATCTTGCATCTGTGTCATGGGTCCTAGCTCTTGTAGTCTTGAACGAAGTATTGTGTTACTGTTTATTCCGTGAGCATGTAAAGCTACACCGTGCAATGCATCTACGAGGACTAATGTGTTTTTCGCTGAAAGCTGAGGTCTGTACATGTTGTAAATCTCCATCACAGCCTGAAAAAAATAGAAACATTACTACAATAACAGCAACAACACAAATTGCATTTACTTTTTTTTTTTGGTAAATTGTAAACGGAAAAGACTCCCAAGTTCCTCCTTCTGTTTGCGTTTGCCTTTTGAGTTATCAATTTACAAAAGAACATTTGATTAAAGAAAATAAAAGTTGTCGGTTCATTTGAAGGAACACACATTATTATAATACATAAATGTAAGGCTTGAGAGGAACTAACCTGGATCAACAAAAGTTGAACAGCGGCTCGGCACTTAGCATCAGAGATAGCAGCGTAAAGATGGGTTGCTGTTCTCTGACTCTCTTCATTGCCATCGGTAGCAGTTGGAGCAGCAGACTCAGCATTACTGTTCTGAATGTTGAGAGCACTTCTCTGGCTTCTTGCTACATATTCTTCGCTAAGGAAATACGAAAAATCTGGGCAAGTTGTTTTCGCCGCTTCTTTTAAAGCTGACACCACCTCTAACCACTTTTCTTCAGAGAACAAGCCATCAGCATCGCTCATCAGACGAACAAACGCAGCAATACCAATTCCTGCAAGGCTCTGGTGAGGTCTCTTTATGAAGCTTACAAGAAGCATTAGTACTTTCTCTAGAAGTGGATTGACTGTAGTGTAAAATTTGACAAAGAGATCCACTACAAGCTGTAGTGCTAATGTACAGGTCTCGTAGAGCCAGGCGTCATGATCTAGCTCATCCACTTCACCACCAGAACTTCCTTGATCAGCAGATTCGTCTTCGCCAGAAGGATCAATAGAATGGCGTACGTAGTCGAATATAGGAAATAATACAGACTCGAATACTTTTTCCCATAACGGCAGAGAAAATAAATGGCCATGGTTGCGTAAGGTATCAAACATAATCTGTAGTGCGCTTTTCCTGATTTCTGGTCTTGGATCGAAACTAAGCTCTGATAAACCTGCACATTAGACAGAGGAAGGTGAAACACATGAATAGAATCTTCAACTTAAAGTAATCTTCTCGATAAATTATAGTGTTATACCTGATAGTAAGGGAAACCAAAAATAAAGATGATTGTTGTTTACAATCTCTCCGTTCTCTTGTTTCCCACTTTTTCCACTGTGGAGAGATGACTGAGGAATCTTTCCAGAAGTTCCCTTGTATTTGTTTGTTGATGGCGAGTTAAGATCTCCTTCTGCAAGCTTTGTTGCACAATACCGGAGGAAAGCTATAGAACTGAGACTGATATCCTTGCTAAATCTGTTATTGGTGAATGCAACTAGGCAATTCACACAATCTGTAAAAGTGGTGGTTTCTGTCTCAGTGATGTATGGGAAATATTCTCGAATAATCTTCTCGATAATTTCAAAGGACAAAAACACAATATTTTTGTGGTCGTCATATGCCGCTGTGGTAAAAACCTGCAACGGAAGAAAACACATTGTGAGTAAACCAAAAAATTCTTAAATTAATGTGGTTACCAGAAAATTACAATAAATGCCTACCATAAACATGCTTTTCCATCCTGACTTAACATTATTTACACGTGACAATACCATCTGAGAAACACATCGGATGATAAGTTCTCTGATCTCAACATCATTACTTCTACGCATAACAATGACAAAAGGTGTCATAAATTCATTTTGGAAGTTGTAATTAGCCAACTCCTCCCGTTCCAGAAATTTCATTGACAACTGGCGGAGAGAATCCATTGCAAATATTGCAATAGAAAGATTCTCTGAGCATCCAATGGTCACAAAGAAACCTGATAGCACTTGCCAGATGCTTGACCAAACAAGCCTTATGCGATTCATGTTATAATGCCTGTCACAAATGACAAACAGAAAATTGTCAGACTACATACTTAAAGTTGCTAAGAACAGAGAACGTCTCTTATATGCAGTATATGAGAGAACAGAGAGGAACGAAACTAGGAGATTCTTACGCTATCTCAACAATCTTTGTGAGGCTAAAAACGCGTGGATTAGAAGGAGACCGCAACTCATCCATAGAAACTTTGCAGAGAGCTTTAACAAAGTCTATTATAGCTTCACTGTTTAATTTCTGACTCTGAGAAAATACTTGATTCATTTCACCAACCTGCTCCAACAAGTTCAAATTTGAGACTATACTGCTCATCTGTTCTTGTCTCACGTTCTTAGAACCTTTTCCGCCAAGACTCATGCTGTCATATGAACCCCTCAAGACACCTGTAGCTGCATATTGACTTTTCCCAGGACCCTTCCTTTTCAGAACAGGAAGTATATACTGTTTGGGTTGCTTTGATTTCTCTGACTCATTTTGCTTGGAAGCAAAAAAAGTGGCATCTGGAGGAGCACCTTCTCCCAAGAGATGTAGTTGCTCAAAACGGGAAACACAAGTTAGTATATGCTCCCAGGCATCTTGCAAATAGTTGCCCTCTTCATCAGCAAGTCTGAGAATCGCCTGGAGAACAACCAATATTAATTTGGGATCCAGACAATTTTAGAGGGGAAAAGGCGACAGTTAGATCAGGAAGGAAATAACATCGAGATAAAAAGTGACAAGGAATGGACTGAGAACGAGGTCAGATGGGGAAAGTATACTCAAGATACATATCATGTTTTTTTGGTACAGCGAACTATTACAAACAACAATCACGTAAACCTTAATGAAGTAGAATACCAACCTTAATGGCTTCAATATTTCTCTGCTTGATATCAGCTGGGGAGTGAAGTGAAGTGAACTTCGCTAGTGAAGTCACAAAAGCATCTCTATGGGTCTTCATTGACATCAACGAAGTGGCATGGATTGCATGGTGGAAGCCTTCAAGACATATGTTGATCACTATCAAATCATCACTCTGGTCTAGCGGCACACTGAATGCAGCAAGCATAGGAGCCCAACAAGCCTCAATCATAAATCTGAGAATAACCACATCTGTAGCAGCATAGTAGGTTGACCTGAAAACGAGTCAATTCAAATACTGCATCAGCTAAAAGTTTCCCAAGAGATGAAACAGTTCAGGAGAGTAGTTCTGAGTTGAAATGAATACTAAGTCTACAGAGAAATGGTTGTTATCAACATATGATGCAAGTAAGAGAGAGTGATCTTACTCTGATTTACGAGCTTTTTCCTTAAATTGCTCTTGCATATGCTTCATCAGATCATCACTTGTTTCCGCATATGAATCTCCCCACTGCTTACGGATCACTATGTTTAATATACCATCCAAACCAAGCATTCTGTTTGAGTTTGCGTACTGTTTCTGTTGCAAACGTAAATCATCTTCTTTCATCTTTATCTCATGCTTTGTTATCCTTTCATACAGCGATCTCATGTAGTCCGCAGGTAAATCTTTTCCGTCGTCTATTCCACGATTGTTTCTGATAAAGTCATCAGCAGACATCTATATGTTCCAAGAGAAAAAAAAAAAGGCACAAAGAACGTCACTAACATTTTACCTAAAACTTCCACAATAACTGTATTATCCTAGACAATGAATGAAGCAAACCTTGTTCTTCACCATGGGGTTGTGGGCATCAGTATTGAGCATGATCACAGAATATGCAAGAACATAAGCTGAATCTGCGCTAGTAAACACCTTAGGATTACACTTGCAGTAACGTTCAGCAAACTTTTCCATGATTCGGTCAATCTTTTGTGCTTCTCCTGGCAGCCTAAAACCTTCAAGAAAGGTTCTAATTGCCTCATCAAATTCCATGCCTCGGAAATCAAAAGAATCCACATATGCATGCATCACCTTGAGAGCTAAATCTTCTCTTTCTCCAAGATAGTCGCCTATCAAAGTTTTATTTAACCCTGACGCGTCTTTGAGAAAACCTGCTATTTCTTCAGGAGATTCACCCACCTTACCCGCATTGATGAGAAACTCAATACCTTTAGTTGGCTTCCGATTAAAAAGAGAAATACCTTCCTGGGACAAACATTTAAAATAGCATTAACGACCACAGAAAAATTATAAAATGTCACTTTCTACAATAATCTGCATAATACACAAACATCTTTAAGTTCTTACCTGAAGCTCGAGTTTGTAAGCCCGGCGCTGCTCGATAGCTAGAGCATCAGATGTACCTCCTGAAGATTCAGAATAAGTATCTGATCCGTCAGCAGACTCATCAGCATTTCCATTTGCCAACTGGGGACTTCCGGGTCCCAAATCAATCTCAATTACGTCAGATTTATTCAATGAATTAGAAACTGGCAGGCGCAACTGCTTGTTCAACCAATCTCCCATTGATTTCAATATGGCCACTAAGCATTTCATGGCTTCAAGTTTCATAGCTGCCTCCTGTGGTGGCATCAATGTTGTAGCTGTACCAGGAGGAACCCCTTGAGCCGTTTTAAGGAGACCATTGACCATCCTAAACATGATCATACAGAGGAAACATAAATTACGCAAAGAACTTCCACCTGAACGAAACTTAAACTTTAAACAGCGAAGCATCAAGGGACATAACATACCTCTCAAAGATATTTGATGAATTGACATCGCAATCGTAGTTCAAGAATATATCAACTAGGATTTGTGAATCCAAACAAAGTTTGTCAAGAAACCGAAGAACAATCATCTTTTGTTGAAAATTAGGTTGAGCTACATTCTCCACGACTCTAAGAACAATCATTGGAAAAAACACTCCAATTTCGGCCTTTAATCCAGCCCGGAATCTTGCAACCAGACTGATGAAAATAGAGCAAGAAAGCTGGAAGATAATCATAAGAGTAGAAGCACTGTTCTTCAACAACGACAAACACAAAAACTGTTTGATATCAGCTGAAAACCTGTTCAGCAGAGATGGAAATTCATCAGAAGAATACAAAATCTAATTTTTCTTGATACGGTGGATCCACCCTTATATTCAAAAAAAGAAAAAGGAGCTAAAGAGGTATTTAACATACTTCTCGCTTGTTCTAAAGACAGCTCCAGCATTTTCCAACAAGATCTTTAACAGCTCAAGAGCCAGAATCTTCCCTCTCATCGACTGCGGATCTGCCGAAGACTCCTTTGGCGGCGCCTTCATGGAGAGCTTACAAAGCGCCCTGAAAACCAGGCAGGCATCTCTCCGCAGCTTATTCTCTATCTGAACTTCTAAATCATCATCTCTCTCAGCGTCTCCGTCAGTTAGCTCCCCCTTCCTTCCCTCTAGAGCTGACTTGTACATACTGATCTCCCAGTACTTAGCGTCCAACATGTCCTTATCAGTGGAGTCCAACAAATCCGTAGGATTCGTAGTCTCCACTGTGGTAGTCCCATATGCCCCATCTTGGCCTCCTGACCCTGATCCTGATCCTGATCCTGACATTGTCGGGTTCAACACTCCGTCAATATCTTGCATGATTTTGGTGATGAAACCCTGAACAAACTGCGTCATTGTCCCATCCGCATCTGATTTTTCGAGTGGCTCCATGAGCTCAGCCACTACAATCGGCTGAATTGGAACCGTTGACGAATCCGCCTCCATTCTCCGGAAAACAATCACCAGAATCTGGATCAGCGAAGCCTTGGCAGTCGTCTGATTCACCACGTTTTTGCTTCCCAAGTAAATGTCGTAGCAAGTACGAACAACTAGGAGCAAGCATTTGCCATGGATCCTCAGCGAGATGGAGTTAATGGCAGATAACAGAGTCTTTAACACAGGTAATTCAATGGATTCATCTCCCAAATCATGGCATTTACAAACGGAATCGATCAATTTAAAAAGGAGAAGGGACTCCGCTCCACCGGACGGGTCCGATTCACCACGAATGTAACCATGCGCGATAAGTTTCTGAATGCAGTCAATAGCAGGTTCGATGATCTTGGCGAGGCCAGTGCCACAGGCATTGATCAGAGGGCTGAAGATGAGTTCCGAATCGGCGAGCGAGTACTCGATCGAACCACCGTCGTTAAGTGGACCGGGAACAGAGGATTCAGACTCGGAGTCAGTAGCAGCAGAGGACGAAGGAGGTGGTGATTTCTGCAGCGAATTTAGCCGCTCGATAACAGCTTTGCATTCGTTAGCTAGCTTCGAGTGTTTACGCCACGACGCGTTCTTGACGATCTTCTCTAAAGCTGGTGTTACGACTCGACTCAATCGGGAATCAGCTTCCGAGGAAGCCATTCCCAATTTTCACGGCGAGCTCAGCGACTCACAGATCTAGAACAAATAGACCAACGGGAACGAAACAGTCTCTTCCCGTGAATTGCCTCGGAGCTCTGAGTCCGATCCGAGTTGGGTCAACGAGTCTGACTCAAGCCGCTGCAAAAGGAAATTGCAGGGTACAGAGCAAAGAGGTAGATGAGACGATACTTCAGATCGCGTCGTCGCAGTTTGATTTTTCTGCCATCGAAATGAAAATTCACTATTATATGACCGAAATACCCTTCAGTTGACACTGGACTTCCACAGCAACTTTGTGTAATTGAAGGAAATTCAAACACCAATTGCGACATTTCACATCACTACGTTTCTGAGCTGTTGATCGCCGGGAAATTCGTAGCCTGTTCCCGGTCTGGAGTTACTTTTATTTCCAAGATCATACGTATTTGTATATTTACAATTCAAAAATTCATAAAGTTTATTGAGTCTTGATTAAAAATTAGAAATATTTGGACAAATTTGCTAATGGAGTCTTAAAAACCAAGAGATGATCACTTGGCAATAATCAAAAAGTGAGACACCTTGAAAGCTTTCCGATCTTAGATATATGCATAGAAACAATCTGAGTTTGAATTTACATAACACAAGAAGGAAACAACACCTACAAGAAACACAGCCAAACAAAAAAAATCCCTGAAACCTTGTAATAGAACACATAAAATATACAATCTGGTTCCCATTTATGAGTTGGGGAAGGGTATGCATAACGAGATGTGTGAGATAGAAAGTTAGAAATTGGTTATATCGAAGAACCTTACCATGTTTCTACAAAATCTCCCCATGTCTGCTGAATCCAGTGTCTTCACCGTCCGTGTTTGAATCCAAACCACAAGGAGAGTCATACCATTTCGAGTTTTCTTGATAGAAGCTATCGACTTGTATACCAGCTAAACCTACATCTGTTTCTATACTACCTCCATCGTGGCTCATCGGTTTTGTTAATTTAGAATCTTCGCTATTCAGAATGCTATTCTCATCAAAGTCATTGCACTTTAACCATTTCTCAGGCTTACATGTCTCAGACAAAAGATCCTCCTTTTGATTTGTACAATCTGACGGTGGCGTTATCTGTTCCCAAGGAACAACATCATCAAGGCTCCTCTCAAAACTGTCCTCATCGTCTTCAATAAGTTCTGCATCCTTCCCATCTCCATATAAATGCTCGTGGTGATGGTCACTCCAATGTACTAGATCGTTATCTCCAACAAGTATTTCATCTGAGTGTGATTTCTCTGCAACCAAGCCCGTTGTATCCTGGGCACTCTCAACGCCGATATTTCTGATCTTGTTGAGCATCTCAAACAACTCTGTGGACACTGAACCCAACATCTCTTGTGAAAAATTCCCAATCTTTCCTTCTAGAGTGCCAAGTTCGCTCCTTAGTTCCTGCACCTGATGCAAGACAGTAAACTGCATCTCGGCACGTTCATCCTTCCCAGTCAATCCCATCCCTTCGGTTTCCACGTCTTCGTCCCGCACTCCGTAGACAGTCTCTTGATCCATCAAAAAACCCTTATGACCAACAACCCGATGCATGATTCTCGCATTTCCATCCATAGCCCCCGGCTCATGCCCTGAATGGACAGCGTATAGCTTAAAAACAGCTGTCCCTTCTTCCTGATATACAAAAGTTTTGGTCTTTTCACTGTAGTTAGCAATGGGAACAATAGCTCTAATCCTAAAACCACAACCGCATCTCTTTGACTGATAAGGCTCCCTCTTCAAAATCCTAGACTTCTTAATTGATACAGGCTCTCCAGCTCTGTGACAAGCATAATCCTTCACCTCTGCCATAAACGGCTTATACCTAATATACTTCTGCCTTATACAGAGCACAACCTTGTGCTTAGCAGCCAGTTGCTGCAACCTATCGGGAACTTCCTTGGCAGGCACATCAAGAGACTCCGTATACTCAAATCGACGGCGTTTGTTCCTCGAAGCAGAACCAGAGTCGGCATTGCAAACAGGACACGCCGCTACACAAACCCTAATAAAGCTCTCGGGAATTCCATAGAGCTTAGCACCAACAGTCCAAACTTGCTTAATCCTATCAATAGTCTCTTTCTGGCCTAAGTGTTTCAAATCACCATCAGCGTGAAACCCCATGACTATATCTTGCCACTGGTTAATGTGAGAGACGAATTGCTGAGAATTATTCTTGAAGCAGAGAAATTCGTTACCGGTGGCTGGGTCGAGGCGAGAGGTGAGCTTATCCTGGATCCGTTTCCAGGCGGTGAGGTAAGCCGTTTCCTCGTTACGATCCTTCCAAACGGCGCGCCATGACTTGAGGACAGACCTCGGTGTAGCGATACGGATCTCCGCCGGAGTAGCGAGACGGCCCTCGCGGAGACAGCGACACATGAGAGAGTGAGAAGCTGCGTTGAATGTGTAGAACTGAGATGAGATATGAGGATCGGGGCTGATGAAAAGCCCATCTCTTCCTGCACTCGAAACCCTAGAATTTGACGAATCAGCAATTTGGGGGTTTCCGGTAAGGGAATCGTCTTGCTCGTCTGAGGAGAGACCGGGAGAATCTCCGGAAGGAGAAGAGCGGAAGAGTATGAATTCCGGGAGAGAAAACGCGGGATCGACTTCGGAATTGTGGTCGTGGTGGTGGTGGAGAATGGAGGGTGGTGATTGAACGAGTATGTCAGCCGTCGGATCAAGATCATGATGGTGGAACAGACCTTCTTCGGTTTTGTGAGTATTCATCAGGAAGATGAAGAAGAAGTAGCAGCGAGACAGAGAGGAGGAGACGGAGAAGACGACGGCGACGATGAAGAGAGAGAGAGAGAGATTTTTCAGAAATTTTTATGTGTTTTGTTTTAATTAATTTTATTTTCAATTATTAAGAAGCTCAGGCTTTGCTCTGACAATACTGATAAGTCCCAGGGGTATTATTTTATTTGTCTCTCTCCACATATTTTAGTTTTGTTTTAATTTCTCTTTCCAGAAGAAATTCAGACAAGCCTTTGGTTCGTCGTCCTTTATCCACTTCCCCAATCATCATTAACAATTTGGTTTGTACGATTACAATAGATGTGGTGATTACTAATGATTTTACTTACGTTAACCAATATGACCATTGTCCATATGTATAGACTATAGACGACCAAAACCAATGTTAAATTTATATTAGTTTTGTGATTGAACTATAGACTATATACTATGTCCACTTCTGTTTTTTACATAATGTTTGAAAGGTTTTTAAAACTTTTTACACAAAATTTAAGTTTATTTGAACGATGTATCATACTTTTATGATTACAGATAACGCATGTTTTAACTTTAAAAGCAATGTAGTTACTGTAACATTTTGTTGACGAAATAAAAGTTCTAAACAAAATATTAGAGTCTCATTCTATAGTTGCAAAAATAGTTATTTTGCGTTTATTCTTTACATTCTCTTATCATATGCATGGATCAGTTCAAAGTCAAAGAGTATATCAATGTCAAAGTAATAGAGATGTCAATGCAGTCATTATCCATTTTTTTTTTTTTTTTACTATGAAAAGATTTTGATAATTTATGTGCTTTTTGAAAATATATTTTAGTTGTTTAACTGGCCTACATTTTTATTTTATTTAAGATATCATTATGGAGCCAATTATATTTCAAAAAAATCCATTTCGAAATTCAAGGCTTTATTGCTTACTAAATCTGGTCCGTCAAATAAAAAGGAGAAAAGCAAAAAACGGAAAGAGGAATTTAATACAACGGCTCAGATGATTCCACGTCAAAATAAATCGTGAGACTCGGATCGTAACGGACCCTCCTCCCGCTCCTTGTTCAAATTTCAATTTCACATCCGTTATACTCACAACACTTATAAACCCTAATTTTGCTCTCTCTCTCTCTTTGATCAATTCTTCACAACATCTTCTTCTTGGCGCTGATCCTCAAACCAGGTAGTTTCTAATTTCTCGCTCTTTTCTCTTGTAGATGTTAAAAATCTTCTTGAACTTTTCATGAGTCATCGCGATTTTGTAATTTAACTCTGCGGAGAAAACAGAGAAAATTCTGTATCTGTTTCCGAATAATTTGGTATTTGTGTAATCGAGAATCGGAGTCACGAAACAATTCAGCTGTGATGTTGATAATTGGGAATTTTTGTCTATAGGTTTTAATCACCATGATACGGAATTCAACAGAGCAGTTTTCGAGAATCGAGACTACATGTGGATTGTTACTTCGCCAATTGCAGGTCTTTTCTTGAAGAAGATTCACATCCTCGTTTTCTTTGTTTATGTTCAAAATTGGGAATTTACCAATTTTGATGATATCAGGAAATATGGAATGAAATGGGAGAGACTGAGGATGAAAAAGATGCTTCTTTGGCTGATATCGAGAAGGAGTGTCTCTCGGTTTATAAGCGAAAGGTCGAGGAGGCTAGTCGGGGTAAAGCGAATTTGCTGAAAGAAATCGCTGTTGGCAGAGCAGAAATTGCAGCTATTGGCTCTTCTATGGGTGGACAAGAGATTCATGTAAGTGTATTCAAGACTTCAGTTTTGATATATTTGGTTTTTGTCTGCTGGAGTTATGGCAAGTAATGGTGCATTTTCTTCTTACAGTCTAACAGCAGGTTAGGAGAAAACTTGAAAGAGGAGCTTGAGAATGTTAATGTGCAATTGGATGGACTGCGCAAAAGGAAAGCTGAGAGAATGATTCGGTTTAATGAAGTTATCGATCAGTTACTGAAGTTGTCACTGCAACTTGGAAATCCAACAGATTATCTGAAGAAGTTTGCTGCTGAAGAGACCGATCTTTCGCTTCAGAGGTTGGAGGAATTGCGTAGCCAGTTGGGTGAGCTCCAAAATGAAAAGGTTGGTTTTGCTGTTAGATCTCATGATATGGGACTTATATTACAAGAGCATGTGCACCTGTTTTCCTTATGTTAACTTTGAATTCTTTTCAAAATGTAGAGCAAAAGATTGGAAGAGGTAGAGTGTTTGCTGAAAACGCTTAACTCGTTGTGCTCGGTTCTTGGTGAAGATTTCAAAGGCATGATAAGAGGGATACATTCATCTCTGGTTGATTCCAACACTAGGGATGTGAGCAGAAGTACTCTTGATAAGTTGGATATGATGATTGTGAATTTACGAGAGGCCAAGTTACAGCGAATGCAGAAGGTTACAAGTCTGAGCTCTTCTTTGTAATGTAGTGCAAGTTTTTCTGCGTGATTATGGTTTCTGACTCTCATCACTTTGTTTTTCTAGGTTCAAGATCTTGCAGTGTCCTTGTTGGAGCTCTGGAATCTGCTGGACACGCCTGCGGAAGAGCAAAAGATATTTCACAATGTCACATGTAGCATCGCTTTGACTGAGTCTGAAATAACTGAGGCCAACATACTTTCTGTTGCTTCCATTAAACGCGTGAGTGCACAGGACCAAACCTTTCTGTGTTTTCTCCCTGTATTGTTTAGTCTATCCGTTTATAATAGTATAGGAACAATCTTTTTTATAATGTGAGTTTGTTTTACAGGTTGAGGATGAAGTCATTAGGCTTAGCAAGATCAAAATAACTAAGATCAAAGAGGTGATACTGAGGAAGAGGCTTGAGCTTGAGGAAATATCAAGGAAGATGCACATGGCCACCGAAGTTCTTAAATCAGAAAACTTTTCAGTTGAAGCTATAGAATCTGGTAAACCATTATTAGGAACAGCTTATTCTTTACATAATATGATGTGCACAAACTCCAGAAATGTTATGCTCATTATACTGGTAGATAACATGAACATGCTAATAATAACATGTTTCCACTCATCTTTTAGGTGTCAAGGATCCTGAGCAGTTGTTAGAGCAAATTGATTCCGAGATTGCAAAGGTCAAAGAGGAAGCTTCAAGCAGGAAGGAGATTCTTGAAAAAGTGGAGAAATGGATGTCAGCTTGTGAAGAAGAGTCTTGGCTGGAAGAGTACAATCGGGTTAGACATTTAAATCTAAATCTATTCCTTTGCCTCAATCTTTTTTTTGTTTTGTTCTCACATCGTTGGCTTCGCAGGATGATAACCGGTACAACGCTGGAAGAGGAGCTCATCTTACATTGAAGCGTGCAGAAAAAGCCCGTTTACTTGTCAATAAACTTCCTGGTAACATTCTTGCTCTTTAGATTATATTACAAAAACCTACAAACTCATAACTTATGATCTTTTTTGTCTATTGCTTTCTGCTGCTATTGATGCAGGGATGGTGGAAGCTTTGACCGCCAAAGTCACTGCTTGGGAGAATGAAAGAGGAAATGAATTCTTATATGATGGGGTAAGTGGTTTTTTACTGATCAATGATCTGTTCTACACAATTATCAAATCAGCATCTTTACACAAAAGCACGTAAATATTTCAGGTCCGAGTCTTATCGATGCTTGGTCAGTACAAGACTGTATGGGAAGAGAAAGAGCATGAAAAACAGAGACAGAGAGTAAGGAAAACTGTTTTTTACTAGGAACCAAGGTCACTATGAGCCAAAAGCATCATTGGCAATTTGACATTGTTACTTTCATCTCAGGATATGAAGAAACTTCATGGACAACTCATAACAGAGCAAGAAGCTCTTTATGGGTCTAAACCAAGCCCAAATAAAAGCGGAAAGAAACCACTGAGAACACCAGTAAATGCTGCCATGAACAGAAAACTCTCCCTTGGTGGTGCCATGCTTCATCAAAGCTTAAAGCATGAGAAGGCAACACTCAATAGCAAAAGGACGAAGTACTATGACCAGAACGCTACTAGTAGAAGAGATTCAGCTCTTCCAACTCTTTCAGGTACATAATAATAACACAAGATTTTGGTTTACACTTAACAGAGACCAAGAGAGAGATTTGTGTTAAGAGAATTATGTCAATATGTGTAGGGAGGAGAAACTCAGAGCTTCCTGGTCGTATCAGATCAAAGAACGTTCCGGTTGCAGGAAAAGCTGCGAGATCTCCAATGCTTAGGAAGCCTCTTTCACCTGTCACTTCCAATATCTTGAATTCCCCAGAAGATCATCACAAGGATGCTTACACAACAAAGGAGAGAATCTTGACACCTAAAACCAACGAAGAAAAGAAAAGAGCTGTTCCAACAACTCCTGCAGCTTCAGTCGCTATGACAGAGGCAACAACGCCGTTCACTCCTGCTGTGGAGAAGAGAATGGATGAGGAAGACGTTATTGTTGAGTATTCGTTTGAAGAGGTTAGGGCCGGTTTTTGCTAAACCGTGAAAAAACTGGTCTCCTCTCTTTAGAAAGCTGCTACACCATGTATCCGATTTACTGCTTTTTCTAGAAATTTCAAGTCAGATACTTCGTTTGATGAGACAAGTGAAAGAAAACTGGTTTCTTCCCTTTTGTGTCTATTCACACATACACTATAAATTAATACTCGATAAATTAATAACCTCTATAAATTAATAAATTCTTCCGGTCCGAGTTGGAACTACTATAAAAAACAACACAAATCGATAAATTAATAAGATAATATTTTTTTTGAAAATCTTAAGTAAAATATAGTCTCATCAATATCATAAATTAATAATTCTATAATATATATATATATATATATATATATATATTTAAGAAAATTTAGTGAAATATGATTATATTGTTGTTTGCTTATTCTTCAACTTTTTTGGAGTTCATCTCTAATCTTCCTTACTGCATTAAAAACTTCTGGGGTTGTCTTTTCAAATCGCATCAAATCGCATCAAAAAAATTATGAAGTGAAATTTTGAAATCATAGAATTATAACAAAACTCCTTATTTTTACATATAGAAAAGTTTCAAAAATCTGAAAACCAAAAATTCTCTTTATAAATTAATAAATTAATATCTCTCTAAATTAATAAAATATCTTTGTCCCAACATTATTAATTTATAAAGGTTTTATTGTACTAAACTAACACATACTAACAAAAGAGTTGTTTCAACAACACCGTATCTTTAGGTGGTTAACATTGATTCGTTTGGGAACATTTTCGAGAGATGCGTTTAATACAGTGAGATTGGGTGGTTTCCTTTACTTGTGACGTCAACAGATGGTTACTATTCTGGTGGTCACAGACCTTATAAGTGAGTGAATTTTGTTTCTGTTCTTGAACGTTAAAAAATGAGTCTTGTGAAAGAAGGTACTACTACTTCTTCTGAGTTTATATACGTCACCAATTTAGAATCTAACGGGTTGCGTGCAAAATTTCAAGAATTAATAGTTTTTTTTTAATTATGAAAAAAAAATCAAGAAAGTCAAAGAAAATCTACTAATTATCTTTCCATTTTAAATTTCACTAATTAAAAACTTTTCCGATTATATAGATGAGAGAAGGGATGAGATAAGCTAACAACAAGTAACAAGGTAAAGAGGCAACCAATTTACAAAATAAAAAAAATTGAATTCTGTTTAGACATTAACACTGACCCTTTCCTTCTCGAATTTCAGCAAACAACACCAACAAAACAAAAAGGGACTGTGTTATTTGATTGTACAAGTACTAAAGATCTCAAAACAAAATGAAAAAGAGGATCTTGGCCATTCTCTGCATCAAAACCAAGAGTTTCACTGGTTACATATCTGCAAAACCATTTAGAGTTCCACTGACAATGGGTGTGTGTTGGCATTGGCAAAGTTACCTTGTCAATGTTTTCAGAAAAGGGCTCATTGAACACATATTAGTCGATATTTGGAAGCCATAATTTGAAATGTACTACATAATCTGGTCCACATCTTCAAACCAAAGCCAACCAAAAAAAAAATCCTCAGCTACAACAACAACATCGTTTTATAGTCTATGGTTTCAGAAACATTTCCTGTGAACCACTGATGGTCCAGTCTCGTCATAATCTGCTTTAGTAACGTGCTGATTCTGCGGAAACACCACTTTAGCTAGTATGGCTCCTCCAACCCAAGCCGAATACATCCCCAAATTCTCCGGCATATATTCTGGCGGTTTCACCAGTGTTGGCCTAATGGCAGATGAGCACAAGTTTGCTTCTTTCTGGAATCTACTTTCGAATCCTGCCATCGACCATTCCAACAAACCCTTCAGTTTTCCGACCCAAAAGATATTCAAACACACTATGATATCAAGTGTTGTTAGTACCTGTCATGGAGGTTGTACCACCACAAAGTACAGTGTTCTCCAAGAGCTGCCTATGGTTCTCAGATGACACTGTGGAGATAATCCGGACAAGCTGCTCAACGATTCCATGCTCCTCCAGTCCCAGTATTGATGGCTGAAACAGAGCTTCTCCAACCGAGTATCTCTCTCGCCCGATGCTTATCACCTATAAGGCCATTGGTTTTGTTATCTATATGTATAAGGTAACAACACAAAATGTAGAATCTTGATTTCACACAAACCTGTCCATCAGGAAGAGTATGCTGCTCGATTTCACAGTTTTGGGTTTTTTTGTAAGCAATTTCGTCCTCGGCACAGTTTGCATACTGCTCCTTGAGTTTTTCAACATCAGACATGCTGAGATTCATCGACGGGTTGGTTTTTCCAAGCTCTTGGGCAAATAATTTAGTTAGCTCGGTTCCACCTAGCTCAAACCGTTTCGAGGCAATGTGTTGTACTGCACCTTCAAGAACTGGGGCAATATCTGAAAAGAGTTGGATCAACCACAAAGTTAAAACATCAGACATAACAACATCCTGATCATATCCAGCTATAAACACAAGAAGAATCCAAAAAAAATTGGTTTAACAAAACGTTTAAGATCATGGAAAAAGGTTAGTATAGGGAATCAGCATCTCATGTAACATCATAACTCACATAAAACATGGAATTATGAGTTTATGACAAAGTGAAAGACACAAAGAGTAACAAAGGCCAAGCAAGTTATAATACCTATCTTCCCATGACCAATATCAACAGTGCAACCGGAGATGCGTCCAACAGCATAAAGGGACAACACTGCTTGCTCAGATGCATAAAATCCAGAGACATTGAATGTTTCAAACATCAACTGCACCAATTGCTCCCTAATAGCCTGTCCACAAACAAACATTTGCAGAGCCAAATCAGGTCGAAACATTAAAAATAACAACGTCTTACTATCTAAAATGAGGTACTAAAAGAACAAAATTGTTCCTTTTCATAATCCAACAGAACAGGATTATGGGAATTGAAAAGAGACTCAAAGTTGTAATCTTTTAAATTAAGAACAAAGGAGGAAATTTGGAGATAAGAACCTTAGGAGTACAAAGTGGATCTGTAAAAAGTATATTGCCTTCGTTTCCCTCTTCCCATCCAAGCCCAGTGTAGACAACATAACGCAACAGATCTTCCATAGCATCCCAATCTCTAATCAAACCCCTTTCAATAGGATCAAGAGTGACATCCTCAAAGACAGTGGTGGGGTTATCAGCTGAAGAAGACCCATCATCAACCATTCGTTTCATTTGAGAGGGAATTATCATTGCAGGAGACTGGTCAGGAATTGCTGCTCCTGCTTTCAGGAACTTAGAGCCAGCATCAACAACTAGTGCTTCCATTGTTTTCACACACACACCCAAAAACCCTAAATTCCCAACTTTCCACAAATGCCAAGATTTAGTGGTAGCAGCAAGTCAGTGAAGCTAGAGAAGTAGAAATGAGAGAAGGAACTAGAGTGAGAGGCAAAAGAAAGAACGGTTTTTTCGAAGAACAAATCAATGGTCTAGAAGGGAAAATGGAAGCAGCTTACGAGTTTGCGTTGAGAGAGAAAATCGAAGACGAAGAAGAAGAAGAAAAGAAAAGAAAGATTATTTCTTTGGAATTCAAAGCCCAAATAAGGCCCATTATAAAGCCTATTACAGCCCGTAATTTCCACGTCCAAAACGGTATTGTTTTGAGTCTCCGTCTTTTTCTTGTTAACAAAGCCAGAGCTAATAAGATCCGATTCGGAAGTTTCTTTGACATCAAAACACAAACCCGGAAAGCTTCGTCTGCCATTTTTCATTCTTCTAAGCCCTAGCTCAAAGCTTTCTCTCTCAAATCCGCCATGACTAAACAGCACGCGAACTGGTCTCCTTACGATAACAATGGAGGGTACGGATCGTGTGACCTTTAATCAACCTGCTGGGTTTCTTCGCTTAGTGTCTTTCTTCTTTATTCTGATTTGCTATCTGGGCGATTGTGTTACGATTCACTTACTGTGAATTTAATCGTTGTGTGTTTTTCAGAACATGTGTGGCCATCGCTGGATCGGATTACTGTGTTATCGCCGCCGATACTCGGATGTCTACTGGTTACAGTATTCTTAGTCGCGATTACTCCAAAATCCATAAACTGTAAGTACCCATTCTCTTTCTTCTCTCACTGTTGATTCTTTGGGAGAGTGATTCCATGCTGGCAATCGAACTATTATTGCTGTAGATTATTAGGGTTTTTTTGCAATCGTAATTCGTAGATCTGGGTGAAACCAGTTATATATGGGTGGAGATAAAATAGGTTTCTTAATTATTATTAGACATGGCTTTTGATAGTGGTTACAATTATCTCTATATAAACTTTGTGATTACATTGATCATTCTATAATCCGGTTTATTGCTTAGCTTATTCGTTTTCTTATAACGTTTATTGACAATGTGTGTAGTTCTTTGAGTTTGTTCAACCTTACGTAAAGAGTGTTTGTTACTGTGTTGTTGATCTTATATACCACAAGTATTCATTCGTATGGAAATAGATAGAATTCTCGTGTTTTTCATCTTATGTAACTTGTAAGACTCTTGTTAAGCTGTTGTCTTCTTTTAACTTTTCCAGAGCGGACAGAGCTGTTTTGTCTTCCTCTGGCTTCCAGGCTGATGTGAAAGCTTTGCAGAAGGTTCTCAAATCCAGACACTTGGTGAGTTAAACTTTGGTCGTTTGATCAATTATCTTTCATCCTTCGCAGTATTAGAAAATGATGAAAGACTTGTGTAAGAGTGTTTTCTCTGTGTTTGGTTTCCTTCAGATCTATCAACATCAGCATAACAAGCAGATGAGCTGTCCTGCAATGGCCCAGCTTCTCTCCAACACGCTTTATTTCAAGCGGTTTTTCCCCTACTATGCCTTTAATGTTCTAGGAGGGCTTGACGAGGAAGGTAAAATGCTCCTCTTTTTTTCTCCGTTATGATGTGACTTTAGAAGAGGGTACTTTGTGTGATCTTTAGTCTTGAATATATCCAGGAAAAGGGTGTGTCTTTACTTACGACGCTGTTGGCTCATACGAGAGAGTTGGATACGGTGCTCAAGGTTCTGGTTCCACACTCATCATGCCTTTCCTTGACAATCAGCTCAAGTCTCCAAGTCCTCTTTTGCTACCTAAACAGGTTTGTTGATATTCTTCATTCGTGCTTTTGGCGTTTCGCATTGTAAAGATAAAATGAATCGTTCTGTTGCTTATTTGTTCGTCTTCTGCCACCATGTAGGATTCAAACACGCCCCTTTCCGAAGCTGAAGCAGTTGACTTGGTTAAAACTGTTTTCGCATCTGCCACAGAGAGGGATATCTACACTGTAAGTTGTCCTATTTGTGTCTTCTTTTGTCACCACGCCACCTAAAGCTTGCCTTTGTGCTCATATCATTTGCATTTGGTTCAAGTCTTCAAAATATTACCAAAACATTTACTTAATCTATATCCCTTACGTTGCACAACTACTTCATCTTCCTCAAGTTTTTTTCTCTAACTAATGCTTTGTGGATTGTTTACTGTAATAGGGAGACAAGCTTGAGATTATGATACTTAAGGCCGACGGTATCAAGACCGAACTCATGGACCTGAGGAAAGACTAAGCTCCTTTAGTGCATTTAGCCAACCTTATCGGTTTGTTATTTCACTTCAACATCGAGCTTCCTGAGTTGTAGAACTCGTATGAAATGCTACTGGGTTTGATATTTTACAGTTAAAATCATGACTCGTGTTTGAAGTTTCTCCAAAACTGTTTCCTTATGTATGAGAATCACTCGAATCCTTGTCTTAAATCAATGTTTCTCTCACTATTTATGGCAATGTTTTTACATAGATCACATTAAGATATTTAATAGACAAGAATAGAATCTGGAAACTCTTTTCTTCAGAAGCTGTTCTCTGATACCCATCCCTTCTTCTCTAGCTCTTGTCGCAATGCCTCCATAGGTAAAAAATGAAGAAAAGTGTGAGCATATTATCTATTAGCCAGTGGCAATAACAGAGATATATCACTTGAGTATCCGAGTTGTTACCTTTATTCGCTTTCTATTGACATCAAAGTCGAAGTTCCCTTTACGGGATGCAGATCGATATTCCACTTTCGAGTTCTTCCCAGGAGTGAACAAGAATTCAACATCGTCTACTAACTGTCAAAAACCAAAGGGTCTTGTCCAATATATTGAGGTATGGAGGTTGAGAGAGCAACATAAAGCTTACTTAACTTACCCCCAAGATTGGACTTTCATATTCCACATGAACGTAGTCATCCTTCTTCTCCACAATCCGCGGTGTAAATTTATCCGGTTTCACCGACTTAATCTGCAACAATGGTGATAAAACCGCTGTAACTACTGGAAGATTACAAGAACTTCAAATGGTGACTGGATTCATATCTTGAGATTGCAGTTCATGTTTAAGGATTGTACCACATTAAGAAGCTCTTTCATTGCAACTTGCCTGTTCACAGGTGTTTTCCTTCCTCCATTATAGTTCCTGCCCACCAGGACAACAAGACAGTGTTTGATGATCAAACATTTCAAACCAGAAGACCCAAATCTGAACACAAAAAGCTCTTGAATTACCATGGTGGAGCATAATGCACTCGATCACTGATATTCTCAGAAGTGGAGATACAGTTATTAGTGGCAGGACATAGAGCCAATCTCTCGTTCTTTTGTACTCCTAGATAATCTGGTTTTTTCCCACTAAAACCACTCACAAATATTTCATCATCATAATAACACCTCAGCCGTGGGGATGTAGAATTCCGGTGAAGAAAACATACCTAAGCTGGAATATGGCTCCGATCATAGCTAATTCACTGCTCCTAAGAATGATATCTCTTCCAATTTCACAAAGATCTCAAAATCAGATACTTGGTTCGGTGATAAACACGAGCACAAGCAGGAGAGAAAGAGACTAGTACCTTCGACCAATTAGCTTCGGATGTTTGTCATATGAAGTCTCTGGAATCGAGGCACTGATACGACGGGCATAGAAAACAAGTTTTCTCCGGCATTTGTGGTGGTACAAGCAAGTGGTCGGTGACGCCATGGAAGCCATCTTCACTAGCTCGGATTTCTCTTTACTCTTTGGAGTAAGAGAAGAAGAAGAAGAAGTTTGTTACTTCTTACAGGGCTTACTACTATCAATCTATTATTGGCCCATTGGAGTTTTACTCGTTCGTTCAGGAGCCCAATAACAGAAAACCCACATATAACTACCAAACTGATATGATAGGATTTTTTTTTTTTTATGATAGCTGTAAAATGTTGTTAATAGGTACACCAAGTTAATTAATAGCGTAATGTAGAAATATTTTCAAGAAGCCCGTCTAGCTCAGTTGGTAGAGCGCAAGGCTCTTAACCTTGTGGTCGTGGGTTCGAGCCCCACGGTGGGCGATTTGTTATTATTTTTTTTCATTTTTGTTTTTTCCTTCACTAGTCAAGTGTCAAGTCCTTTGAGAAATAAAATCATCATACCAGGGTTACAAAAAAAAAACCTTCAAAATGTCAGTTGGTAACATTTTAAACCTCTAAAGAATTCCACTAACATTATAAACCACTAATATAATTTTGCTAACATTTTAAACCTTAATTTAAATTTACATTACTTTATTATTTATTATGATTTTAAGATTAATAAAAAATTCATCATCTTCGACTATTCACCGTTCGACCATGAAACGAAAATTTTTTTTATATCAAATTCATTGTATATGTTCACCATCATTTTGTTGTAATTGGTATTATGAGATTCTAATTTATCCACACGAAGCATAAAAATGCTTATGAATCAATTTCTCAATTAATTTTTCCGATTATATTATAATCTTCCAAAACCAAGGTTAAAACAAAAATTTGGAATTTTCAAGATGTAAAGTATGTTCACCGCAAGATGCTTGGGTTGCTTTGAATCAACCGGGGAAATTACCGAAATGTAACATTTTCTGACGCTAGTAGTAAAAAATACATATTATTTACACAGTTTGAGTTTGGGCTTCTGAAAGATTGATTGACTAAAAGTCATTAAATTACAAATCTAAAGTTAAAAGTGTTTCGTCTGAAATTTCTTGTTAGCTCCAAAAGAGGAAAACGAATCCAAGAAGGAGAAAAAGTCTCATTCCTCAAGCTCCGCATCATTCCTCCTTCATGGGGTCTCTGCATCTTACAATTTAGCACTCTCATATTATTATTCCTTAAACCCCTTGTTTTGATTTTGTTTCCAGATTTAAAGAAACCCTAAGACCTCTTCGAAATCTCCCCAGAAACACTTATTTCATTTCTTCCTTGGCCTTGACTACGCGTCTTTCCTTTTACTCCGGAAGGAAGATCCAGAAAGGTTTTCTTTCGATCGTTGCTTTTGACTATGCATAGATCTGGTACAACAATGGCGTGGAACGTATTCAAGTTCTGTACTGCCTTACGAGGTCTTGGATCGATCATGATCCTTTTGGTTCTTGGTGTTGTCGGTGTTACTTATTACGCTGTCGTTTTGACTAATTATGGTCCTGCACTCTCTCAAGGTGGCCTTGATTCTCTTGCTGCTCTCACTATCTTAATCCTCTTCCATTTCCTCGTAAGTCAATCATCTTCCCCAATTCAAAATACTAAAGCTTTGTGCTTTACTCAATTCTGTCAATAAAGTTTGGTCCTTTTTTATTGCTTTAGATGTGAAGTCTTGTTCTGTTTTAGATTGAAGTTTTGTGAATTTAGACAAGGATGTGTTTTTATCTTGGTGCAGCTGGCAATGCTTTTGTGGAGCTATTTCTCAGTGGTTTTTACTGATCCTGGTGTTGTGCCTCCTAATTGGAGACCATCTACTGATGAAGAAAGAGGTGAATCTGATCCGTTAAATAGTTTGGACTTTGTTGGTTTACAATCCGATTCTTCTTCTTCAAACCCAAGAGTTCGGTTTTGTCGGAAGTGCAATCAACTAAAACCTTCTCGTTGTCATCATTGTTCTGTTTGTAAGCTTCCTCAGTTTCTCTTTTCTTTTCTTACCATGTATACTTAAGAGTCTTGAAACTGAATTGTTGTGAGGTTGATTCCAATATAGGTGGTCGGTGTGTGTTGAAGATGGATCACCATTGTGTTTGGGTTGTTAACTGTGTAGGAGCACTGAACTATAAGTATTTTCTTCTTTTCTTGGTAAGTTTGTTTTCTACCACTACTAATGTTATAGAATCTTCTTCAGCTTGTAATCTGGTCCTCTTGTCATAACTTGTGTGTGTTTTTCTTATGTTCATATGCAGTTCTACACATTTTTAGAGACGACCCTTGTGACTTTGGTTCTTATGCCGCACTTCATTGCATTCTTTAGTGATGAAGAAATACCTGGAACCCCAGGCACTCTTGCTACTACTTTTCTTGCATTTGGTATGTTCCTACTTCCTTATACTATATATGGTATGTAGTGTGTAACTTGGTTTCATTTATTAATCATTCTCACCTTGTTTCATCGTACAACAGTTTTGAACTTGGCATTTGCGTTGAGCGTGATGGGTTTCTTAATTATGCATATTTCCTTGGTAGCTGGCAATACCACAACTATAGAGGTAATTCCTTTTCCTTTTTCTTTTGACTTGAACCTATAAAGTTTCCCGTGGCCAAAGCTAGAAGCTCCTTTTTCATAAACGAGAATTTGGATCTTTAGAGTTTTGGTGCATCTCATGGCTAAGGCTTTGAACTTTTGCTTAAATGAGATTTTTGGATCTTTCAACTCCTTACACTTTGAGGTGCATCCCATTGCTGCTTTGAGCTTTCCTTTGCTCAAATGAGAATTTAGGTCTTTAGACTCTTTACTCTTTCTCATGAAACTTTCTTGGTGTTGAGTTGTAACAGGCATATGAGAAGAAAACCACTACAAAATGGCGGTATGACCTCGGTAAAAAGAAAAACTTTGAACAGGTTAGCTAGTTAAAGTCATTGGCTTAGTTTCTTCTTCCATCTGAATGTAGCACTTCAAAGTTTTTAAGTTGCTTTCTCTTCTCCCTCACTGCTATGGCTTTCTTTTTTGGGGATTCATCGTGTTTAGGTATTTGGAATGGATAAGAGATACTGGTTAATCCCAGGATACACAGAAGAAGATCTAAGGCGAATGCCGGAGCTGCAGGGACTTGAATACCCTTCGAAACCCGACTTTGATTCCCAGTGATGCTCAAGAAGACTTTGATCATCATCATCATCCCATGTAAAACAGCAATACGTAGAAAAACAGAGCAAGTGGCATGTCAAGGAGAAATCTACTAACATGAAGATGGATGCTTCACTTTAGGCAGTGTAGATGTCTTCCCATGGAAGGCTAAGTCATCATCAAATTTGTGGGTTTTGAAAAGAGGATGATTACAATTTAGCTTTGTTGGCCACATATATGTTCATCATCTTCAATAGTTCATATATAGATATGATCTTATTATAAATGTAGAACACACATGATTTACCCTAAATCCTCTTGACTCTTTTGTTTGAATCAGCTTTTACCCAATATGGTTTTGTTATGCAATTATAACATAATCCCATTTGACCAAAACAAAAACCTCAAATAATATCCAAACCAATACATATCCAAATGTCACATTAAAAATAGAGAACAAATACCCAAAAAAACACAGTTGTTGAAATTTAAAACCATATAATCCTCAGAGTAATAAAGGAAAGAGTACCAATGGATAGATTCGAACCAAAACCATCATCAAAAGCATTCAATGTCCAAATACTCGTAACCTTTAGGAAGTTCCATTAGCTTGGCCACTTTTGCTTCTGTCATTAATTGCTTCACTGGAGGATACGTCGATGTCTTTATCATCAACTTTTCAGTCACTGTTCCTTGTGTCACAAAACGTGACGCTAATGCAAATTCCTCTTCATTAGAACCATCGAAATTATACATCCACACAGTACAAACGCGGAAGAAATCATCTGGAAACGGTTTTTCACCATCCCACCATTTGTTACGTGCTCCACCAGTAATAAAAGATTCACCTTCTTCTATAGGAGCATTGTTGTTCTAAAATGCAAATATGACATGTGAGTGATCAAATTATTTATCCACATAGAAAAAAAAAACCATCAAGTAAAATGTACCTTGAAGAGGATCTCCAGATCCATCATCTCTCCATCCCACAAAAGTAAGACTTCCTTCAAAATCTCGACTTCGTTCGGATTTCTCACATCGACACTCACGGATAAGGATCCAGTCCGTTTCATATGATAAATTTGGCTCACCATAAGCTCAAGCCAAATTCTTATTTTCTCCTGAATTCATAATACAACAAACCATGTCAAAACAAAATATTATGTTCAAAATTATATCCAAAGGCATGCATGTTGCTTGTACTTGTACCTGAGCGAGACTTGATATATGGTAGCTAAGATGAGGGTAACTCATCCCACCAACCCAATAATCTCTTTTAAACATGCTTAATTTAGGGGCTTCAACTGAGTAGCCAAAACAGTAGATAGATTTGATGTCAAAAATCACCAAACGAGGTGTATTCACTTCCATCCTATTCATCAGACAAGGCCAAGTCACTTGCAAGAATTCTAATTTCTTGTTTTCGATCTTCAACGCACTTGCTTGGTTTAAGAATGTGATTTGCAACACAAGCACCTCAAGAGAGGAGCAAGCTTTGATAACGTTGCTAAGGACACTAACATCGGACATGATGTCATAAAGCTTCAGGATCTTAAGATTGCAGCAGTTCTTGAAGGCTTTCTCGAGTAACTTATATCGAGTAAGTGAGAGTGAAGTGAGGCTAGGATGACAGAATGCACTTGGGGACAAGTGAAGACTATTATATCTAACAAAAGGTGTCATGCAACCTATATTGTTGACAAGAGTAATCTCCTTGGTTTGTTTCTCACGAGTCACTGTTTGGATCCACCTATCGATGAACAAAAAAATGAACTGAATATGGCTGATTGTGCAGCTCTCTAGATGACCACGATGATTGTTTAAAGTCTGCACAACACAAATTGAACTGTTATATGTTATACAATAATATTTAAACATATGCATGCAATAATCTTTGTCAATAAATCCTACATTGGTTTACATATATATGTTGAACGCTTTGGAAAGGTTGAGATGCGTTGTATAGCTAGTTATGCATGACTTTTATATGTTTAATTCACTTTCAAACATCAATAAGTTAAATCTGTTAATTGAAAGAGAGAGGTATATCATTAGATTCAATTGATACATTTGTGGGTATATTTTCTCTATGATGAGTAAACTCAAGAGGTAAATTCTGTATAGATCTTCATTCACTATACAATTCTAATACATTCACTAATCAATTTCATATCTCTAGATTGTAATTTTTAATAATGTGAAAATTATGCCGCGAAAAATCGTTATCTAATACAAGATAGATCATAAGTTAGCTAGATTTTTGGCGCGAAAAACCGTTATGTGAAATAAGAAAAGTATTTCACAAATCTCTTAGTTGATGAACTATAACATATATATCTTTCACCAAACGTTGTGTAGAACATTTCTTCTACCACAACTTCAAAAGTACTAAATGATCTATCCAAACATCAGTTTATTGGTAGACCTATTTAAAATGTAGAAAATCTTCAGAAAGAAAAGGATTAAAATGAAACCTTATAAGAGAAAGGGCTTGGGAAAAAAAGAAGTGAAATTAACAAACCTTCGTCATTGATTCAGCAAAGCGGAAAGATAATTCATGAACATAGCTGGTCGGGTTTGTTCTCATAATATTTCTCATGTCCACGCAGAGATGTGGTATGCGCTTCCACTGATCCACCCATCTTTTCGACAAGGTGCTTGTTATCACGGCATCTTTAGTTGATAGTGTCGAAAGGATCTTTTGTAACATTTCATCCGGAAGCATGCTTATCCGATCGACCGGATATTTGATCCCTTTTCCTTTTCCTTTAGATGATGCTCCTGTCCTTAAAACTTTGCATCTTGCATTTGATGCTAATAGTGGTGGTGTTGATGATAGTGACGAGGGCAATGATGATGATGATGATGATGATTGTGTCGTCATTGATATTGGATGGTAGAGGTGATAAACTGTACCCTGACAGAACTATCTCGAGAGACAAGAGAAATGGAGTTTACGTTGATAGAGGGAGGAGAAATTGAGGACTATTGTTTATAATATCACTCGAAGAATAAGAAAATAAAATATTATAATAATTTATTTATTGTAATAGATTTCTTTGTTTGGACTAGCTATTAAATTTTTTAATTTTCCTTTGACTTTTTTTTTTTGAAAAAAAAAAGATATAAGGAAATTACTTTTAAAGGACATTTTAAAAATTTATAAGGAGAAGAATATCCATTTGAGCTATTAATTTCTCCCAAATACATTGAAGTTGGACAAATTAAATTGATTCTGTGTAAATACAAGATTATCTTCAAATGAAAGTAAATTGTAGACTATATTCTTAGATACGTGTACGAACGATTATTACTCTATTAGGCGTGAGATGCGTTACATTTTAAAATAAAAAAAAATCACACATTTAAGATAATTCTCCCAAGTAGTGATGGCTTATAATCCCACAAAAAAACCCTAAAATAACTAACAATTTTCAAAAGTACAGACGAATATATTACTTCTTCTTATTGTTTTTAAAAGTTGTGTTTGATTGAGATTACACACATTTAGGGTTTCAATCCCATTACATCATAAAGTCCAAGACCAAGTCTATCACTTCTTTTAGGAGTGTAAAATCAAGTCCCAAGTAATTATTTATGTTTCATTAGCAACTGAGTGAAAATTAGACTTCTTTGGTTGGCCAAATCAGGAGGAATATTAAAGGTATCATGGGTTTGTTCTCATCTAATTCAAAAATAACATTTTTGGGAAACAAATCTAGAAGCAAAAGGAAGCTATACATTTGGAAACAAATCACCAATTACTTCTTGATGTGGTGATATTCTTTTCTATCTATTACATGATTAGAAATGGTAATTGTTATGGAAAAAATACATGACATTGTTTTTGATTAAAAGGGAAAACAAAAACGTTGACTAACGCTTAAACAAGTGTTCCTCTCCAGATCGAGGATCTATGTGTTTAATCCAACGGCTAGGAATCTTCCTCAAACCATTACCACCACCACTGGCTCCCACGTGTACGATCTCTAATCCTCTCCCGACGGGTAAGAACACCGATCTCACGACACGTGTACCTCGTCTCAAAAGACCTTGCCATTTAAACCCAGGGATAGATTTCAGCGTGGCGTTTTTACACACCAAAACGGCGCCCATTTTGCTCGTTTTCGCTAATCCCAACGCGTTTACGAACTCGTGGCGTTTCGAATCAACCACCATGAAATCCACGCCGGAGATTCTCTCCACCACGTCCTCCGCCGAGTCTAAGACCATAACCTCCGTTGAGTCACTCGTAACGGCTCCTCTCATCACCGCCTCGTACTCCGACCTCGACTCTTCGTCAGGAACTATGCACACGTGTCTTCCACATGTGTGTATCGCTGCCACGGCGAGTCCGACGCTAGTTGCGATCGGATCTCCACGTGACCAAGTCTCAACGATCAGCCTCGTGTTCCATCCCGCCGCCGTAGCCGATAAAAACTCCGCCACGCTCGAGTCTCTGTAGCTTTTACACTTCAAAGACACACATATAGAAATAATTACATCAAGATTCTAAATTCATATATGTACATGATACATCAAGATCGACTAAATAAAAACCACATATACTTCACAGCGAAGAAAATATTAATTATAAGAACTATAAAAATTGTAATTCATATACATATTGAAGATTTCCTTGATCAAAATACAATTTAGGTCAACAAGTTGAATTGACGGTGAACAAACATGAACAAGAAAACAAAAGATGATGTACAAAATGCGCCATCTGAATTAGAGGAGGATTCTTACTGATCTAACGGTGTGGATGTAAGCGTTAGAGGCAGTTTCCGGCGACCAGACGAGCCTCATGATCGTATTCTTGTGTTAATATCTTGATAAAAATGTTTGGCTTTCGAGAGAAGAAAGGGTTTCTATATAAAGAGAAGTTGAGGAAAGGAAGGTGATGACAAGACGGTTAGGCAGTTAGGTTAATAAATGGGTGTGGTTTGGCTTTAAGGAATGGACTTAGCGTTGACATTTGTTTAACCCAATCATTTACGTGTCCTTCATTCCCTTCTATCTTCCCATTTATTTACTCACTTCGATTCTTAGATTTTGTTTTGAATAACATTTAATGTCGATAGCGAATTTATTTCTTTAGGTCTAGGGTTTAAATTCTACACCCTGTGCAACATATTAAATGACTTTTGATTATGATCATGTGTAATGTGTTAAGTATTCGTTTGGGACTGTGATATATATGTAGTGTAACGTGCTTGTTAGGTTAATGTGTATACAATGACGTTTATCCCTATTTTGTGTCTACATACATTGTGAATAGATCGGTATTGCATAAACCAATTTAGCTAGGTTCCGTTTTTGTTTAAAATGAGTTTTGCTATTAATGCGTCTTTGTTGTTCACTTATCCTTAGGTTGATGACTACTTGATTAGACTTCTAATCAGAACGATTGGATACTTTCTTATGCATCCTATTGTAATAATATAGTTTCAATTTAAAAGTTCATTACACAATAAACAACTAACAAAATTGTATACTTAAACCTGCTAATACTGATTATGAAAAAGAACTAAATGCTAACTAATTTAAAACTAACGAAAGTTTTTATCTATTTTCGAAACGGTAACGTTTACATATGTGTTGTTTTATACATGAGTTTCAAGGCCTCCTTTTGTAGACTTTTAATTTTAATTGGGCCTATGTATGAAAACTAAAGCCCATATAGATTAGGGAACAAAAAGACCTGTGGCACGACCATAAGATACGAGGTATATATAAAGAAGCAATTTAGGGTTTGTGGATTCTCTGAAGCGCAGCAGCAGCCGTAAGAAAGAAACCGAGGAAGAACGATCTCAGTGAGAGGACGATCACTTCGCCGTCGCAGTCATGGGTCGAATGCATAGTAGAGGGTTCGTTTCCTTCTCGTATCTGATTGAGTCTTGATTTGAAAACTTGTTCTCTTACATTTTGTTGTGTGTTCTGTAGTAAGGGTATCTCGGCATCTGCTTTGCCGTACAAGCGTTCATCTCCGAGCTGGCTCAAGACAACCCCTCAAGATGTAAGATTCGTAGACTTAATCTAGATTTCTGTTTGATTTCATTTTCAATTTGTGTTTCGAAAATGTTATCGCTACCTCTCGCATGGCTGAACATAGGATTTGATTCTAATTTTGGTTAGGAAATTTGGAATATGAGAATCTTCTGCATTTTAGTTTTGGTTTGTCATTGAATTTGATTTTATTGATGTGATTTGTTGTTTGTTAGTTTCAATCCTTTTGTGACATATTAAGAAATAGAGTTATGATCTTGATGTGATAGTTCGTTTTAGTGATTTAATCTGTTGATGAGTACTATCTGTGATGCAATCAATATTGATGTGTTTGCTTGCACTCTCCAAGTTAGCTTACTTGATACTTCTTTGAGAATAAAGTGTTTACTTTGATTGGTCCTGATGTTTGTTTTGATAATTGAATTAGGTTGATGAGTCCATCTGCAAATTTGCGAAGAAGGGTTTGACCCCATCGCAGATTGGTGTCATTCTTCGTGACTCTCACGGAATTCCACAGGTGAAAAGTGTTACTGGAAGCAAGATTCTCAGAATTTTGAAAGCTCATGGTACTATTCAATCTCTCTTGATTCTTTTGTAAGTGTTTGTTTTTTTTTTGCTTATTGAATAATCACTGAAACTAAGAGATCTTTTGTAATTCTCTCTAGGTCTTGCACCTGAGATCCCTGAGGATCTGTATCACTTGATCAAGAAAGCTGTTGCTATCCGCAAGCATCTTGAGAGGAACAGGAAAGATAAGGATTCCAAATTCAGGCTGATTCTTGTAGAGAGCAGAATCCATCGTCTTGCTCGTTACTACAAGAAGACCAAGAAGCTCCCACCCGTCTGGAAGTAGTAAGTACTTGAACATCTAAGAGTTCTTGATTATCATCTCTTGACTTTGAATTTTGATGCCAACTCTTGTTCTTGCTTTTGCAGCGAGTCTACAACTGCAAGCACTCTTGTGGCTTGAGAAGAATAGAGTTGATCATGTCCTTCAAGAAGGACCATTTCATTGTCTGCATTGCAACTCAAAGCTCTTCTTCTTTTGAACCTATGTATCTGTTTTCGCTAGTTTTGATGGGTTACAACTTGCTATGAGATTTTGATTTTAGGGAACGAATTTGTTTATGCGAATCTTTCCATTATCGTTACAGCTTATCTTTCAATTAACGTTAATTATCGTTCTCAGAGAATTTTTACAGATTATCTCCGCTAGTAGCGTCCAAGTTGAAGATAATTTAGTGTTGGGCTTAGATATTGTCTTAATACTTCTTTCAGTTGCATGTTTTTAATGTCTGTTCCTTTTAACTTATTGTTTAGCAAATTAGACAAAGACTCTAAAACTCCGACGATGATAAAACAAATTTCCGAGTCTACAAGCGCAGGCATTCTTGTGGTTTTTGTAATCATCAGATTGGCTAATACCTTGGAAATGAAGGAATCCTATAGAAGTATAGTTCTTGATGATCCTTCACCTAGATGGGATGGACATGTTAATGGAAGACATAAAAAAATTTGTAAGCTTGTAAGTGTTAGTTTGTAATAGAATTTCCGTTTTATGTTATACTCCTATAATTAAGTGTGTATGTAAAAGTCTAACGGTGTCATAACACAATCGTGTCGGTTGTGAATGGGTATCAGTGTCCGAGAAGTTACAAGTCGTTGCTTTCGTGTCTCAGTGAAATAAAAACAAGTTCCCACTTACTTTGTTCTCCTTCTCTCGACAGATAAAACAGAGCAGTTCTGGTTACATCATAAACCTAAATATGTTCTCTTTTCTTTTGCTCTTAAGTAACGAAAGAAGCAAAGTTCAACAGTAAGTTCAAATACAAACAGGAGAAAGATATAATTTGGAGGTTGCTCTGGTCATGCAAAGAATATGGTCATATGGATTGTCAATAGACTTTAGTGAAGGAAGGTGACTTGAGTCGAAATCAATGGATGATGAAATAGAAAGATGCTCAATCAATAGGAGTTTTTTAACATGACTTATAAGTTGTTGCAGAGAGTTCCTTCTTATCATGTGAAGTTTCTCACAGAGGCCAAACCATTTCAAAGTCTGCAGTTTATGATACAAGATCACATGTCTCAGTCCCAAGTGTCAACAACTTTTGGTGAATTTAGACAATGAAGAGAACGACCATAAAATCTAGGCAGGTAAGTACAGATACGTGTCACTATTGGTGGATTGGTTTGGTTCAGTGTAGCCATTGGTTACTTGGAGGAATCACAAGTACGTGCAACATAATCAACTTCTTGGAAAAACAATCAGCAAGTAGACATGTTTTTGGGATGGCTTTGATGAGAGAGTTTTTCACTGTGGCTTTTGCATACTCAGATCTAGTTGTAGGTCCAGGCCTAAGAACTTATGAGTAGACATGGCTTATAGTTAAAAGTGTTGAAATTGCAACTTGATGGAATGAGAGAGTTATGGCAGGAAAACGAAACAGAGAAAGATGAGAAGCATAAGCATAGTGGAAGGACAAATATGTAATGTGGTCTTCATATATTCATGGAACGAAAGTATCAAGTATTCATGTTGTTACTGCAGAATATTGGAATAGGAAGCACCACCTTGGGACTGCAAGATTCTAAGTTTGGCTTCTTTGGAGAAACAAGGAACTGCAGCACTTGGACTATTGTCATTTCAGTTGATGTTCGAAAACAGTTTCGTGGATGAACAGAACAGAGTTCCGAGATTTGTGGTAGTTTCAGCACTTGAGAGGTTTGTTCGGGTCAATCTTCCATTGAGGAATAGATATGGACGATCAAATATGGTGAAGGCTTCAAGAGATGTGACAATTTGGAATCCAGAACTTAAGAGACACATACTTATTGTGAGAGTTACAAACAGTTTTGACATCGCCATCAATGCTTAAAGGAAGAGATTTCTTGTTGTTACACAATCTACTTGCAAAAGTTGCTTACACAGAATCAGAAACATGGGCGTTTTCAAGCAATATTTACTTGCTATGGAAAATAGGGATTATAGTATTATACATTTGCTCACACCAATACATCTTGAGCAAGAAAATATGCTAGAATTACATAATTTCTTCATTATTAATAAAATTAACTATATGTAATCAAAATATTATCTCTAAGACTTGACAAACATATATTATAATATATAATACTATCCAAAATTCAAATATAAAATTTCATCCAATTAATTACATAAAAAAAAAATACACTTAAATAATACAATCAATAAATCTAACATTTCAACCATTTGCTATAACACTTAACAACACATATATTATAATAAATTTGTATTAAGAATTTGACAAAACCATAATATTAACAAACCAAAAAAATTTACTCCACAATACAATTAAAATATCATGGTACAATATCTTCAAAAATCCGAAGTCTTGTATTTGTTTATCAAAACTTAACACCAAAGTTGCATTCATGACCAATTTCGGTTCGCCGTCAATCAGAGATGGTCCAGCGTTTTCGAATAGCCAATCAGCATTAAGCCACGTGTTACATATGCGTGTGGATGTTTTGTCACGTGCATGGGAGCTACAAATTAGTGTCATTAACTAGGCCTAGAGTTTAATTCCATTGGACAGTATTGTGCTTTACTGGGCCTATAGCCCATTAACTATCGGAACAAAAAGGGAATCTGAATATACTCTTTACTGTTGAAGCATACTATAATGTTGGGATGCCAACAAGTAGTGGGTCCTACTTGTGTTGTCGTCACTGATGAGTGATGAGTAATGACAAATTGACGAGTGACAAGCGTAGCTTTCTTCATCTCTTGTTAGTTGTTAGGCTTAGTACATGGATATTTGGATATGCCAAGGTAGAAGAAACATGACCATTCCTTCAATATCTCCTCTTATGATAATTATGGACCCTAAATGTAGATATACGTAAACGTACCTTAAGAAGAACCAAACCCTAATTTCTCTTGTCCACCCAATGCGTATCTCTGTTTATGTAGGTCATTTTAGTCTACACCAAAGAAACAATTGCTAGGAAGTTTGCTGAAATTCAAGCATTTAACATTACACGAATGATAGTGGGAGTTTTACATTGTCTTTCTAAATCGTTTCTCTTCTCAAACCCAAAAGGCCAAAACCTTAGTTGACCCAAATTACAATAAACAAAAAAAAAAGGTGAAAGTCTTTGCGTCTTGTTGTACTTTATTTTGAGATATAAGACACTCTTGTGAATAGCCTTGTTTCCAGATCAAGTTTCAGATAAAACCCCCAGAGATATGGATATTTGGATATCTCAAGGTAGAAACTTCACCATTCCTTCAATATGGATAAATAGGGCCCCCAAATGTAGATATACCTTAAAGAAGAACCAAACCCTGTTTTCTCTTGTCCACCCAATGCTTATGTCTGCTTATGTAGGTAATTTAGTCTACACCCCAAGAAACAAATGCTAGAAAGTTTTGCTGAAATTCAAGCATTTAGCATTACACGAATGATCATGGGAGTTTTACATTGTCTTTCTAATTTGTTTCTCTTCTCAAACCGAAAACCTATCTTGACCTGAAGTACAAAAAACAAAAACAAAAAAGAAAGTGAAAGTCTTTGTGTCTTGTTGCACTTTATTTCGAGATATGAGACAATGTTGTGAATAGCCTTGTTTCCAAATCAAGTTTCAGACAAAACCCCCTCAGAGAGAATGGTCCGATCTTAAATCTCTTAGAAGAATGACTTGGCCGCATCAACAACAGCTTCAACGGTGATACCAAACTCCTTGTAGAGTAAGGGTGCTGGTGCGCTGGCTCCGAATGAATTAATACCAATGGACTTTCCTTTGCCTCCAACAATCTTTCCCCATCCGAAAGTCGAAGCTGCTTCAATGCTAACTCTAGCTGATACATCCGATGGCAACACACTCTCCTTGTATTCATCTGATTGCTCGTCAAATAGTTCCCAGCACACGAAAGAAACAACTCTAACGGTTTTGCCGTCTTTCCTGAGCACCTCCGCAGCCTGTGCAGCAATCTCTAGCTCAGAACCAGTTCCAATCAAGATCACATCGGGTTTGTTGCCTGAAGAGTCGTCAGAAATTGTATATCCACCCTTTTCCACTCCTTCGATGGATGTACCTGGAAGATGAGGCAGCTTTTGCCTAGACAGAGCTAAGATAGATGGTGTCTTGCGCTTGGTGACAGCGATCTTGTATGCACCGGCTGTTTCATTTCCATCAGCAGGACGGAACATAAGAGTGTTGGGCATAGCACGGAAACTTGCAATGTGCTCAATGGGCTGATGGGTTGGTCCATCTTCTCCAAGACCAATGGAATCATGGGTCATAACATAGATAACACCAGCTTCAGACAAAGCTGAGATTCTCATGGCACCTCTCATGTAGTCGGTGAAGACAAAGAACGTCGCACAGTAAGGGATAAGACCGGGGCTGTGAAGGGCAATGCCATTGCAGATGGCTCCCATTCCGTGCTCCCTAACACCAAACCTAAGATTTCTTTCTTCAGGTGTGGCCTTTTGGAAGTCGCCAAAGGCTTTCAGCAATGTCATGTTGGATGATGCAAGGTCAGCACTTCCACCAAGGAAACCGGGAACAACTTTAGCAAGGGCGTTAAGACATTGCTGTGACAGGTTTCTGGTGGCATCACCTGGAGACTCTGGTGTGTATGTCTAAAAAAGGAAAAAGAAAGATGTTCTATAACTCATATCTAGAATACCAATTGAATTGTACAGAATGCAAAGAGAGTTCTACTTACAGGTAGAGCCTTCTCCCAGCCAGCAGGTAATTCACCAGTGATAATAGATTTCAACTCAGAAGCTTCCTCTGGGTACTTCTTTTCATATGCTGCAAACTTTGCACTCCAGTCAGATTCAAGAGTAGCTCCTTCAGGTGTATGACGACTCCAGTGGCTAGAGAAGTGCAAGTCAAACAGTAAGTCATCAAGGCAACTTCAAAGCAATAAAACCAAACATAAGCCTGCTTTGGATTTACTAACCTTTTTACATCGTCAGGTACCTGGAACGGCTCATACGGCCATCCAAGGTTATTTCTGGTAGCCTCAACTTCCTTCTCGCCAAGTGCAGCTCCATGGACACTGTATGAGTTCGCCTTGTTGGGAGACCCATAACCAATGGTAGTAGTGACCTGGATTACGCAATATGGTAAATCAATATCAAAGGTCTTTAGACCAACCGATGTTTGATGGTTAAGAAATTGTGTAGTTACCTTGATCAAAGTAGGCTTGTCAGTAACAGTTTTAGCTTCCTTAATGGCAGCACGGATCTCGTCATACCCAGTGTTTCCATTCTTCACCCAGATAACATGCCATCCAAGGGCTTCAAATCGCTGGTCCACGTTCTCAGTGAAGGCAATTTCTGTGTCTCCATCTATAGAAATGTGATTGTCATCGTAGAAAGCAATGAGCTTTCCAAGTCCCCAATGGCCAGCTAGAGAGCAAGCTTCATTAGAAATACCCTCCATCTGACAACCATCTCCAAGGATCGCATATCTAGACAATCAATCAAAAACAGTATTTCTATTATCAGAGCTATATACAAACCAAGAACGACAACATAACTATGGGTTATATATATTACGTGTAGTGGTCGACTACTTCAGCATCAGGTTTGTTGAATCTAGCAGCCAAATGCTTCTCAGCAAGAGCTAAACCAACAGCATTAGCGATTCCTTGTCCAAGAGGACCTGCATAGCAGCCAAAGCAGAGAGCACAATTGTAAATACAGTTATAGATAGTTTCTGTGAAATTTCACATGAACCATAAGCCAAAAGAAGCAAAATCTCAAACCAGTAGTGACTTCAATTCCAGGAGTCTCGAAATTCTCAGGATGTCCTGGTGTCTTGCTTCCCCATTGACGGAACTGCTTCAAATCTTCCTCCTAATAAACAAATCCAAACACCTTTTCAGTGAATCTACTTCAAGCAGCCATCAGATGAATATCAAAACAGATTCAATCTATCCACTAAAGTTACTACATTCATCAATTACGATCAGATCGAAAGCAATTAAACAGAGAAGAGATCACAGACCTGGACGCTGTCGTAGCCGGCAAGATGAAGCAACGCGTAGAGCAACATACATCCATGTCCAGCAGATAGAACGAATCGGTCACGGTTGAACCAATAAGGGTTCTTGGGGTTATACCTCATGACCTCATCATACAAAATGTGAGCCATCGGAGCACAACCCATAGGAAGACCAGGATGACCTGATTTGGCCTTCTCCACCGCATCGATAGCCAAAAACCTAATCGAGTTGACCGATTTGTCCACAATCGACGAATCAGTGGTTGGCTCAACAGTCTCAACAGCTGCAGCGCGAACAAGAGGACGGAGAGATCGGTTTTTGGTCATGGATTGAGCGATACGTCGACGAGACGAAGCTGAGGCGCGTGAACCGGTGGATTTGAGTCCAGAGAAAGCTGGTAAAGATCCACGTTGGTCAGAACCATGGTGAGAGATTGCACGAGCTAGGAGAGCTTGAGAGAGAGCGAGGGAAGAAGTAGAAGCCATGGATTTGACTCTCTTGTGATAGAGAGAGAAGAAGAAGAAGAAGAAGGTGTGTGATGATGGTGGTGAAGAAATGAAGAAGATGAGAGACTCTCTCTGCAACTCTTATTTTATCAGTGTGTTGATTTTTAGCCAATCAAACAAAATTTCGCCATCTCTTCGTTTTCACTAAGGGACAACTTGGATCAAATATGACCGTTGGATCTCACTAAAAGGTATAATCTTGACCGCTGATTAAGGCTAAGAGTTTAGTGATCCTCTATGCCTTTCGCTATTTTTATTACTACCATTTTTTGTTCTTTGGATATTCCGCCATAATGAAATAGGATAAAATATCTTTTTTAAAATGAGGTACGACAAAAAAAAAGTTATTTTTAAGGAAATGTTTGCTTATTCTTGAATATACAAAACCAGAAAGAGATTCAAGTATCAAGCCTACCAACTCTGGTTAAGCCGGTTTATAAAAGCACCCAAAGATGGAAAATCTAGACCAACGAAGCTACATTGAGGAAGGTTATAGGCCCAAAATAGGAACATGGGTATATAGGCCCAATAAATTACTATGGGCCTTAACATGTAAACTCATCGTCGACGTCACCGATCTCGTGATTTGCCGGTGGTTCTACACTGAGAGTATTATCGGCGGGCGGGAATTTATTGAACCCCTTTCTCTTTCCAGTAATGGCATCTAGAGCAGAGGAAATGTCGCCGACGAAGATCGAAATCGAAACGGCGGTAAAAATTGAAGAGGAAGAAGACGATGAGCATGATTCTAAGGAGAGAGTTCTACAGAGGTATTTTTTACAAGAATGGAAGCTCGTTAAATCTCTTCTCGATGATATTGTTTCAAATGGCCGTGTTGTTGATCCTACTTCTGTTCATAAGATCCGATCCATTGTACGCTTCTTAGTCTTTTGACTTCATCTACTTGATCCAACCCATGTTTCAGTATCATGTTGATTTACTTTCTCCGACTTTGTTTTGTTGTATTGTAGATGGATAAATACCAGGAGCAAGGTCAATTAGTGGAACCTTACTTAGAGAGTATAGTTTCTCCATTAATGTTTATCATCCGCTCCAAAACAGTTGATTTAGAGGCCAAACCTGATGAAATTCTTGAGATTATTAAGCCAATAAGCATCATTATCTATGCTTTAGTTACTGTATGTGGGTACAAAGCTGTTATCAAGTTCTTTCCGCATCAAGTATCCGATCTGGAACTCGCCGTTTTGCTCCTCGAGAAGTGCCATAGTACAAATTCTGTTTCTGCCTTGAGGCAAGAAAGCACTGGAGAAATGGAGGCCAAATGTGTTACTCTTTTGTGGCTTTCAATCCTTGTGTTGGTTCCGTTTGATATTTCTTCTGTTGATACAAGCATTGCTGATGACAAGACCTTTGGTGTGGATGACCTTGCTCCTTTGGTATTGAAGATATTAGGTTTCTGTAAGGACTATCTGTGCAGTGCTGGACCAATGCGCAGGATATCGGGGTTGCTACTCTCTAAGCTTTTAACTCGTCCGGATATGGGAAAAGCTTTTTCGAGGTCTGTTCCTACCACCATCAGTGCTTCAGTGTTGTTTCACTTTGAACACTTAAGATTGTTTCTAAACTGCTGTTTTCAATTGTAACATGTACAATTTACTCACCGTGAATGGATTAACTAATTTTCTTTATTCTATTGTGGCATTTCCGTTTCAGCTTTTTTGAGTGGACATATGAAGTTTTGTCTTGTAAGGAAGATAGTGTCACGAACCACTTTCGCTTGCTTGGTGTAATGGAAGCTCTATCTGCCATTTTTAAGGTTTATTCTGTTTGTAACCTGGAATTCTCTTTGTTTTAACTTTGGTCCATACTTAACACGTCAAACATATATAGATGTCTGTAAAGTACATAATCAATTTGACTTATCTGTTTTGTATCTTGTAGAAATATTACTGGTTTCTATTACTTAACCTGTTCCAATTTGCATCTGGATCTAATATGTCTACTCATGTTGGCAGACTGCTAGCCGGAAAGTGTTGCTAGATGTGCTTCCTATTGTTTTGAATGATGTGACTGTGCTAAGCAAATCAAACGCGGCGGCTAAAAGTTCTCTGCTTCGCAAGTATTTGATCAAGTTAACTCAGAGGATAGGGCTTGTTTGTCTTCCTCATCGCTCACCTTCCTGGCGCTATGTGGTACATACCTTTTAGCTTGTAGAATAGTAGTGCAAAGAGGAACTCTTCCTCGTCATGTGTTTTTATATTTTTACTCTATGAATAATGTCAATATTGACATAATGTTTGGTAGTCATTTTCTGTTAGTCATCCGAGACTTATTTATTGAATTACCTGCAGGCTCAAACCGCCTCTCTTTCTGAGAATATGTCTACGAGTTCATCTCAAAGATTGGCGCCTGATCATACTGTGACTGCCATCTTACAACCAGAAAGTTTGGATGATCAAGAGGATGAAGATATGGATGTTCCAGAAATCTTAGAAGAGATTATTGAAATGCTACTATCTGGTTTGAGGGACACGGTATGTTTAAAGGGTGAGATACTACTGTTAGGCTGATAACTTTAGGTGGTTATCTCTAAACTTATACGAATAGATGCCCACACAATAATTTGAGTATAAGTAGGCTGCTTTATATTAAGTTGTAGACTCGAGTAACCAGATAGTACTTAAACAGATCTTGAATGTTATACATATCTGAGATGGCACGTAAAGCTGTGATGGCCTGAATTAATATCTTATGTGAACTTTCCGCCTCTTGAAACTTTCAGCTGCCAACCAGACAATCGCACATGTTACTAGTATCTGCAAGCATTGTCCTTTTGAAATTTATTATTTTCTGAACTGTGTAGGACACCGTGGTTCGTTGGTCTGCTGCAAAGGGTATAGGTCGTGTTACTTCACGTCTAACATCTGTTCTGTCTGATGAGGTGTTGTCATCTGTATTGGAGCTTTTTTCACCAGGAGAGGTACTCGTTGTGGATATGGCAGCATGGCTTGCGTGTACTTAAATCCAATTAAAAGCATGCATTATCTAGCTGACAGTTATTGTGGTTTTCATGGCATTCAGGGAGATGGTTCATGGCATGGGGGTTGTTTGGCCTTAGCTGAACTGGCTCGTAGAGGGTTACTTTTGCCTAGAAGTTTTCCACTAGTCGTCCCAGTTATTGTGAAGGTCGTACTCTATTTCATGCACATGAATACTTATATCTATAGTCATCGCATACGAAGAAATGGCATCACCCACCCACAATAGTGCAGAAGTTCTGTGGATTTACATCTAAATTTCATTTACAGGCACTCCATTATGATGTTCGCCGAGGTCCACACAGTGTTGGATCTCATGTGCGTGATGCAGCTGCCTATGTTTGTTGGGCATTTGGGCGCGCCTATTCCCACAAAGATATGAAAAACGTGCTGGATCAGCTTGCTCCAGATTTATTGATAGTGGGTTCCTTTGATAGAGAGGTACTAATCCCTCTTTTGACTATAATTTTTTCGCCGTTTCTTGCTTTATTTTGAAGTTCTCTTTATTGCGTATAATTTATTTATTTCTTTTGTCAGGTGAACTGTAGAAGGGCTGCTGCCGCTGCTTTCCAAGAGAATGTTGGAAGACAAGGAAATTACCCTCATGGGATTGACATAGTGAGCATAGCTGATTATTTTTCCCTATCTTCTCGGGTGAACTCTTACCTTCAGGTTGCTGTTTCCATTGCTCAATATGAAGGATATCTATATCCTTTTGTGGATGAATTGCTATACAACAAGATCTGCCACTGGGTATGCTTATCTTAAACACTGTTTGATATTTGGTTTATCTCTGATTTATCTGCAAATCTAATATCTCTTTAATGCCCTGCTTGTATTTACTGTGGGAACGGTTTAAGTGTTCAACAACTAATTTCAAAATTCAACAACCCATGAACTAGAGCCAATAGCTTGATTGGGAACTGTATCATATAACTTTTATAATATGTTAATTATTCAATATTGTGATATCAGGATAAAAGCTTGAGAGAACTTGCTGCAGAAGCTCTTGCTCCTCTTGTTAAGTACGAGCCTAAGCACTTTGCCAACTATGTGCTGGAGAAACTAATTCCTTGTACCCTTTCAACTGATTTGTGCATGCGCCATGGTGCAACATTGGCAGCTGGAGAGGTTGTGTTAGCTCTGCACCAGTGTGGCTATGTCCTTTCTGCTGGTTAGTACCATCTATTTTTTCAGCTTTGGCTTTTGTGGCACCTTTGCATATGGAAAGTCAAAAATATGGGCACCATCTTGGAATCTAGACTTTGTAAGCGGATTTTTAATCAGATGAAAAATTAACAGAGTTTGATGGTTGGCATCGTTATCCCTTATATTTAAGGTTCATGTTGCACTCAATTTTTACAGATAGCCAAAAGCGTATGGCTGGTATTGTTCCTTCCATTGAGAAAGCACGCCTTTACCGTGGAAAAGGTGGAGAAATAATGCGACTGGCTGTCTCACGATTTATCGAGTGTATTTCGTTATCGCATGTGACTTTAGCTGAAAGAACAGAACGGATCTTGCTTGATACTCTCACTGAGAATTTAAGACATCCCAATTCTCAAATACAGGTACCTATCTTTCTAAAAGTCATGAAGTTATTCTCATCCTATTAGCAGAATTCAATAGTTGACAAGTTTCACTTATTATACAGAATGCAGCTGTCAGTGCTGTTAAACAGCTTGTGCAATCTTATCTCGTTGGCAATGATAAGAAATCTGTTGATTTAATATTAAAACACCTAAAACATCTAACGGACCCAAATGTAGCTGTCCGAAGAGGTTCTGCACTTGCACTAGGTGTCTTGCCATATGAACTATTGACTGCAAAATGGAAGGATATAGTTTTGAAGCTCTGCAGTGCGTGTAAGATAGAGGTAATGAAGACTATATTTGACTTCATTACAGAATGATATAATTAACTTTGGAAAACAGAATGAAATAATTGATTTGATGGATGTTTTTCTTCCAAGCAGGTGAACCCTGAAGACAGAGATGCAGAGGCACGTGTGAATGCTGTAAAAGGACTCACATCCGTGTGTGAGACTCTTACTCAGAAAAGGGCTAGCGATCCTGGAAATGATGACCTGTCTCTTTTTCTTCTTATCAAGACTGAAGTGATGGATACTTTACTGAAAGCTCTTGATGACTATTCAGTTGATAACCGAGGTGATGTAGGTTCTTGGGTTCGTGAAGCTGCAGTCCATGGTCTTGAGAAGTGTACATATATCCTCTGTAAGAAAATGGAAACATATTCAGAGGGTGATTATAACGATGATACGTCCTCACTTTTCGATTCGAATCTTGCGACCCGTCTAATTGGAGGTATGCTGAAGCAAGGAGTGGAGAAAATGGATAAATTAAGAGAAACAGCTGCAAAGGTTCTTCAAAGGATTTTGTATCACAAATCTGTTTCCGTCCCTCATGTACCTTATAGAGAAAAACTGGAAGAAATTCTTCCCAACAAGGCAAACTTACAATGGGCGGTAAGCTGATCCTGGAGACTTGGTTGCTTCATCGATTATTTGATGGAATTTCTTATCTGACTATAAATTATATATCTTCCTTTATAGGTTCCGGCTTTCTCTTTCCCACGGTTTGTGCAGCTTTTGAAACTCCGTTGTTACAGCAAAGAGGTGATGTCTGGATTAGTAATTTCAATTGGAGGATTACAAGATTCACTTAGAAAGGCTTCTCTCGTTGCATTGTTGGAGTATATGAGGGAAGGTGAAGCTAAAGACCCTAAAGAACAACAATCCAGAGAGTCTGCCCTGGGAGATGACATTCTCTGGATACTTCAAGAGTACAAGAAATGTGACAGAGTTATGGTACCCTGTCTACAGGTAAAAACTCCCCGTCTTAACCTCTACTTCCATGTTGTTATGTCTTAACTTCTCTCTTTTACACAGACAATTGAGATCCTCTTCAGCAGCAAGATCTTTCTGAATCAAGAGGTTGGTTTAAAATTGCCAAAGGTTATAGATTGATTCTAAACACATTCCATACAAAGCTAATCTGTCATCATTTTATTTCAGTCGTATACGTTTAGTTTCTACGCGGGTGTCATGGATTCTCTAGCCATCGAACTAAGAGCTTCTAAGGATTTCACAAAGTTAAAAGCAGGCCTTGCAATACTTGGATATATTGCTTCAGTCTCGCATTTCATCAGCACAAAAGCATTCTCTCAACTTCTATCATTCCTTGGCCACCGATACCCAATGGTTCTTGTCACTTCAATATGAAACACAATTCTACCTAAATCTTAAAAGCATTTTGGTTTACTCGACATTTTCTTTTCACATGATCCAGATCCGAAAGGCGGCAGCGGAACAAGTCTATCTTGCGCTACTTCAAAACGGAATCTTAGTGACAGAGGAGAAGATGGAGAAAGTGATAGAGATAATTTCAGAATCTTGTTGGGAAGCAGACATGGAAACGACTAAGACTCAGAGGTTAGAATTGTGCGAGTTGGCTGGTTTAGACCATGAAGTAGTGTTCAAGACCAGAAACAGATTGGTGATTAAGGATATAGCCGGAAATAAATCGGCTGCTGACGAAAATGCGTCTTACTCTTCATTGGTCGACTCCTCTGGCTTCTGATTTTACGCATTGTCCTGGAGTCAGTTTTTGTCTCTTGTTCTTCGTAGTACACTTATATGTGCTAAATTATTATCCATCATACTTCTAGTTTTGCTAGGGTTTGGTAATATTCTTAAATATGTTATATTGTGTTGATGATTTATTCATTCAAAAGTGACTCAAACCCCAGCTGAAAACGGCACACCGGTGATAGGGATCCAAGAATCTCCTTGTATGAATCGGCTGACGGTAAACGGAGAAGCCTCTTCCTCACCGCGTAGGACGTGAAATCCCGGCCAGTTCACCCTTCTACCAGTCCCTGCTCCAGCTCCGGTGTTCATAAACTCGCCGTAATACAACGTCGACAAAGCATAACTGCCACTCCATTCTCTCCACCCTCTCGGGTCAATCAACTCGTCGATATCTGTTTTGAGAAACACTGTCCGTGAGTACTTCTTCCATGGCCGGCCCAAGTAGCTCTTAAACCGGCCTTTAACTGCTTCGAATTCTGGTGCGGCCCTGATCCGTGAGTGTTGGATCGAAATGCCTAATCCAGTAAGGTAAACAAAAAATTCATGGTTAACACTAACCATGGGTATCTATTAACGATAGGAGTTTTCAATATGAATTCCGGTTTGGGGTTGGTTAAAAATTGGTTTCCAATTCGATTTCTGTTCAAGTTTGATTATTTTAATTTTTTGGTAATTTGTTCAAGTTTGATTATTATCAAGTCAAACTTACACTTAAATTTTAATTCGATTTTCCTCCCTTTCGCATGCATTAGTTTTTGGATATTTTCATATGAACAATTTTTTTAAAAATATAATCTGATTAGAATCGGTTGGTTCTAATAATTTCGGTATAGTTGATGACCCCTGATTGATAGTCAAAAGATGGCCAAACAAAACATTACCTGAATTTGTATGTGGGTCGTCTCTTCCTTGAGCTGTGATCATGTTGCCTTGATGATCCATAGGCCGCCTCACAAATATATCACAGTTCTGAAAAACAGCTGCCGCATCTCCAAATATGAAATCAATCGTACCTATTCCAAAATTTCCCAAAAATTCTTAATCCATGTATGATCATGACTAGCTTCCATACGAGTTTAAACAAATGGTACATAGATTAAAAATAATACCATAAATATGACAATCGCGGTAGAATTGACGAAGTGAGTGCGTGAAAAGAGTATCTTGATATCCTTTGAAACTACACCGATAGAATAAAGACAAGTCTGAGCTCACTCTCAACGCCACAGCTTGATGTTTATGTGGTCCTGCAGTATTCTCGAACGTTATGTCCCGTGCCCAAAATCCATCCCCGGACACTCCTATATAACGAGTAAGCGCAGTAATTATTCAACATGCATGATCTATGTATGAAGATTAATAGTAGAATTTTAAATATTTTATACCGAATGTCGCTGATCCATAAGTCGTGGAACCGTCCGGGACGTTTCGGTTATTGGTGACAATTGTACGGTCCATACCATCACCAACTAGCATGATGTTTTTCATGTGTCTATCTATTTCGATTTTTTCGTTATAAACACCAGCTTTTATGTATATTATCACTCTATTCAACCGACTTTTACCCATTCTTGAAACGGCGGCTAATGCTTGGTTTATCGTCCGATGAGTCGCCGAACCGTCCCGAGCCACCACGAAATCTGCCCTTGAACTTGTTGGATTCCATGACACTAACATTCCACCGTTTTGGTTTGGTCTTGATGGTCCATGGTGTGATCTTCCTGGTCCATGATTTGGTCTCGTTGGTCTATGTTTTGGTCTCGTTGGTCCATGGCCCTGTCTCGCTGGTCCATGCAGCCCTACCAAATGTTATTAGAGATCCATAATAGATAAACCATGATATCTCAAACAAAAATTTACACTTATCTTGGAGTCTACAATCGTTATTTAGTGATAAAACAGAGCGATTTATTGTATCATTTTATTTAATTATGTATACATGAATGTATGTGTAAGTTTTCTTACTCTTTTTCATATGACCTCTAGACTTTTTGTAGAAAGCCAAAGCTTCATGGAGCACGAACGTGACGTTGCTATGGACCAAAGGCTTATGACCTTGACGTTGCTGAATTAAACCGTCTAAACAAGTGTGATGATTCGCAAGCACGCCACTTAGCCACGTTCTAACATCTTCAACGGTGAAATTCTCATGATCTACGACCAGTTTCGATAGCCTAGCTTCACTCTCATCGTAGAGCTTCTCGCATTCACTTAACCCCAATTTATAATAACTACCAGCAACTTCACTAGTTGCCTCAGTCACAGCCATTGACCCAAAACTAGTCTTGGCTTCAACCACAGCAGTTCTAGCCATTTCAAGTACATCCAACTCGGCTGTGTTTGAGGCGGTTATGACGGCAGCAATGGCTAGAAAGAACATGATAGTGATTAAGTCGGTGACTTTTACAAACGTGGACATTTTTAGTAAATGTTATTATAAGATTGTTGTAGTGTTTAGTAATTTTCTTGAAATGCGTTTTAAGTAAATAATTATTGATGTTGTTGTGTATTTAACAGCAAACGAAGAATGGAACTTGTCGTAGAAATGTAGATGAAGATGGTGGCGAGGAATCTAACAGATGGAGAGAGAGATAAGGCACGTGTGAGAGTATGTGTAAGCTTTTGTTTATATGATTATTGATGGCCCATGCATATGAGACTAACTTCATTAATTACGTTATACATTTCAGGTTGTAAATTAGTGCAACGCTCTGTATCAAAGTGAGTAAACGTATACGTCTATGTGTCAAGAACACAACCTTAAGTTGTTCTTCTTCATCATAAGTTTATTATCTTCAAGAGCTGAGAGACTACTATATATACTGGATTAAACCTAAATTTTTATATACTGGTATAGTGATATATAATCATAATCCCATTATTACGAATTTACGATGGATAAGATATATATATATATATATATATATATATATATATATATATAAATAAAAGAAATTTTCAGGATTTGGAGTCAAAAAGAAAAGAAAACAAAATCCATGAATGATCAGTTATATTTTAATAGAATAATATATAAAGTAATAATTTTGTTGGAGTAATATGTTGTAACATTAGTGAAAATTACTATTTTTGTCATGGGTTTATATGTTTTTGGTAAAAGAATTTCTTGAATTAATTTTTAAAAAAATACAAAAAAAAAGGAATGGTTGCATGGAAAATGTTTTAGTCTTTTAGATATGTTACACGGCTTAGAAGCTTAGTAGGCCGAGGCCCAGTCCATAATAATTTAATGGCTCAATGGAATATGTGGTGAAACCCATGAGAACCGGGTAGATCCGGATCGTAGAAAACCAAAGAATTGATTGAATGGAACCTCTCAAGTCTTATAAGCCTTCTTCTTTTTTTTTTTTGCCGGCAGAACCTTTTAAAGTTTAATGATACTCAATCGATCGAATCACGTTGTTCTCCGGAAATGATAATCTACTTATCTAAGTATGAGTATCGAATAATTGCGCCTGCTAAGGAAAGTGGATTTTAGTCTAAAACTAGTTAATGGAATAAAGTTAGCATCTTTTTAAGGCAGACAATACGGGTCACACTATACAAATATTTAATACCTCAAAGCTAAAAATCATTATATCATCAGTCACTAATAGTTTTCCTTTTGATAAACCAAAAATTTCAGCAAGGAACGGTAACGGATGTGTTCCTCCTACAAAATAAAAGGAATAGTGGAATACAAGAGAGTTCAAAAAAAAAAAAACAGGTCCCTAGAATCTTGTATCCCGAATCATGCCTTTCATTATATCAATCTGCAAATCAGATAAGAAAAATTATGAGATCATGATACTTATTTCTAAATATATACTAAAAATGAGTGATTTGATCTTAAATCTTAATCATGTGAAGATTAGGCAAGTAAGTATAGACTTACGCATGGAGTTTCTACAAAGGGAGAGGAGAACAACAAGAATTGCGAATCCAGCAATGACTCCTACGATGATCGCGATTGATTTCCCCACGTGATCTCCATTCGTTGGATCTTAATAACGAAAATTAGATCAAATTTAAAAAGATCTTAATATTGTATGTGACAAATTAAAGTACATAAGATAAGGACAATATAGTATCAAGCTAAGAATTAGATTTTCTAAGATGCAATGACTTTTGGACTATGTGATATTGATCAAGCTATAAAGAATATATAAAATAAAGTTGAAAATGGGGACATGGGTGGCTATGCCTATAAAGAAAAGAATAATATATTGCAAAAACATTCTTTTCTGACCAATGATATTATAATCATGATACTCGAATTTTCCAACGAATGATTCAAAAGATTAATTCTATTTTATTCAATACTTAATGGTGTCTTTCCAGTGGAAATTACAAAAAAAAAAAAGCAACGAAAATTTTATGATTTCTTCAACTTTCTCGTGCTACCAAGGAGCGACTAGACTTGTGATTTTCTCAATTATAAGCGGCGGAAATTTAAATTTTGTCAAATTCTCACACATTTCTATACAGTTCATTACTACAATTTTCAATTATATTATCATGGCACTAAGCATGATTCACGAATATAATTAAAGAACTTACGTAAATTAGAGCAATAGCTAATAAATGAAATAAAGATTTTAATTTATGGACTGACCTGAAGAGAAGTCATAGTAACCAGAGCCCCAATAACGAGCATAGCACTGAGCCAAGTAAACCTCAGCTGCAACCGCCGAGCCACAAAGATTCTTTAATTTTCCGACAGACTCGGCAAGACAAGCCGTACAGTCACTAGGACTCAAGTCACCAACACACTGAGCATAACCTTCGACTAAACCGGACCGGCTAACTTTGTAACCGAGTTGAGTCGACTCAAGATCCGACAACACATCGTCTCTCCGCTTAAAGAAATCGTAGTCATTCTCAACGCTCTTGGAACTACACTTCTTGTACCTAAGACTTGTGTCTGGTTTCCCTAGAAAATCGTTTGTTTCGTAACGTAAGAAGCAGCCTTCGAGCTGGAGAGAAGCGCCGTAAGAGTAAGGACAAATGAGAGTGATTTGATCGACTGAGGTTTGGATGCATTTTGAGCAGTCTGATGATCGGAGATCGTCACGGCATTGATAGAGGCCGAAGACGGCGGAAGAGGATGAGGAGGAGGAGGAGTCGTTGCCGACGGCAAAGCTGTTGAAGGACGCGTCAGAGGAGGAAGTGACGACAGAGGAGAGGAAAGTGTCGCGGTTTGACTCAAAAGGTGTGTTTGGTGTGTATTTTTCCGGTGAACATCCTCCGTAGATGAAGATGTGAGATTCTGATGAAGATCTTGAGGAGGAGGATGAGTAAAAGAATAAAAAGAGGAGAGAGAAGAGAAAGAGTCTTCTCATATTTTCTTGTTCTTTGAGATTGTTTTCAAAGGAGCTTTCGTTTTTGATCTATCTTATTCCTTGTAGTGTTTTATTTAACAATAATAATCGAGAATGATTATTCATCACTATGGGTCCGAAACTTTTATCGGCGACATTAATACAAACATGTATAATGCATACCGTAGTTAAGAAATAAGTGGATATATATAAATGTAGCTAGGATGAATACAAAACTACATAATAGATCAACAAACGTGGTCTAGAACATTCACTTGTAACGAATCAATACCAAAGTGTAGACAAATTGGATGATAACATTATTGTTTTGTTAAGAGTGCCTAAAATGATTTAGACATGATTAAAGAAGATTTGGTTTTGTGGGTATAATAATATCTTGAAACTTCTTTTGTGCAAAGAGGGTCCCATTTTAGGCATGTCCTTTTGATTAGTATATGTTCGCTAGATCGATTCCATCACACATATTCTCATCAAGTTAGTGGAGAATTTTCAAGTGATAGAAACAACTTTCTTTAAATCCTGACCACGACCAAAAGGGCTAATTAGATTGATCATAAGAGATTTAAAGAAAACGACGACTAAAGTGCTTAGCTTCATCAAATGTATAACCTAGGCGAAATTTCGATGCTTCTCGACCTATCTTCACCTCTACAAAAGAGTAATTTTGAAAGGTGAGAATTTTCTCAAGGACGCTGCTAGACTCGTCTTCTTCTTCATCATCTAACCATAGAGTGAGCTTCAGAAGTGTTGCATTCTCTAAGATGTAGTTAGCAACCTCGGTTTCAGCTTTTCGGCTTTTCTCTTGGTCAGCCTTGGGCGTCATTTTTATTTTGACATTCTCAATGGATGTTTGGAGACATTTTGGCACTGGTGAGCTTGCAATTTCCTCCATCTTTGGATAACCATGAAGCTCCTACAAAGGAAAACACCATAAGACATGTATAATATATATAGTCACTCGCTACTCTCAATACCAAGAGAAGGAATCATTACCAAGTCAATAGATTTTAGGTTGGGACTGCTGGAGAGATATATAGGCAACATCTCTGAATAGTCGGTATGGAGAAAAGCGTACAAACGGGTCAAGTTCTTGAATTCAGGCAGTTGTTGCAGTTTTGTGTAAGCATAGGTTCCCTGTCAAGAACCAACACTTGGTAAGAACAAATACATGCATCTAGAGTATGGCCAGAGATGCTAAGATCTGTGACCTCCGAGAACTCAGCAAAAAACTTGTGCAAAGTTTGCGTGTTTGAAAAGTCATCTCCCCATAAAACCGTACATCGATACACATCTTGATAGAAGAAATAACACTTTCCACTCTGAAGTCTTCCAATGGAAAATCTCTGATACGCAGAAACTCTAAGCTAGGAGTGTCAATCACAAGTCCAGATTCTCCATCATCACCCAAGGAGACATCATCATTTTCTCCCTTAAAGATAAATGTCCATAGACTCAAGCTCCTTAACGTCTGAGATCGCACTTTCAAAAAGTCAACTCCAACATCACAAATGCTCAAGACTTGAAGAACAGGAGAGCACGAGATAAGCATCTCTAGAACCACATCACTCGGTGTACTGCGAAACCCTAAATGCATAACCTCAAGGTGAGGTAGATAGAAAGACTCACAACTATCAAAATCATCCAGAATTACATATTCTAACCGCAAGTTTACAAATTTAAGAATCTGTCGAGAAATTAGGTACAAACCAGGAACACTTTGCCAGAGATTTCTCCATCTTGTCGGTAAGACACTTGTCCTAACAGACTCACTCGTGGGAAGATTCAAGAGTATCTCTTGCAGCAACTCATTGGGCAATTGGCTTATCAAATCTTCCATTGGTCCCTAAATTGATCAACAGAACAAAGAGACAAAGACACGGTATTTATTAGCTAAGGTCTAAGAAAACAAATCAAAATTAAACCGCGTTCTGCAACATGAGTCGTAGAAATTTCTAGACCAGTTAACACGAAATCGCATTCATAGAAAGCAAATTAAGTTGAGATCAAGTTCACAATCAACGTACGAGCAGAGCACTCTCAGATATTTCCAAAACCTAATAAACCAAAAAATTTGAGACGAGTTTATGGAAAGAAGGGTTTTGGTTTCACGTTAAAAAAGTATCTTATCTTCTAAAGACTCTGGTCTAAAGAGAGTGTTTCTACTTTTTTTACAATAACGAGCTTTCGAGACATGACTAGGGTATACGTATATCACAATTATTATGTATGAGGTTAATTTCTATTTTTCGTTACTCTTTCTTTCTTATTAATTATGTTTTAAGAAAAAGTTGTATATTTAGTCATTATCTTATTGGAGACTGGAGAGCATGAAACCACACACAAAAATCAAGATACTTGGTCGAGAGAACCAATATCCTAGTCGGTAACCTAAGAGCAACCACATTGGTGAGCTTTTAGCAAATATTTTTAACAATAATTTTATAATTTATTTTGAAATTAAGAGTTTTAATAAAAAAAAATTTTTTAAAAGTGTATTTTGTCTCTTATATAAGAGTCAAATCTTAACTATTTTACCAATTAAATATTAAATTTAAATTTTAATATCTCTAAAAATTATATCAAGAGCCCACCAATGTAAATGCTCTAAGAGCTTGTTAATCCATATATAGCACAGTAGCACTAGCGTTATAATATTTAAATCGAAATGTAGAAGAACAAAATAAATCAAATTAATAAATTATCGTCAATTAGCAAATAAAGATTGAAAAAATTATAAGATTGTTAGTCAAGGGAGAAATCCACACAAAATCTATATCAAACACAGTTTGGTAAACTCTACGAGATGTTTTATATCTGATGGTATGCGTTATCCAAAGTATATTACACATAAAGAAGGTCCAATCTTCATATAAAGTTAAACAAGAAACTAGTGATCATCATAGAGGCAATTAGGATAGCCAACCACAGTTGATGTAATCTTCTGTTCATAACTCGACTCAAATTTCATTTTGACCTCATCACAAGCAAATTTCATGGTCCCTGCCTTATTTTCTCTGCAATCCGGAAGAAACAACCGCAACCCCAAGCGCACTTCGCTTCTCTCTTTAATGTCGTTCACAATGTTTTTTCCAATCGCGCCATTGATATCCTCTTCAGAGACATCCCCTGAAACCTTGAGCAGTTGAGGCCAATGAAACAGAAGATTGTTGTAACTGATCAAGCAAAAAAAAATAGATTTTTCGTTATAATAATATAATATATATGAAGAAAGTTAAATAATTAAAATAGATATTTGAACCTTCTTGGGGGTGAAGTAGCAATGGTAATATTCTTGTAAAGTAAAGAAGCTTGAAAGTCTCCTTGTAGACATATATAGGAACCAGGAAGGTTTTCGGGAACTCTAATGGATAAGTTCCATTTTGCACTAAGATGAGTATTTATATCAAACACCGTAAAATTCATAAAAGCTATTGTACTATACGGCACATGATTAGTTGTTATAGATTTCGATAGGAAATAGGAACACGAAAACTTCACGGCGCACAACGTTACCCATACTACCAACAATTGGGAAAAACAACAGAAAATTAGTGTTGCTGCTGGTTCCCCTTTTTTTGGAACTTCTTCTCTGAGTTCTTCTTTATCAACAAAAGCTTCTTTTTCGAGGTCCATCTTGTATCGTTGACCAAACAAGATCAAGGAAGAGAGAAAAACAAATGTGGAGTGCACGAAGAAGATGAGAGATTGTACAAAAATGTATTATAAAACATGTTTATATATACACACCAGATTTTGATACACCACTTCTTTAGTTTTTTCTTCCATATATAAGATCTAGCTATCTCCTTTAGATATTTTACTATTTTTTTGTTATTTAGAGTTATTTCTTAAATTTATAGATTGTGCTATTAATTTAAAATCCAACAAAATTTCAAAAGTATGGTCTCTAATGAAAAAGCTGAGTTGTTTCTTAACTTTGATAGGTTGTGCTATTAATTTAAAATCTAACAGAACTTTATATGAAAGAGCCATATCTCCATTTATTAAATGCTTCTACTGAAAAATCTAGCTGTATGTCCATTTATTAAAGGAAAACATTTATAAAATACTATTAATTAGGTCTCTAATATTATAAAAATTGAACATATATACTATGTAACATTTAAGAAAATAAGATTTAGGTATATTTCAAAAGCTGGACTCTATTTCTTTTTGATAAATTATCATCGGAGCTAAACATATGTTATAATGGATAGTAAAATGTACTTCAATATTTTAAAGTGATATCTATCAACTTAGTTAGGTCATATATTGTTTTTCTTAACTCAAAAGTTTTTTCCATCCAACACTATATTAAACTAAATCTAAATCCTATACAGTTATGGTGTGTATCAGAATTCTTAGTATGTAGTGTTAGTACAATAATCATCAAAATTAATTTAACTTTCAGTTTAGATGTCAGTTACAATGAAAATTATAGAAATGGTTGAGTTAAAATATATGTTCAAGGAAGATACAACTATTGGGCTATTGACCTGCGAATGAGTTCAAGCCCATGTTTTGATGGTTTAATTTGCTGGTCACTGGACTGCTTTGTACACGCTATTGAGCATAACTATTACTTTCTTTTGGGTCAAGTTCAACTAATCATTAACCAAGATTCTTAACTAATTTGGGATCATGTTTTAGACTTTTAGTAATTCAAAGCTCTATATTTATATTATTTTTTTGGTCAAAAAACTCTATATGTAGATCAAATCTATTTTTTACTGGCATAACCAACAGATATATTAGGATGTCTTCCTCCCGAAGTTTTTATACATACATTATATGCAATAACTTGGACTAAGATTTTGTTGTCTGACGATAACTGGATCCGGTTCGCTTGAGTTTGGTTATAGAAGTCAAAGATGGATTAGGTTAATAGGTCGGAAGGTCTAACCTTGTGTTCTCAAGTTGGTATATGCCTTCGGAAAAGATCAACCATTGATTGTTACAGCCACTACTTATCCATATTCATTTCAACTCGATGGAAAATTGGACCAATCTATGAACCAACCAACTTGCCACTTCAACAACCAACGTAACCCCATAAGAAATCTGAAATACCCACTGATATGAATAAATTTATTTTCAAACGGGAAATAACGCATTTTCAGCCTTATAACTTTGGCAAGATATTCCACATAATATTAGTTTGTTTGAAATTTAAGTAACTATTTTATATATTAAAAAACACTAAATTGTAATAATGCTAGTTTAACAAAGCAAATTAGTCCACTTTTTGATCCAATCTATAAACGAGACAATTACGAAGTTTCATAGAACAACACGTGATCAACACTCGTTTGTTGTTCCATGATAGTAAATATACAAGTAGTAAGTAAACTAAATCTCATAAAGTGAATTTATCTTATTATTTGCATACGTTAACTGTGTTTCTTATCATTATTCCGATAAACTGGACAAAAATACAAATCAAAATTGTAAAAAGAAAACCTATGCTATAGCCACGCGTGACTATTCTAGTTGAGCGAACTCAATATTTAGTTCTTGTTTAAACTAATAACATATGAATGTGTTTTTTCTACGTATATATTTATTCTTGAAATATATCTTTTTGGCTTGCCGTGAAAATCATTGATTTTTGTGGATTCTCCACTAAAAAAGTCATATCTACGTATTGAGATATATCGAAAGGGACTCTAATGGCGACGAACACTTCAAAGCTATAATATTTCTATCTCCTTTTGGCAGTATTTTCCCCAACCATGTCTTCAACAATTCTACACTTGCACGAAACTAGATTGAATAATAATCACAAAAACCAATTAAATTTGGAAGGCTATCATTTTTATTGCCAGTATTAGTACTCTTCCTGATGAAAATTTCTGATCAGAAAAACACTAACTAATTGATTAATTTCCCAATATATGTAGAAAATTAGTGGGATTAACAAATGATGAATTATTGTGATTGATAGCAAAATCTTGTGTAGGTCCACAGATGAATAGAACCGTGTTAAACTTTTCTTTGCGTTTTATCATTTTCATAATTCACCTTTAAATCACTATCCTAATCAGAAATTCACAATCATATAATCATACCAAAAACAATCATGAAAAATAAAAAATCTCTATATTATTTACATTATCGCCTAAATTCAAACCTCACTTTTCACATACAGAATATGTACATATCTAACAAAAGGGTAAAAATAGTAACAAAAGTGAAAAGGTAGAAAATAGTAAAAAAGAGTTAAAGAACTTTTTCATCATCATCATCTTCTTCCACCGTCGTTATTGCCACCGCCGGCTCCAGGGAAATTTACAGAAACCCGACCCGGATTCAATTCGGGTTTGGACCCGTTTGAAATCTGAGTAAGGACAAGGGATAGTGATTCCACCTTCTTGAGAAAACCCAAATTCTTCTTCAGCCTCTCTAAGAAGCTCACCAAACAGAGGATGGTTAAAGTAAACGATAGGCACCAAAACTCTCTGAAAGTCGCCGTCTTTTTTACCGATGTAAACCGCCGAGTGACCTTTCGGAACCGGGTCGGGCTTTTCTCGAATGGGTTCTTGACCAATTGGTATGTACCCTGAATTGGAGCATTTAGACCCAATAAACCTGGCGCTGTGGGATGTGAGACTTCGACCCCAACTTATGAGTTTTGTGATGGCTCTCGGCTTGCAAACCGGGCGGTTTGGGCTTAACCGGGTGTATCTTGAACGACGAATCTTAATTCTCCGGAGGATCCATCTTGAGATTTGTTTAATCGGTCTTCTAATTTTGATTCCTCTTAACTTCCTCATCGTTGAAAAAACAAAGTAACAGAGCTTGAAAAATGTTTTGAACAGAACCGTTTACTCTGTTTTCATCAAACAAGCTTTGGAGTTTCAAACGGGAAGAGAAATATAGAGTATTGAGGAATTTGTGGCTGTGTAAACGCTAAAGAGGAAGAGCAGAGTAAGAGACAGAGCAGTTTAAATAGAGAAGAAGCCAAGCGAGACTGAGTCAGCTCAATGGACGATTGGATGTAAAGAAAGTATCACAACCGTTGGATTAGATTGTAGGAAACGAAACTTCCCCTTTTTGCTTTTCTCACCTAGAGAATTCGTCATTAACTCCACTCATTAATTAAACGACTTTATTTTTAACACATTAACCACAATCTCTTAAGCATTTTCAATTTCTTTTCGTGACGTTTTACTTGCGAATTAAATTTATAACTGATATCTAATCTTATAACCAAAAAAATATGTAGATGCAGAGAAGAGGATGAGTCAAGGAAGGTTCAACTTTGTTTGATGACAATTATGATGCAATCACACGTGTGATACCCACGTGGCAAACATTTTCTGCCCTGATTAGGTAACACACTACAACAGTCCACACGATATCAAAAACATCTTCTCATTTATTTTTATTTTTTTGTCATTGATCAATTTAGCTGCACGTTATGTTGGCAATTATAAGGTTTTACAAATTTAATTTGTGTACGGATGTCCTTTAGATGCCTCTCTATAGATTTATTCATATGCAGACAAGAAACACACAAGATAACTGAAGAGTACAGATCTGAGTTTTGGCTCTAATTTTTATTTTATTTAGACCAACTTGAGACCAATTTGTGCTAATCTTGTCAGAAAAATGTTTTGGGAGTATTCATTTATATATTTCTGTTGTCTTCAGAGTTCAGACTAAAAGACGATTATCGTTACTAATAGATTTGAGCTTCATCCAGTAGATTCGTCTGTGTAACGATGGGATGATGCCAAAACTTATCTATATTTTTTAGTTTTTATAGTCAAGAACTCAAGATTCATGTGTTGTTGCTTTGTTTTGAGCAAATAATTGGCATATTGATATGCATAATGATACCTATATACACATATATTCCATTATATGTATATATATGTTGTTTTATATTCCAACGAAAAACGAAAATGATGTGTAATTACGCTATAGAATATGGTTTGCGTGCGAGAATGCTAATTTTTTCTTTCCCATTGTGAAAACGATACTTTATAATAGTATGATCAACTATTCATCGCTCATGACTCCGTACAAGTCGATTACGTACACGAACGTGCCGCTCACAGCTTTAAATGTGTGGGGCTCATTTGACTCACGTATGTCCAAATTATTATTATTTTATTTTTCCCAAATTATTTAAACATATCATTACTCTCACGAAAATGTTAAAAAATGGATGATTCTTTTTTTTTTGTTAAAGTAAATGGATGATATTAGCAGATTGTATTACAAAACTTTTGAAAGAAAACTGATTTTATATGTAGTCTAATGGTTTATGTAATTGTCATAGTATAGTTGTTTCTCTCATAAGTTATGCTACGAACCACAAATTCTATAATTTTCTCTATGTACAATATTCAACTATATGCGATAGCAAGAACAAAATCTTGTCAACTCTGAGTTTATTCCTCGAACATCGAACAACACCATATGCGCTGACGTTCGAATAATGCTTCGAGTTTCAACCTTTCATGTAAGACCAAACTTTTGTATATTTTTCTTCATAAGGAAGACCTCAACGAAAGAAAGACAAAGACAAACTTAGAAAAGTCACGCATTCATAACGTTAATTACTCCATGCTACATATGATCTACGTCTAATACAATTTTAAATAAATATATCAATTTGTTGACAAAAAACAGAATTTTCAATTTGCTGGTCGCCGACTGATGGGAATGGTTTGTTATCAATCTAACTAAAATAGGGAAAAAAATCCACTAGTAGGAGGTTTACAAAATAAGTATAGGAAGTCAACCACAAATTAGTTATAACTTAGTCACCAATTCGGATGATGTTGTTTTAATTAGTTGGTTTATCAAATATTCTTAATTAGCTGATAAATATAGAATATGAATTGTATTTTTCAGTGCGATTCAATTCATTACCTGCTTTGTTATATTAAATATTTAATCGTGGTGAGTATGTAAAACACAAACAAACAAAAAATATTAACTAATTATGTGTAGCATATAGTACATGACATATGTAAATACTATCACTTAACAAACAAATTTATATAAAGTTAATTTTCATTTAGTACATGGTTGAAAAACTAAAGTGGGTTTTGAATTTCTTTATAGAATTGGATATTTGTCTTATACGAAATCTATTCAAATATTAAACAAAGATTAATAATTAAAAATATTTGGGTGCTGACTGTTGAGACGAAAAAGTTGTATAGTGGGTATTAAAGGTGAAAATTTCGATTAGCGATATTTTGTCTCTATTCGTACGGATAATCGTACCTGACGTGTCCATAAACGCTTTTCGATGCCTCGAAGGGCAATTCAAGGTTTCATACAAAAACGTCCGATTAATAAAATAACACGTCGTTAAAGCTTAATTGCCCTCACATAAAAGCAAAGATAATCGTTTGTTCTAAATACATTAGTCGGTTCCTAGATATGCGGTCAATTGAATAAGTATAACGTTTTTAGAACAATAATAACTTTGGTTTTAATTTGAACTACTTACTTCAACAAATCGATAGTCAACGAGAGAAAAAAAGACCAAATAATATACACAACTGTATATTTTATTTATCATAGTCGACGATCGTATATTCGTATTCAATAATCCTCGTTAGTCGTTAAGCTTGTCGTTGTACGTAAAATGACGTCGTACCGACTTGTACTCCTTGGTCAAGTCAGCCATGCCAACCAAAATTTGAATGTACGTCGAATGAATGTTTTCCTTATTAATGCCACATGGACCTTTACACACGTGCAATACTTTTCAATTTAATTGGTGAACAATGGGCCTAATAAAAGCCCAACAATCATATAAGCGTGAGTAATCGCATGATATCACTAATCGGCCCATATGATACAGTAGGGCCCAAAGTTAGTAACAGCAAGGCCGTGAATGGACTTTTAATTAATTTCACGAATAAACCGGCACGTAGTGCTACTCTGAAAAACAAAAACTGCAAGAAAACCCAGAATTACAAATTAATGTGAAATTTGATCAAACAGAGACCACAAATAGGAACACTTTGTGAAAAACTGACTATATTTTGATAATCAATCTGTTACATCTTACTACGATAAAGAGAAACAATTGAATTCATTGCAATTCAAACAAAGAAAAAAATCACCATAGCTTTAGAACCTTCTGTACACTTTAAAACGAAATCAAGAACTCAAATCAGACTTAAAGGAACACAATTAATCACAGAAAAGGAAGAAGGTAAAAAAGTTATAACTCATATAGTCTTCGTGAGCTGCCAAGTTCTTGAAGCAGCTTTGTGAAAAGAAACTTGAGCGCCGGCTTAACCATCGGTCTCTTTCATTTACATTTTGGAGCCGCCGGTAAGGTAAACTTGACACTGAATCACGGTGCACCCGATTTTAAACCCGGGAACCACTGTGAATCCTACTTTGGCTCGAGTAGGACTCATCGAAAACTTCTTATCTTGTTTTCTTTTTAAGACATTCTCCATGAAAACAATCGAAAATTCCACTCCGCTTTCAACTTGGAAAATCTCAACTGCAGGATCAAAGGACAAGGCTAACTTGTGAAGGGTCCAAATCGAGCTAGCCATCGTGACAAACGATTCATAGAATGTGCTCAAAGATCTCCAAGAACTCAACACAGCTTCGTTTTCATCCATGTTACTGAATATCGAAGATGCCATGTTCGGATGAATCAGCTCGTGATACTTCTTATCGCAAAATCTAGAGAATGCACAATCTTTATCTCTATCAAGAAGCTCCATCGGATTACTCGATACATGTTGCATCAATTCCCTCAAGGAAGAATCTACAGAACTTCTCTCAGACTCTTCATAATCATTCTCATTTAGATCAAATCCTTCTCCATCAAAACCACGAAACATCCCCAAGCAAACATACGACAACAATGCATACCGGTTATGTCTCTCCTTAGCATAATCTACCTCAGGATGAACAGACTTAGCCACTAAATCCAAATCCCACCCAGCTTTTTCCATCAACTCAATCAGAATCTTAGTGAATTTCTGAGTAGCTTTAAAGGCATCATACAACAGAGACTCAAAAACCCTAACCGATAACAGAACATCCAACGATGAATTTGAAGACAATCTCTTAGACAACTTGGAAGTAGATTTCTGAATCTCACCTAATTTGTTCCTCAGACTCCAAACCTGCAAATCCTTTGCATCCATCTCAGCTTGTAAACGATTTGAGACGGTTTCCAAAGCTCTAAGCTTGCTCTGATTCTCCTGAACACGAGATTCTAAGCAAGACCCAATAGCTAAATCAGACTCAAAATCCAAACTTTGGCGATAATTCCTATAAAACTGCTTCAAATCAGACAATTTCTGGAGGTTAGATACGAGAGCTCTATCAGCAGCCTTGACATTTTCCTCAACAAACGGCGCGTGAGCAGCTTGCAATTGAAGATACGAAGCTTCAAAAGACGAAGCAGTAGCGAAAACAGAAGAAATCAAACTCAATCCCATCTGTGTATCCAATTTCCTAACCTGAGAAAGCTTCTTTTGATTAGGTTTAACAACACTTACCACACCCAAATTCTTCGTCTGAACATCGTTCACCGGAGATTCAATAGGAGATCCCGGAGAAGAAGCACTAAGAAGAGGCTTATCGGGTTTAAGAACGACGACTTTCTGATCGGTGATAAAATCCTCGGAGGAATCGAGAAGAGAGAAACCCTCAGCATCGGTTCTCTCATTATCGTCTTCGGTGAAGAACTCGTAGGTCTTGGTCTTGACGGCCATGGCTAATTTCTGAAACATTTGAGAGAATTGTGGAGGAGCTGCTGTGATTGCCGTTGTTTCCACTTCCCGCATCGCTCAAAATACGCAATCTCGAGAAGAAGAAGAAGAAGAAGAAGAAAACAAAATCCAAATCGAATTGGGAAACGAAAAAGACTTGATTCTGATTGACCAACCTAAGAGTTAATAACAGTCAAAAAAACTTGAGAGAAGGTTTTTGCTTTGAAGGATTTTAATGGTGCTTTGCTTTGGATGCATTTGGAAGAAACGAATGCACACAAAAAAAAAACCTTTACCTTTTCGCTGTATTATTATTTTTTACATTTAGAGTTTTTTTTTTTCCGCTGACTTTTTTTTAGTTTGATGATGATTTGGTTAACGGTAACAAGTGATTAATACCATTTCGTTTAATAATGGTTAGTGACACGACTAAACCGGTTATGCAAATGGTGTAACAGAGACAACATATATTGGCAAAGTAATTATATCATTTCGTTAAGTGAAATTAACTTCTTCTAGTGCGTACACAATTAACGTTTTCACATTTCTTTTTGGGTTGAATTATTGTTTTGTAATTTGCTACTGATTGGACATATAAATTGGTTATAAAATTAAACAGGACCTTACGTCTACGTTACATATTTAACACTCGTATCTATAAATGTGAACGGCACGAAAATTAAGTGTGGCATCCACTTTCAAACATTTCTTTGATCATTTAGACTTGAATACTCTGATAACTAATAGACTAATACTAATAGTAGTAAGAAATATTTTAACCGTCCGGTTAGTCATTATTGTATGATTTGGATATAAGAAAATGAATTTAAGAGTTTTATTGATTTCTTTGTTGTATTAGAATGTGTAAAACTTTTATTAATTGACCCACTAAGACTAATCATGGCTTTGAAGACACCTTTACAAGGACATGTCTTTCGAAACTCATCTCCTAGATTCTTGCTTTATTTCTTCCCTTTTCTTCACGTCTTTGTGATGCTTTTAGCTAACATTTTTAGTGGTTAATTGTTTATAATTAATTATGTCCTATATTCCTTTTCGTGTAATCATAACGCAAATTAAGGGTTGTATCTTTTTCACATATACCACTAGAAAGAAACGATACTTGTGTTTTTTTTCATCTTTCATCTTTTCTATTTTTCTTGTTTAACAAATGTCTTTCGAAACTCATCTCTCAAATTCTTGCTTTAATTCTTTCTTTTTTCTTGACAATACTTTGTGATCCTTTTAACCACTAACAATATTCTAAATTATATCTCGAAGATCAAGATAATTGTACAAAATCTTTAAAAATATATCAAACAAGTTTGATTTTTTTATTTTTATTTTGTCATATTCAAGAGTTGCCGCATAAGCTAAATAGAGAGTCCATGTATTTGTGTGTTAGGTGAGTGGTATAGTCAAAGAAAGTACAAATGGGAGAACAACACATTTGAAAAAAAAAGATTTGATCGACAATCCTGAACAAGCCTCACGGTCGAAAACGCCATAAGACTATCAAAGGTATCTAAAAGATTTAATAGTATCAAGTAACTTTCAAAATTTGCGTTGTCAGCTTAATAAAGACCAGTATCAGTGGTTTGTGTTCAAAACCGATGAGAATAACCAGACTATGTTCGAACTGTTACCATTAAATTTATCAAATATTAATGTCTAGATGTTTTTTTGTACAAACTACTGACAATTTAAACTTCAATGATATTTATTATCACTTTTTTACTTCACCTAATCTATTTAGATATTGTATAATTGCTAAATCATATTTACAATCACCCTGAATTTATTACATTAGATTTACTTTAGTGAAATATTCATATATATAATAATATATTTAAGTTAATTTATATATAGAACAAATTTTAATGTACCTTTTCATTACATTTGATATTTTATGACCATTTGTATCATGAAGTCTCTTATATTATTGGTTAAAAAAAATAAAAAATTAGATTATAGTTTTTGATATAAATAAATAAATCTTAAAATATGTAAGTATCCTATATTTTTTAAGAGAGGAAGTAGTGAATTAGTGATGCACCTTACATTTACCGTGTTCGAGTATATGCTGAAAGTGAAAGGTTTTTAAGTTAATAATTTGTGTAACTTTTTGTAATCTGATCCCGCTAAAAAAAAAATAACATTTTACATTGATACATTTGTTTATTATATCATTCTGTCTAAATTCCACAATGACATATAGAAATAGTTATCTTTTTTATTACATTGTGGGACATAAAATCAAATACAAAGACAAAATTGAGGGTCGTATGTCACTTTCCCTTGATTTCATTTGACCGTTTGGTTACCAACGATTTCGGTTGTTAGATCAAAGTTTGTTCTTCAACGACGTCGGTTTTGACTAAATCAATAACACCAATCGTGCTGTTGTGATCAGGACCACCCCAGATGTTTTAAATTCGATTAAGGAGAAATGTGGATCAACCATAACAAACAATCGTAAGTAGCCCAAATAAAGGATAAAAGCCCCAGCCCATGTAGATATCGTAAATTGACTAAAATACCCCTGATGATCAATAGTAACTAAAAGGCTAACGAGAAAAGGGGACAGCTGGATCGAAATCGAATCGGATCAGATCAAAAGAAAGCAGTGGCGTCGCATTCTTTCTCTGCCTGAGGCTGCTGCTGCTGCTCCTCCGTACCAACTCTGATCCACCTCTCTGTCCCTCTCTCTCTCTCTCTTTCTATACATACACTCATATTCTTTTTTTTTCATTTTTAAAAATTTGTATGCAAAAATTGAGAGATTATTTTACTTATAATAATAAAATGAAAATAATAATAGGTGGTCTAGTGAGGTACGTAGGTAAGTTTAGTAGTATAAGCAATAACTAATAAATCCCATCAACTTTGCACTGGTTTTCGAGAACAGTCTACAGCTGTGACAATGGGTCTTAGGGTTCTTGGAATTTGCTCTCTATTTCTTCCTCTATTCAATGTATCAATCATATACTTCATTTAGCTATTACAATTATGTTTTCTTAATTATTAATGAAGCTTATTTTTATTTTTTTGTGTGGATGGTAATGTTTTTAATTATAAAACGGTGCTTAGCTTTAATTTGGGTATTTATTCTCACATTTTTACTGAACGAAATACACGTAGTAGTAAAAAGAGAAATTTGTTTTTAGTAGGTTATATTGGGTTTACGAAATCGCCACTTAGAAATGATCAAATGAAAAGTAGACTGTTGGGGAGAGTCTTGTCATTTAGCACTTTTTCACAGTGAACCAGACAGACCTTCTAAACAAAAACAACACATACAATTATATCATGAAGAGACGATACAGGAAAATCAAATTGGTTGTATAAAGAAATCTCGTTTTACTTTCTTTTTAAAAACCCAACTCATATTGTTATAAGAAAGAGAGTTTTTTTTTTCTGTCTAAAGAAAGAGAGATTAAAACTCTGAATTTGGCTTTAAAATTTTGATATTGACGACTGTCACATACCAGAGGACTGAATTTTTTTTAATACTATTTCTGAAGAAAATGCTTTCTTAAATTTAATTATTAATTATAATATAAAGTTCATATTCACACGGTATATAAAAAAAAGGTTTTTTCATATGACAGTAAATATAAAATTTATTATTATTGCCAAGCTGAATTCTAATAAATATACACTTCTGTTTGTCAAGTTGGAACTGTATCTGTCAATGAAAAGGTACTTAATAATGATAAATAACCCAAAATTGTTACTTTTCAACACTCATAATCGAATTCTGCTATCTAGTAGTAGTCATTACGTAGTAAGTTAGTAACGTATCTAAGTGAACCACTTCTCTAACTAATGGATAAAACTAAATGAGAGTAAATAATCAACAAAACAAATTAATTAACGAATACTAAAGATTACAACACATCATTAAGGAGAGAAAGAAGAGAAGACTCATTTGAATTTAAGCTAGTGGTCACTCTCTCCAGGCGCCGCTCTCTCTTTCCTTCTTTCTTTCTCTCTCTCTCTCTGAGAATGGTCAGTCAATTTCACCACTGAGAGAGCTCAAAATCGCCTGACCTTGACCTTACTCTCTCTATCTCTTCCCCGAGAAAACCACCTCCCAGTGTAGATAACCAGAAGAAGATAAGCCAAGGTGGGTCTTCTCAATTTTACCTTTTTAGTCCAAAAAACATGAAATTGAAACATGGGTCTTGATTCATGTATGGGTTTCGTCTTTAAAGTTTACTGTTTTTTTTTTGGTATTTTGCAGATGGAATCTGGAGAATTTCCTGCATGGCTTGAGGTTCTGTTAAAAGACAAGTTTTTCAACGCTTGTTTGGATCATGAAGATGATAAGAAGAACGAGAAGAACATATTATGTATCGATTGTTGTCTTACCATCTGTCCTCACTGTCTCTCTTCTCATACCTCTCATCGTCTTCTTCAGGTCTCTCTCTTAAAATAAACAAACTTTTTTTTAATGGTTTCAAAAATCTTCATATTTGTCGGAAGAAAAATATGAACTTGGTGTGTTTCTGGGAATCTTTACGCAGATAAGAAGATACGTGTATAGAGACGTTTTGAGGGTTGAAGATGGTTCTAAGCTAATGGATTGCTCTTTAATTCAGGTATAACTCGGTTCTGGTTGTATTTAATTATCATGATAAAACTCTTAATCCGTTTATTGTATACATTAAAAGTCCAATTTTCATTGGTTCTTGTGCCCTAAAATTTTGACAGCTTTAATTAATACTCGTTGTCTTTTTCTTTTTCTTTGTGTGTGTGTATGTGTTGATGATGATTAAAGCCATACACAACGAACAGTTCAAAAGTTGTGTTCATCAATGAACGGCCTCAGTCTCGACAATTTCGTGGTTCCGGTAACATTTGTATCACCTGTGACCGGAGTCTCCAGTCTCCTTACCTCTTCTGCTGTCTCTCCTGCAAGGTCTGCTTTTTCTTGTTCTAATTACTTAAAAGGAACATCTTTTCTTCGTTAATTAAGTTTTCATTTAAAATTCTATCACATACCCAGTCCGATTTACCACTTTTCTTCATCTGGGTCGATCTTCTTTTTTAGAAATTTCATTTTTTGATGCACGAGTACACGAAATTGTCGTCAGATAAAAAAGGAACGTTTTTATTTGTTGTCTCATTTATTTTTCAAATTCTTTCAAAATACACAATTCAATTTCTTTCTGTTTTTGTTGTTTTTCTGCTTTTTAATATAAACACGCGTGTACGATCATATTTACACGTAATTGTCGCTGAAAACACAAACACATGGTTTGTTTGTTTTATGTAGATTAGTGACGTCATAATGAGACAAAGAGGACTCTCAGGGTTTCTCCGCGTCTGCAACGTTCTTGATTTAACCGACGAAGTCACGACAACGACACCGAGTTCCACTCTCGAGCCCACCGGGTCGAACCGAACATCTTCCGAGTCAAGTGGTAACGAAGGAGAAGACATGTTCTGGTGTCAGGCGCTCGCTTGCACCGCCACTACTGAAATCGTTAGGAAGAAAAGAAGCAGCTTGTCGACGACTTGCAGGAGAGTCACGGAGGTGGTTTCAACGACTAACACGGAAGCTCCGGTGAACTTTTTAAACCGTCGGAAGAATCCGCCGCAACGCGCCCCGCTTTATTAACTCGTGACGTTTGGCGAAATTTGGTTGGTCCAAGTGGTAAGTAGAATGAATACACGTAACTACTATAGTCTTATTTTATATTGTTAATCAATATCTCTAAATAACGAATCGAATTTTAGGTTTTTTTAAGAAATGGAATTAAGAATAGTTGAAAAGATCTCTCCTGGTTTTGTCTGACTCTGATATCTGTACCGCGTAATGAGAGAACTCTATGTTATTTAATTTAAATACTTTTCGTATAATGAAACATGTTTTCGTATAATCCGTTTTATTGCTTCCCATTTTTTATAATTTTTTAAAAATACCTCTTCCTCCACGAATAGCAATTTCAGTACTATTGAGACGGCTTGATTTAACATTTACAGCGGCGAAGTAAATTCTTAAAGGATTAATATTTGTTGTCATTAAATGCATTAGACCGACCATATCTTTCTTGGCTGAGTTAAATGATACGTTTTGAAAATAAAAGAAGTAAAATGGTAGTGATGGAGAACTCTATAAGTCTAAATGTGGTCTGCAGAAAATTTATGAATGTTTCTTTCTTGTATGTATATAAAATTTAGGTCACAACTCACAAAATAGTAAACATGTTAATTAATTATTTGATATCAGTTGGTTGGTAATAAATGTGAATTTTCTTTAAAAAATGCATGCGATAAGACTGTATAGTGTGTGTTTTTGTCTTTATGCATAACGTATTTTGTGGGTTTTGCACGAACGAAAGACGACTAAAATTGGTTATTGGTTATACGAAAAAAGAAGACAAAGAGATTGGAACAGACATTATGGATAAACGTGAAATTGTGAATGTTTCTGAGGCAAATAGTCTTTTTTTTTTCTCTCCTGTTTCCCTGGACCACTTTCTTCTTCCCATTTCGTAGTGCCTCTTGATTTTTATTTCAGGACATATGAACAACAATAATGCAAGGATCGTCGTTTTCGCTTGGTTATTAGATTTGTTTTCTTCTTCTGTTCGGAAAATAATGTTGCCAAATTTACTTGTCCGTATCAAGATAAATGTATGGCAGCTACAATTTACTATCTATTGATTTTACGAATAGACAGTGACACAGATAAGATCCTTAAAGGTATTGGAGTATTAAGAAAACTATGTGGAGGTAAAAAGTCACTAAATAAAAACGGAAACCGAGTTTTGCTACTTTGTAGGTTTGAATGGGACAGGCCATTTGTGCACTGGAACTTGAACCAGATTGCTTAGAGAAATTGCTTTTTTAATATTATGAAAATAACGGAAATCGAGTTTTTCTACTTTTATGCAAATGTGAAAATTGCATTAAACATTTTTGTCCATATTATAAATTCAAATCCTGGGCCTAGCTGGGCCTGTCAGGCGGGCCGGTCTTAAGGATTAAGATTAAGGCTTAATGATGTTTAAGGGACCAGTAGACCTTCTATGATTCTATGGTACAAGGAGCTCAGAAGAAGCAAGAAACTATTGAAAAATGACGGAATTACCCCTTACGCTTGTGAAAATGAACAACTTACTTGAGGCAAGTTGGTTGGTTTCTAGTGAGGCTTCATAAGAATGATGACGCGGTTTTGTCCAATGCGAGTCTCACTAATACGACCAAGGTGGCGAAGAACCTGTTAATAGACACATCAAAATTTGACAATAAGCATGTGTTATCGATGTTAGTCTAACTCTGGTGAAGAGTTTAAGGAAGCATGAAAATGTTGTTTCTTTTTTGTTGAAATTTTGAAATGAAGGGAAGATATATTAGTTACTTACAGTAAGTATTGCTTTTCCTGTGTTGTCTAGTTTCAAACTTGGTCCCTTCATGTCAGTTTCAAGAAAGAAATGTTTGCCCTTCACTGCTTGCTCTGTTACGATATCTCGTAGTTTCTGCATATAAGAGTTTCAAGACAATCAAAGATTATAACAATGTTTTCACTAGTGAACGGATACTATCATCTAGACAGTGTGGTTGATGAGTTATATTAGCTTACAAGTGCTTTCTCCCAGAGATTTTCCGCTAGCTTTGGCAATATAAGACAAAAGCGTCAGTACAATTGTAGCCTATATAACTCAATTCCTTCAGCTGGTAAATATACCTTCTGTTTTGAGGCTGCAATAAGATGAGCATTTGCTTCAGCATATGAGGCCATGTCATTGATAGCAGCATTCACTTTCTCAAGGGTGAGCCTTCCTCTCATGTATCTTGTTTTTTGGAAAAATGTCAGAAAAGCGGTATGCATTTCACATAAACAAGGAGAAGAGAAAGTAAAATGTACTTACGATGAGAGTGAATTGAGTTCCTCAACAGTTATGTACCAAAGGGGAGGAGACCCGCGACCCTTCTTCTCCTGGAAACAAAACCAAAGATCAACCATAGACAGAGATAACAGAAATACACAATAGCAACAGTTTATCATTCATCGCCATTGAGTCTTAGAGGCCATAAAGTCTCTTTGAAGAAAACAAAGTATATGCAAGTTCTACCTTGGGTAAAACAGCTGCTTCCTCATCAAATTTCAAAGAGCTGAGAGTAGAATGTTGCTCGTACTGCTTGGCATTCTCTTGGAGCAGACTGGAATGAGAAACCACTAATCTTAATCAAACTTCTGGAGTAGTAATAAAAATCAAAGGCTATACCTAGAAATTGAAAAAAGAAGATGCAAGTAAATGTAAATACCATCTATTTAAATCTGAATTCAACATAGTAGCCTTGTCAGGAAAATGGGAAGGTGCATAAATAGACATCTTCTGCAACTTCCCTTGTTGTTTCAGTGATGCCTCTATAAGTTTCTACAGTCAACACACAAAACTCTCAAAGTCAAAAACCCAGGTCCAGATTCTAAACCCTAAATTACTCAAATTCAAATCATCTTACAGTGTAACGACGTTTCTAGAATCTGAATTTCAGAAATCTCGGAAGTAAATAAAACGTACCTTAGCTTTTGGAATAGCTTCGGTTTCTTCACGTAATCGGTCCTTGATCGATTGTACCTGAAGCTCCATTGAGCTCAACGCTGTGTCAATCGCCGATAAATCCGGGATGGTACTTGCAGGATACACTGCAGGAAATTGAAATTAGGTCATCAAATGAAGATATTGAATAACGAATTGAGTATTGAGTGTTTAGAACTAGGACTCACTGTTTCTGGCGATGACGAGTTCCTGCAATTCGCCGATTCGTTTATTGAAAGAAGCAATCAACGAATCTAGAGAAGATCCAGCTTGATTTCCCTCCATTCTTCACTAACCTCTCTCAATCTCCCAATCAAAGACTATCTGCTTCGCTTAGGTTTAAGAAGTTGGAAACTGCAGAAACTTTTTCCGGCGGGAAAGTTTTATTAGCCAGATCGCAGCTTCTTTGTTCTCTGTTGCAGGATATGTTATGGGCTTATGACCCACTATTATATCTAAATGGGCCTTATACTAATAAGTTCGCTCTTTTCAACGTACTAATATATCTAAACGGGCCTTATATATTTTTCCGCAAAATTTGAATTTTATCCTCTCGATGTAACAAAATTACGTTATGACATATGAGAAAGAAGAAATTATGGAAAATAAAATAACAGAACGTTTTGATAAGAAATGAGATAGACAATTTTGTCTTTGATTAATTATTAGTAGTATATTGTTTTGTACAAGTCAATTTTAAATTTAAGATACGTGGATTTGGGACATCTGATTGCATTGGAACCATACGCGGGATCTTCGTCCTTTTTGGACATCGTTAACAGTGACTTTGCACGCGGACTCATCTATATATACAAACTATAAATAATGCATTTGACTAGTGGTAGTATTACTATTCTTTAATCGGATGAAAATATTGCAAATTTGCAAGTACTGTATTACTATTTTTAAGGTCCACCAAGTTCAAGATACTATGTATATTATATACATACATATTTAGTATCAGTTTTGTCAACATTAGAAACGAAAATTAACAGACTAACTTAAAAGATTTATGATTAGCAGAAAACCACATGTATTACTATTAACCTGCAAGTCTTTTTAAATTACATTTGTTAACCTTAGCTAATACTATAACACAATTGTGAACAACAACAAAAATACATATTGATATAGTAATTTAGCAACGAAATGATCATACACATGCATGTGCATATAAAGAGGAGTAAAGTATATATTGTACATCATGATGATATGCATTCAACTTGCAAGTGTGATATGGTAGCAACATCAAGAAACCCAACGGAGTAGTATTGAACAATTAATACCGATAACAGTTTCACTATAATCTAATTCGTATATGTATTAATTTTAAATATAAAAGCTTATTATAACTAGGTCGTTTCTGACCATACATCATGATATATCAAACGAGTAAAAAGTGGAAATTCTTCGTGACTTGAGTTATGATATTTGATAAACCACGATATGAAATTTGTTTATGCATGGAGTTATTACATGATCATTAAGAGTTCAATTATGATGAGGCGGGTGTGTAGTGGGCTGCATATAATCAAGATTGAAACCCGGATGTTCTTGATCTGATTTAGGCTGCTTCTTTGGATACTTAGGGATTTTCCAAGTTCTTGAGACTCTTTTAGACGACACCTTTTTGTCTGAAGCTCGTTTTACTCTGTGAATTTCCTTCGTCTTCTTCCCGTTGATCTGACCATTATCACCATGATTAACTACCGCATGTGATTGGCTCAATAAGGTGTTCGTCTTGTTTGTTGATGGAGCTTCTAGTTTTGTAATCTCTTCATTGTCCTGTGCCATGGAATAAGAGTTAGTATTCATGACTTAAGTTTTTTAGTTTTTTAGTTTTTTTTTGTCATTTATTAATAAGTATTACACTAAAAGTGGAGTATGTTGAATACAAACCCATTTTACATGGGAATTGTTTTATGAAAATAAGTGAAACTAGCTAGTGTTTACCCTCGAACTTCTTAGTTGTGCACTATATCTAGTGTTTATATACATGCATACATACGGAATCATTTAAAAGTATTTGGAGCCCCCCTACAAATTTAAATTAGAGGTATATTTGATTTTGAAAAGGAAAAATATGCATTCAATTCTTCTACATATCTATGTAAAAGACATTTAAAAAGTGAAAATCACACACATATATATAAACAAATTAAAAGACTATATACCATACGCATCTTAATATCAATGATCAAAAAATAATTGCCCGTGTTATGAAAAAACTAACACCATATTAACCATGACTCTTAACATCACAAGCGAAGGGCTTACCTTATTTAAAAGATCAAGATTTACACTAAGCTTCTTCTCCATGTGTCCAAGATGGCGAGAATCGCATAAAAGAGACCAAGAAAGGATGACAAACACTATTAATAGGAAGTAGAAACAAGCACTCCTCAACATATCCATACGAGTAGTATCGATCAAAGAGATGACTTAGATTATAACCGAGACGGTTGTAGATATATATAGAGAGATAGAGAAAGATATGGCGGTTTAAAGGTATCGTGATTGTTATAAATGCTAAAGGAAGAGAGATTGTGTAATAAATGCAGATATAGATAGAGAGAGAATGAGTCGTTGATGGTAGAAGAGAAGGAGAGAACATGCAAATGTATGGGTGTGAAGAAGAAAAGAGCAGTGAAGGTCAGATATGGTGTTGAGTGGCCCCCTCTTCTGTCTCTGAGGAATCCACCGACCCAAACTAGAGAAACCTAACGAAAGAGAAAAGACCAAACTTATGTCTTCTCTCTCGTAGTTATAGCATTCTCAGATTGACCCCGCTCACTGATTTTATCTATATATTTTTTTATGTAATTTACATTAAAAATGGAGCGAAAATCTAGCTAGTCATCGAAACGAGCAAAAGGGAGAATTAGGGTTTTTGATGCATATGCTTATTTGTTTATCTTAAGAAGAGGTTTTAAATCTCTTAACTCTTTGTCTCTACGTTGAGGCCTTTAAACACTTTGCATGGTTTTACGCTACCTTTCTAACTTTGTCTCCTCGTTTTTCTATTTACATGTGTGTGTTTCTCGGGAAGCTTAACATCCGCGTAACGATCAATATTTTTAATTGCGTAACAAAAAGTAAGCATACATTTTCAACCAAACATTCTTCAAAACGGATTGTTCCATTCCTGACAGGAACAAATAAAAATATTTCCTATATATCGTCATGATCATCTGTATAATGGACATTAGGTTATAAATCCATTTTGTCGTTGAATTTGTATTCATGGAATGTGCAGTAAAAGCAGATCTCTTTTCCATATTGCTTCCAGTTATTTGTACGTAGCATTCATTTATATATGCTTAACTTATCCATTAATTAACACATTATTCAAAGAAATGATATCCATGTGTAAATATATTATCCTAAGTGTATGTGTCTATAGTTGATCAAGACTAATAAGTATGCAACGGTCTTGTCTGTGATTAGTTATGTTGTTAGATGTAATTATCACATTGAGATATAAAATGATCATTTCCCACATGATATTTGTTCATATACGTGAACACAATGACGTTACAACCACCTAGCTATTTCGTTGCATTGCGATGACTTATCTCGGAATTATTTATATATATTTTATGCATAATAAAGTAATGGTTTCCTCGCTTCTAATCACCAAGGGACATAGTATGATGTTCTCAACAAGTGGACACTGGTAGTGTACATGTCTGCTAAACCCTCAAAAGTCAATAACAAATTTTGTATTATATCTGTTTGACTGTTTCAATAGCCAAAAACATTTAAGTCTGAAGTTATTATGTTCGCAAACATGCAAAATTGTACTGAATATACAAATATGATTAAGCCTTATGATCAAAGTCTCCCAAACACGATAACATCTTGTAGTGAAATATCTGAAAACTTTGATACTAAATCTTAAACACACACTACAAACAAATTGGTGCTGAATTTGGTGCAGTGATTTATCGGAGTAGATTTCCGAGAAACTCTTTTCAATTTTTGAATAATACCTAATAAGGCAATCCGGGGAAAAAGAGTAATAAATGTGTTCAAGAGAAAATTAGTGTATGGTTTAAATACACATCATATACACAAGACACGATTTTGTTACTTGGTGAAGCGAGAACGTACCCAAACCAAAATAGATATTTTGGCATTTCTTGTTGTCAACTATTGGGAAAAAATAATAGATTAGACGTACTAGTGTAGTTATAAATTAGTAGTTGACATGACATGGGAGAATACATTATGGAAGGAAAATGCAGAGTGAAGAACGTGTGGGGTCGAGAAACAGCAGACAAGTGTGCGTGGACCATCACCGCTCTGTTTTTGTGTTGTTCGTGAAGGTCGTGCCCTAACCGCAACCCCAAGCCGCCATTGCCGCTAACTTTAACACGTGGCGCTTCCCCATGTGATTTGTCTTTTACCGCCACGTCGGCCTAGCCCACAATCGTTCTTCATTGTGGTCTAGATAAAGCCCAACAGCCTCCGTGGGCTCGACCCGGAATTGCCGGGACAAAACTCTAATTTCTCAAACCAAAACCAAACTAACACTTTGTACCTGGCTCTTGTAGCTCGTGTGGTCTGTGAAGGTGCAACATATGATGTGTGTGATGCTCGAGCAAGGCACAGAAAGAGAAAGATAGATATAGACCAAAGAAAAAAACAGAGGATAAAAAAACCAACACTTTGTTTGCAAACCGATTGGTTGTGCCTACATAAGCCATAATAATCATATCCGCATCTAAGCAAGTTCACGGACAAGAAAAGAAAATGGAATATTTACATTCAATTAAAAGCAAGAACACCAAATTAAGTCATTGACGATCCAAAAGTGTTTTCCCCACTGTAGGTAACATACAAGAAGCCGTCTTCTTCCTTATTCTCATCGTAAATGGTTGACATCATCGCTCCTGCAATTGAGTTTCCAATATAAAAACCAACAGGTTTATGTAAGGACTAAAGAGTTGTTTAAGTAGAGATTGAGAGGAGGAGACAGTACCGGTGGGAGGAAGAACATTATCAACAAAGATGAAGATAGCTTTCTCTGCACTAAGTTGGATTCTCTTACGAATCACATACACAAACTGGCCTACCGTTAGATCAGCTGGGACAAGGTATCTGTAAAATGTAAAATCCAAAACATGAAAATTAAGCAAGAGAGACTCCAATGTTAAGAATCAGATTTGATATTATAAAGAAAAAGAGGATCATACTTCTTCTTGTCAATGTTTGGGATATCACTTTTCTCTGACTTCTCCACAATCACCTATTACAAAAGAGAGACATTAATATAACCATCTTATTCTGAAACTATGCATTGAACTCTCAACAAGAACCACATCTATCTATCAAAAAGTGTTATTTTTGCAAGATTTCAATCAATCAGGCCTCACAAGAGCTTCTCAAATAGGGTATATTCCTATGTGAGCAATATCAGGAAAACTAGGAAACAGAACAAAATCGATGGCAGTGACATAAGAAGAGAGTAAGAATACCGGGACTCTGTCAGAATACTTCTCTCTGATCCTTAAAGCCTCAGCTTTCCTCTTCTCTGCAATATAAATCAATCATCAACCAATCATACTAACTTAAATTACTGGAAAAAAGAAGAAGAAGATTTATATACCGAAATCATGATCCTGCCTGAAGCTGACGTTACTCATCTTCTTTTGATTCCTGAATATATATAACAAATTTCCAGAATCACCAACCCAAATAAGAAGAAAAGAAAAACGATAATTTACCAAATCCCAACACAAAACCCTAATTTTTCTACTACCCAAGTCGTAATACACTTATCTCTGTATATTCTTGTAGAAATCAAACATAAATTATATGCATAAACGAAATCAAATCGGAGAAAACTTACCTCTCTGGATTATGCGACTTGGTTAAGATCAAAAACTTTGGATTCGACTTTGTGTGATTCAATTAATCTTCGACTGCGATCGTCACAGTTATATGTGTATATATACAATTCGTGTAACCTTTTCCTTTTTTGTTTACCGAAAGATTATCGAATTAGTGAATGACACGTCAGCTGATAATTTAATTTAATCAATGCAAACCAAAAATCGAGGTAAATTAGCATGATTTAAGGAAATGTTTAAGTGATGTTGTTACCAAATACAATTGTAGTGGTTATTTATGCACTAAGGCCCATAACTAGTTAATAATAACTCATTACTCTATGAAGCCCATTATAAGTCTTCCGTATATTTGTTTTCATAGAAGATAAGAAACCCAGCCCAACGTTTTTTTTTTTTTTGGTGGTTCAGCTGAGATCAAACCAGCAGGACATATCTAAACCAGAAGTTTTTTCTGTATTAAAAGGTCAATAACTAAAGTTTAAGGACAAAAAATCTACATTGTTGAATGTTGATCATTCAAATTTGTAAGATCGTATACTTAAAATATAGTTTTAAGAGATTGTATATCATAATCCTTGACTTCAAATCAACGATGGATCAAAACTAGCTTTTTTTTATTGAACTTTTAATAGTCAACAGAATTGAAAACTGATTTATGATAGTCATTAAGATTCTAGCACAATATCCACACTAGTTCCAGGCTCGTAGCTTACGTAACGTAACCTATATGGTTATCATATACTTTTGAGGAACTCTCCCAGTAATTAAGTCATTGAAAACCAGTAGTGCCATGCGGCGGTAGGACTTTTTCGTCTAATTGTTTTTTGTAGGTTAACAATGGTTCAAACACTAATAATTTATATAGTTTCACCAAACAATTAAAGATAATACTACATGGTTGTGTTGGTTGTTGTATTGACAAATTATAAGTTCATACAATCTATCACTATCTTTACTTTTTCTTTTGTTTCCGCCGTCACTGTATCTATCCGCTAAGCGAGACAAATTTTTATCGTTTGTGTTGTAATGTGTCTCCTAAATATATAGTTGATCTAATTAATAATATATAAACCAACCAAAATGTGACATGCTTTGTTATGAATAAGAAAAAGTTACATTGTCCTTGTTTAGTGTTTGTGATTTGATTAAGATATTATGATATGACATGATTCACATAAGTTAACCCCACTAGCATTCCTGAACATAAAAATTGAAAACTTTAAATAAAGAGAAAACAGAAAGCTTTGCCCGTGAGTCGAGGTTAGCAAAGGAGACTATATACCGTCTATTTTGAGGACTTTAAGTTTATTTTGGGAAATTAGCAAATCTAAAAACATAGTGGAAGTGAATTGCAAATATGACATTTGACATAAACTGAGATAATTTGGTTACAGGGTTAATATATTTCTACATCGAAGTTAATTTTTTTACTTGTTTTATATCACTGTAACCAAATTACATGAATTTCCGTGAAACCGAATCACGAGTATGTATGCAAGGTAACACACGGTCGATGTGTCCCTCCACTAGCCAGTCATCAACCTATAGAATGTATAGAATGAGTTGATTAAATTACGCAAATTGGTCATTTTTTAATCCTAAAATATAACAACAAAGCAGAAAGAAATACTAGTTTAATAGAATACATGTTGTTAGACATATTACAAGGTGGTGGAAATTCACATGGAGGTTTCTTGTTTGTCTTGGAGGAAAAAAAACATGTCTCCCATTATTACAATGTCCAATTACAAAGATTTTTGTTTTTATATTATTTTGGCTTAAAAAATAGAAATATGTTTAGGGCAATCACATAAGCCATGTCTCCCTTCCATTCACACACAAACTACCAAAAGTTCCAACTTGTCTTCGCAATCCAGCTCCACCTCTTTTCTTTTTAATCTCCTTTTGGTATCCTCTATTCTATTACCGCCACCAATAAACGGCCACTTAAGTATTTCAAGTTTGTCAAAGAAGTGAAAAAAAGAAGAAGAAATGATATAGATGATTTTAGAAAAGAATGGTGGAATAAAACGATTTGATTATCGCAAACACGTGTAAACATCAACTAACATAGGCTAAAGATTTGTCATAATTTTAGTTTTGACCGTGTCTACTTGTCGTTCAAAATTAAACTTGATTAGCAAATGCAAGATTTTATAGTCAATATGTCATTTATTAGTTAGTTTATAAAAAATCTAGACTAGAGCCATGAGATCTTCTCCAGAGTTCATGCAATTTCAACCGTTAGATAAAAAAAAAAAACAGAGTGTGTTAATAGAAAGCAAGGGTAATTATGGAAAACAATGATTAACAATAAAGCCATCTGTATCAAATTCGCTTTTTGCTCTGAAACCTCGGTATATGTTTTTGATTTTTTTAATAGTACTGTCTTTCAGATTGATCGTTATCTAACGCGCCTCAACAGTTCTGGACTATTGAATTACTTACTGTAAGACAATCAACTAATAACTGACTCTTTTAGGTTTTTGGGTTTCGACAATTCAATTTATTTTCTTTCTTTTCTTCATACTCCTATTACTTATTTAGTTTGATCTAATGAATTATACACTATATGATCCCATATTCTTAATAAATAAGTAAATAATTTTGACTATTTTAAGTATTTTTACGATTTCGCTCTCAAAATGTTTTTTACCTGTAATTTCAAAAATAAATTTGACACATCCTTTTTTTTTTGTCAAACATTTGACACATCCTTTAAGTAAACAAATCTATTGGTTTGAAGAAAAAAGAACAAAAATCTTTTGGTTCATTTTCATTTGACCCTTGACTTAGTTTTTATACATATATAATGAAGTATATTTTTACTATCATACTATTTAATATAAAACATGTTACTGCACATATATATTAAATCACCCAATTGCTATTTCACTAAATAACAAATTATTTTACAAGATGCAAGTTTATTTTATAAATCGAACAAAATTTACGAAAAATGTAGAATAGTAATTTTGTCGATATGCATAAAATTTATTGGTTTCCTTGTTTTTTTTTTCCTCAATCCAGTGTTTTCCTTATTTATTATGTTGTCATCATAGTAATTTAGTCAATTTATGATTAAGGCTAAATTTATTCGATTAATGACACTTTGATTTCGATTTTCATGGCTTAAACTTATATAATCAATGATCTCTTGGAGAGTAAGAGTGACGCGCCGTAAGTGCGAGTAGGGTTAGAAACGAGGGGATATAAAATGAGTACAGATGTAGATAAGTAAATCTACAGACACAAGGCACCACACACACAGCAAAAACCAAATCCTTTACTTAAAAAAAAAAAAAAGAGAGCATTTTTTATGAAGATCATCACTTTGGAATGTTGTTGGAATCATCCAGAGTCAATATACATAAGCAACGAGAAGAAAGATTGTTATTAATACCGAGTGTGAGATAATGTGGGCGCCAATTTCAGTTTCAAGCTTTCATCTTCGTCTTCCTCTTTAAGTTCTGAGATCTAGGGTTTTTCTGGGTTTCTTTGTTCTCACTCTTAAATTCTCTTTCTGACTCTGTAAGATTGGTCATGCCCCTGCCCTTTGAGCAATTTCAAGGGAAGGGGGTTCTGGGTTTCTTAGATTCTTCTTCTTCTCCGGGATACAAAATCTGGGCTAATCCAGAGAAGCTCCATGGACGAGTAGAAGAAGATCTCTGCTTTGTTGTCAACAATGGTGGTTTCTCGGAGCCGACGTCTGTTTTAGACTCTGTTAGAAGTCCAAGCCCTTTCGTCTCTTCTTCAACCACCACGCTGTCTTCTTCTCACGGTGGTCCCAGCGGCGGCGGCGCTGCTGCTGCTACTTTTTCCGGCGCCGATGGGAAATGCGACCAAATGGGTTTCGAGGATCTCGATGGTGTTCTCTCCGGTGGCTCGCCGGGACAAGAACAGAGTATTTTTAGATTAATCATGGCTGGCGATGTAGTGGATCCGGGTTCGGAGTTTGTGGGTTTCGACATCGGTTCTGGATCCGACCCGGTTATTGATAATCCTAATCCACTCTTTGGATATGGCTTCCCTTTTCAAAACGCACCGGAAGAAGAAAAGTTTCAGATTTCAATAAACCCAAATCCGGGTTTCTTCTCGGATCCTCCGTCGTCTCCTCCTGCGAAACGGCTCAATTCGGGTCAACCCGGATCTCAACACCTCCAGTGGGTTTTCCCGTTCTCGGATCCGGGTCACGAATCTCACGACCCGTTTCTCACACCGCCAAAGATAGCCGGAGAAGACCAAAACGACCAAGACCAGTCAGCGGTAATCATCGACCAGCTATTCTCTGCGGCGGCGGAGCTCACCACAAACGGCGGAGATAACAATCCCGTTCTCGCGCAAGGGATATTGGCGCGGCTCAATCACAACCTTAACAACAACAACGACGACACTAACAACAATCCTAAACCTCCGTTCCACAGAGCAGCTTCGTATATAACAGAAGCTCTTCACTCTCTCCTTCAAGACTCATCATTATCACCACCGTCTCTCTCACCTCCTCAAAACCTAATCTTTCGGATCGCAGCTTACAGAGCTTTCTCAGAAACGTCACCGTTTCTTCAATTCGTCAACTTCACAGCAAACCAAACGATTCTCGAGTCATTCGAAGGGTTTGATCGGATCCACATTGTCGATTTCGATATCGGTTATGGAGGTCAATGGGCGTCTCTGATTCAAGAGCTCGCCGGAAAAAGAAACAGATCTTCATCAGCTCCGTCGCTAAAGATTACAGCTTTCGCTTCTCCTTCAACTGTCTCCGACGAATTCGAGCTCCGATTCACTGAAGAAAATCTCAGAAGCTTCGCCGGCGAAACAGGTGTCTCCTTCGAAATCGAGCTCTTAAACATGGAGATTCTCTTGAATCCAACTTATTGGCCACTGTCTTTATTCCGATCATCGGAGAAAGAAGCAATCGCTGTGAATCTCCCAATCAGCTCCATGGTCTCCGGTTACCTCCCATTGATACTTCGTTTCCTCAAGCAAATCTCACCAAACGTCGTCGTTTGCTCAGACAGAAGCTGCGACCGTAACAACGACGCGCCGTTCCCTAACGGTGTGATTAACGCGCTTCAGTACTACACATCTCTGCTCGAGTCTCTCGACTCTGGGAATCTGAATAATGCGGAAGCTGCTACGAGTATTGAGAGGTTTTGTGTGCAACCGTCGATACAGAAACTGTTGACGAATCGTTACCGTTGGATGGAGAGATCACCGCCGTGGAGAAGCTTATTTGGGCAATGTGGGTTTACTCCTGTGACGCTGAGTCAGACGGCGGAGACACAAGCGGAGTATTTGTTGCAGAGGAATCCAATGAGAGGGTTTCACTTGGAGAAGAGACAGTCTTCGTCGCCTTCACTTGTCTTGTGTTGGCAGAGGAAAGAACTTGTTACTGTCTCAGCTTGGAAATGTTAAGACGAAAAAGGAGGATATTTTCACGGTTTAATTTTCTTTTTGTAGCTTTTCAATTTGGGTTAGATCACGTTTTAATATGTTTGATTGTGATGTTAACCAATCAAATGATATATATATAATCTCCTTATGTTAGTCTTTCTTTTTTTTCCTTTTTATATTTCTGCATACTGAGATATGGATCCTTTAATACTTCATTTTTTAAGAGACAGAAGATTTGACATGTAATATGTTATAGGTACTAAAGATTAAGAGGTTTCTCAAAAAAAAAAAAAAAAAACTAAAACTTAAGCTGCCTTACACAAATTTCATTTTTCTCTTGGAAGGTCGACTATACTAAATTCGTAGTTCTTTATTCAAATACTAAGCATAGTAGTAATCCTTAACCTTAATCTAACAAACGAACACTGATAAATAAGAGATTTGTGGAGAAAGCTCTAAACCAATGCAAAAAAACTCAATCAGATCCTCAAAATGTCTTGGAATTCGAACGTGTAACCAAGAGGGTAACCAGGAGGGTCTTTGGCAGTAGCAGCGTTTATAAGTTTAGTCTTGCATTTTGGAAGTTTTTCCATGAAGATAGTAATTCCACAAGCTCTTAATAACCGGATCGGTCTTTTGAAATCGATGTCCCCCGTGATGACCATGATGTTGCAAGGAGTTTGGAAATTGGATGTGATGATATTGGCTTGTGCTGGCAAATCATCCGGCGATGTCGTGTTTACTCTCATACCTAACTTTAAAAACAAAACAAAAAGATGTAAATGATTATTGTATGCGTTTGTGAAAGTGAATCAACATAATCTTAAACAGTGGAGAAAGCTCATCAAAATAGAGTTCAAAACCACAACAGTAAATAAACATCATTTATAAATCATATTTGTACAACGATCCCGACTAACAATTTCATACACCTTAACACACAGAGCAGGCAAATAAAATATCAAACCTAAATTTCAATTACTTGTACGGGTCAAAACAGGTCACAAATACTAATTAGCAAGTATTTGCCTTGTAACGAGTCCTACACATATTTACGAAGCAAAAACTGTCATTTTTACTCACAGTGTCCCCATATAAAAATGTGGAGGTGAGTGTACCTCAAACAATTGTTTTGTGTTCTCTATATCCCACAGTACATGGAAACATAGTTTTCTAAAAATTATTATTAAAAAAATGATATTTCAGGGAATAATTTTCTTTTTAGCTTTTTAATTTAGATAATATCATGTTTTAATATGTTTGAGTGTAATGTTAACCAATCAGATAATATATATATAATTTCCTTATGTTATTCTTACTTTTTCCTTTTTTATTTTTCTGCATATTGAAATATGTTTCCTTTACCTTTATTATGGAGTATATTTTATCATTTTCCTTGAAATGTTTGTTAGAGACATACAATTTACCATGTGTTAATTAGGTCTACTAAAAATTTAAGCTAATGGTAAACAAACTTCATATTACTAAACTATGTATTAACTTGTGTTTTGGGGTTAATGTTGTAAACGATGAGATAACTTGTGTTTAAAGACTTTTTACCTTTTTAGTATAGTAAAGAGATTGCGTAATACGAGTTTTGTCCGTGTAATCAATCACATGGTCCTCGCAGAATTGCTGCTTAGATTTGATATTATCATAATACGACCACTTTATTACTTATTAATCAACCACTTTAGTAAGATTCTGCAGTGAAATTGTGAAAGTATAACATTTGTTTATTGTATTGGATAACAAAATCCACCCATGTCTTTCCTCTTCCCAATCATTTCTTAATTTTCGCCTCTTTATTAGTATCATTGATATTTGATTATTCATTTACATAGTTTCCTTTTTTCATTTCAGATTTTTTTTATAATTGCACTCTAAAAAGTCTGCTTGGGAACAACGCTTTCATTAACATCCCCACATGATTTTAGGCCTTTTTCCTTTAATCCATTATCTGGAAAACAGGAGGAAATTATTTTGGAAAGTAAATCAAGAATGAATCTCTAAATCAATTACCAAACGCCGCCGTTCCATTACCGGTCAGGCAAGACAGACCAACGGTCCGAGAATTCGCCTAACGAACCAGTTTACTCGCATTTAACCAAAAATTGCATACCGGTTCAATCAAACAACAGAACAGACCAATCTCAGAAAATCTGCAGCCATTTCACCATCATTGCTATATGTTGCTTTGAACTTCACTCTTGCGAGGGGAAAACTTTGTCAGTTTCTTCTTGAAGCTATATGTTTTCTTGGGATACAGCAATACAATCAAACTCCATGAAGTCTTACGAACGAGTAGGCTAATGCACCAGTGAAAATGTAACTATCAACTCTGTCCAATATGCCACCTGCAATTACAGAGGACTCGGTTAGAGAGGCAATGATAGACAAATTCCGGTCTGGTTTGACGTGTCATTACCGTGTCCAGGGATGAGTGAGCCGGAGTCTTTGACACCCGCATCACGTTTGATCATTGACTCAGTTAAGTCACCAAAGACCGATCCGAAGAAGTTAAGAACTCCAAAAGCTATGGTGCTGTTTAAATCGAACCAGTCAGAATAAAGACATAATAGACTCCAGGAATTCTATAGGATTTGAGTACCTGACAAGAGATTGAGGCCAGGACAACGATTTGGAGAGTAAAATGGTAATGGAAATACAACCAACAAGTCCTGCAAAAGCTCCTTCCCATGTCTTCTTTGGACTAATGCTAATAAGAGGAGTTCTACCAAATGCCTGCAACATTAGTTGATTAACTTCAGCCAGGAGAAGTTCTTGCGAGACTATATGCATGCCCTGAAAAGATACATACCTTGCCACCAAGAAAAGCAAACGTGTCTGAGGCAATTATACCACAGAAAGAAATCAATATAGCAACAAGTCCAACTGTCCAATGTGCTTGGCCGCCGAGGATAGTAGGCCAGCTTCTCCCAATTCCTATAAGTAATTAAACTGCTCAGGAGACTTGGCTTTGATTACTTTACGGATCAAAGCTAGGAAAGATAATAATAAGGGAGTGCTTGCCGGTGTTTAGAACTGGAGCAGTAAGACCACAACGTAGCTTAACCCAGAAACAAGGAAGATATCCACAGTAAAACAGGCCAAACATCGTACTACTCAGCTGAGAAAAACGCGGGTTTCCTCTCTGTAACAACAATGCCATTGCAACAACAAACGCCGCTGAAGTTATCGAGATATCTATATGACCAAAATACCTACAAAAAAGATAAAACCTTTATTCAGAACAAGAGAAAAGATCACAGGCTTTTGCGGTGTTTACTGACTGAAACTACTCACAATGTAAGTATGGGCATAAGAGCACAGATAATGGAGCAGACTCTAGAAAGATATCGTGGAGGAGGTGTCATTCCTTGAGCAATTCCTTTACTTCTCACCAGCTCGAAATATTCCCGGGCACTTAGAAGAACCGCAGCTGCTACTGCTACTGTGAATACCCATCCTCCAGCTAATACAATACCTCCTACAGACAATCCAATTCCTAGACCGAAAGTTACTCTTTTCTTAAACTGGCTTCTAGATTTTTGCTTCTGATCATCTAAACTCGAATCTTCTTCAACATTTTGCAATTCTTGATCTATGTTGTGTTCCTAAACAGACAATAGTTACAGCAATGCCATGATAAGTTTCTCAGCATCACATAGCAATCCACAAGAACGATTATTCGTACTACTAAGCTAACACATCAAGAGAAAGAGGAGTAAAGTTACCTCCTTTGAGTTGGCATCGTCACCAATTTGATTTGATTCAGCTCGAGCAACGGCCGTGATAACTCTCCGGTTAACAGAAATCGGAGTAAAGCGAGAATGAGACAACAATGGTTTCGGGTACTTTTCAGAGAATTGAGGAAGAATTAGATATTTCCTTGGAGAGGAACGGCAAGGGCATGTACAGAGAGAGCTCAATGAAAGCGGTAATGGCTTATACCTACAGACTTCAACAAAAGGCGCCATTGGAATCCGGTAATCGGAAAGAAGAAGAATTCAAAATCCTAAAATTTGGATAAAGGACAAATCTTTACGATAACGGAATCATGGAAGGAAGAGATTTTGAAGATTGTGTGATTCGGTGAATCTAATCGGAGCTTATACGTTTTGTACGGTGGAGATGCTAATGGTGGACCTTGGTGGTACGACGAGAGAGGATCTGAAACCCACGCGCCCCTGTTAGCGCGTTGATAACTCTCCTTCTTTGTTATTGCCCGAAAGTCTCTGGCTGCAAAGGAAGGTCTTACGTGGAACTGGAAGCTGACCTGAGTGTCAAGTGGCATATTGTTTTGTTTGTTCCTTGGATAAAGGATTGTCTTGTTCTTCATGTGTGTTTTAAGCGTTCCTCAAGGTCTTCACAATGTGGATGGTGTTAGTCCTACAGGAGTGAAGAAGTTTGCATCTTACATCTTAGTATCAGAGGAAGAAACAGAGGAATCGGATGGAGACTGTGGTAGGGCATAAAAGAGCGAAGACCCCAAAGGGCAAGCAACTTTTGATCAGTAGATTTTGGGATCTTTGTTAGTCTTCGAGTTGAACAGATTCTCAAGGACAAGCAACTTTTGAGCACTGTGACTTATGTGGAACCTTATAACCTTGAAACTTGTCTTGGAGTAATATGCAAATTTACCAATTGTTCATGTTAGAGGGAAAATGTATGAGATTGGTGAATTGCTTTCAGAAATATTGCTCTATTAGATGAATCAACTACTAGTCAAAGCCCTTGCTCGAGGACAACGTCTACATCCTTTGCACTTTTAAAGAGCTCAACAAATTCCTGTGGAGGGAAAGAGGTTACTGTGGCGATCCATGGCTCAGAGTCTTCTCCATGTTCAAATGATCTTGAAGGTGATTCAACAGACTCTGCTCTTCCTTGCAATCTAATTCCCACGAGAACATTGACAGCGGTACTCACAAACTCTTGTTGGTCTTGTCTCAATGGTTTCTAAATTCTAATCTTATGAAAGCTTAATATCTAAGAAAAAGATTTAAACTTTGCTTCTTTTTGGTCTTCTGATCTTTAGTGATCAGAAGTAGAGGCGATATAGTATCTATGTAAATCAGCATTAATTAGTTGAAGTACTTGAAAAATATCTGATCATTTCATTCTTAATGATATGAGTCATCAATTAATCCTCTCTTCATGATGTGATAATGAATGCTTGAGAAAATTGCAGAAGAAAACAATGAACAAAAACTATTATTACACTTACGTTCTATACGCCCATTAAAGAAGATGATCAAAGCCTAACACTATCTACAAAGAAAAAAAGTTACAACCACAATCAAATCCTTTACGCGGAGAAACTAGAATTCAATAAATGGCGAACAGAGGATGCTACGTGACGGTTAAGTAACTAAAATTTAAATTTGTTTAATTAGTTTTTGATGGTTTAGTAGTTGTCAAATAAACCGACAAGTGAAAAAAGGAAATTAACACGAGTTAACTTTTTTTGTTTAAAGGAAATTTGAATCCCAAACACATGTGAAAAAAGGAAACTTGAAACCTAAACACATGAGAGAGTTTATAAATAGTAGTCGGTCGCTGCTCTTCAATTATCTTCTCGAATCTAATCGATTGATTTCTCATTTGGATTCGTCAAGAGAATCACTGAAGCGTTTGTGTTCCAAGTAGAAAGATATGGCAACTCTTGAAGATTCTTTCCTTGCTGACCTTGACGAGTTATCTGAGAATGAAGCAGAATTGGACGAGAATCATGGTGATGTTGGAAAGGAGGAAGAAGATGTGGATATGGATATGGCGGATTTAGAGACACTTAACTATGATGATCTCGATAGTGTTTCTAAGCTTCAGAAGACTCAGAGATATGATGATATTATGCACAAAGTAGAGGAGGCTCTTGGGAAAGATTCTGATGATCATGAGTATAAGCTTATTGTGGATTGTAATAAGCTTTCGGTTGATATTGAGGATGAAATCGTTATTGTCCACAACTTTATCAAAGAAAAGTACAAGCTTAGGTTTCAAGAGCTTGAGTCGTTGGTTCATCACCCTATTGACTATGCATGTGTTGTCAAGAAGATTGGCAATGAGACGGATTTGACTCTTGTTGATTTTGCTGGCCTTGATCTTACTCCAGCTATTATCATGGCTATTTCAGTTACTGCTTCAACTACGAAAGGGAGTGCACTGCCAGAGGATGTTTAGCAAAAGGTGTTAGAGGCTTGTGATCGGGATTTAGATCTTGATTCCGCAAGAAAGAAGGTCCTTGAGTTTGTTGAAAGTAAGATGGGTTCTATTGCTCCTAATCTTTCCGCCATTGTTGGGAGTGCTGTTGCAGCCAAACTCATGGGGACAGCTGGAGGTTTGTCAGCACTTGCTAAAATGCCTGCCTGTAATGTTCAAGTTCTTGGCCACAAGAGGAAGAACCTTGTTGGGTTTTCTTCTGCAACGTCTCAGTCCCGTGTGGGTTATCTGGAGCAGACAGAGATTTTCCAAAGCACGCCTCCTGGACTTGAGGCTCGCGCTGGCAGGCTCGTGGCTGCAAAATCAACTTTGGCAGCTAGAGTTGATGCTACTAGAGAGGATCCGTTAGGGATAAGTGGAAAAGCTTTCAGGGAGGAGATCCGTAAGAAGATTGACAAGTGGCAAGAACCTCCTCCTGCAAGGCAGCCTAAGCCACTTCCTATTCCTCATTCTGAGCCGAAGAAAAGAAGGGGTGGTCGCCGTCTAAGAAAACTGAAAGCAAGGTATCAAGTAACAGATATGAGGAAGCTGGCCAACAGGACGGCCTTTGGTACACCTGAAGAGAGCTCCCTCGGTGATGGACTAGGAGAAGGTTATGGAATGCTTGGACAGGCAGGAAGCAAGAGGCTGCGAGTATCCAGTGTTCAGAGCAAGCTTAAAATTAATGCCAAGGTCGCCAAAAAGCTTAAAGAAAGGCAGTATGCGGGTGGTGCAACTACCTCTGGTTTGACATCAAGCTTGGCTTTCACTTCTATGCAGGGAATAGAGTTGTGCAATCCTCAGCAAGCTTTAGGATTAGGAAGTGGGGCTCAAAGCACTTCTCAGAGTCAGGAACCTTCTCGAAGCTGAAGAAGATCTAAAATATGCAAGACAGAGATACAAGCTTACAAGTGTTGAAAAGCCGAGCAATAAAAGTGTAAAAATGATACAAAGGTGGAAAGAAACTGCTTTCTCTATCTCATGTCTGTTTTAAGGTTTCTTCGGTCACTAAAGAGACAAAAGACATTGTTTGTTTGATCAGTCTTTGAATCACTTTTTGAAACGAAAATAAAAATATAGATGTACTCTCATCGTTTTAGTATCATCGATCATCATCATAAACAAACCAGAGAAACAAGAAACAGAGAGAAATAGTCTCATCGTTATACTCTCAACACATATAAAAACGTAAATTTGTTTTATCTATAATCTTTGATCAATTCTCCAAAATTTCTTCTTCTTAGCGCTGCTATCTGATCCAGGTAGTTTCTATTTCTCGCTCTTTTCTCTTGTAGTTTCTCCCATTTAGTATCTTTCTTTGCTTCAAGTTTTATTTGTGTAGCACGTCGGGTGTATGGACCAGACTAGGACAAATGAATAGTAAACCAAGAAGATGCAACAGGGTAATGGAGAACCGAGTCTTGTTGGTCTATTCGTTGTCCAAGTCCATGGTTCTTAGATGGAAACTAGAAGAAGATACTAAAAGTTGCACATGATTTAGCTCTTTCTTTCCTCATCAGTAAAAAACATAAGCATGAAACATTGCCGTTGTAGTTCATCTCTGTTCAATATTGATGTAAGAAATTATGTGGTAAAGGAAGAGAAAAGCATTTGGAACAAACATATACATACACTGACTAATGCAGACACGGAGGAAGGTTTGAGATGGAAAATGAAGTTAAGAAATATAAGAGAATTAGTGGAGAAAGAACCAACGCAAAGTCATTTGGATTACAAAAGTTGAAAAAAACATAGCAAACTGAGTTACGAAACACAAATCTTCTAGGACACCTTTTTAAGGCGAAATTGACAAATACAGAAGAGAAAAAAATGTCCGACTGAAAAGAGTTAAAAGTCTTTTTTTTTTCCTTCGTGGCGGGTGAGGGATTAATTTCAAGGTGGGTGGTTTATGTCCTCTTCATAATGTATCCCAAAATTAGACCGATGAGTCCGACCAAAAGAACGTACATGAATGGGATACCACCACTTTGGCTCTTTTTGCTTTCACGCCTTAACTGATCCTGCCACATCAAACCAAAATCTTTGTCAGATAAACAATCTCAAGATTCTAAACTAAGCTTGTGGAATATTCATACAAGACTGGTTTTGATTAATGGTATGGTGAGATAAGTCAACCATGGAAACAGAAGCCAATGCAAAAGATAAGTTAAAGCATCTCTTCACAAAAACAAATGATGACTTTAAGCATACCTTCTCAAAACCATGGAAAAACACTACAAACGCTACAGATTGCTAATCATCAAAGTAACAAGAGCATGGAGGAGATTCAGAGATAATAAAGGATCCAAGTGAGAGTTGTTTTACCAGTTCTCTTTGAAGTCTGTTGTTCAGTTGAATGGCAGACTGTTTTTCTTCGGTTAGCTTGGTAATGAGTGCCCTCGCCTGAAATCATACAAAATTCAGCGGTAATAGAAATAATGTAGAATGACTGAAGCAAAATAGTGTATAGTAAGTGGTAACTGTGTCAAAATAACATCTACGAGGATTTGGTGCACAAAAAGACAATTAATGGACGGCTTGAGCACTGGACAGGCTTCTAAAAATGTAGTGAACCTTTTAAGTAATCAACATAAAGAAAGATTCTCAACCTAGTAAATCAGCCTAAAAGGCAACTTTCCAGTAAAGCTACCTCCAAAAATCAGTTTTAAACAGAGCAAAAGCAAAAGATGATGTCACATGGTTTTGACGGTGACAAACTTGGAAGAATTGTGAAAAATACCTCAGATGTGTTTTCTTGATGTCCAGCCTTGTTGTCCACGATAAATCTCTCAAACTAAAATTAAACATGAAAATCTACATATAAATATGTCTACCAGAGAAACTGAAATCTAAACTTAAGTTAACATGTACTAACCGAAAATTCAGAACCATGTCCATTATCTGAGACAGAAGCCCTGGGTGAAGAACCCTCTTCAGATCCTTCGTGAACCGGTGATGGTGGTCGTGGTGGAGCAACATAAGTAACTCTCAGTTTAGTTTCCTCAACTCGATGTCCAGCCTCTTTGCTAAACTGCAAAATTTCATTACAAGAAACAAGAAAAATACTGCTTTTAAGTAAAACCAACACCAAACTGTAACCATCCATATGAAAACTGTAACCATCCATATAATAATATACCATCTCAGGAGTAACTTCCTTGGCTGTGACACCAGGACTAGCTATCACACCTTGAAGCAGAAACTTGTCCTTGCACTGCATATCGGAAGGAGCTTCCTTTTGAGCTTGCATGGTCACTATATCAAACCAGACATTAAGAATTCATCAAATTCCCTAATCCAATAACCAATTTAGCAAATCGAAATTAACAAAAAAAAACACAAATCGAGAACAGACCAAGAACTTCGCAAGTAGACCTCGGGAGAACAACTCCAGTATTAGGCCTAACACAATACTTTTTCGGATTCGTCGTCTTAACCTAAATCATCACGAGAAGCCTCAGAAACACGAAACAATTTTTCTCGATTCCAAAATTGATAAGGCTAAATAAGAGAATTATAACCTTAAAGGCAACATTATTGTCGGTCTTGTTCGTCAAATAGAGAGAGCAAGAGATCTGCTTCTTCAATTCAACTACATCAAATCAGAGAAGAAGCTTAACACATAGATCTGGGGCAATAAGACATGCGAAATATTGAAAGAGTTATGAATAAAGCTTACAAGGGAATTGAAGATCGAGAGGCTCGACGGTGAGAAGCTCGCTGTTACTCATCCCGATCAGATCGCGGTTACTCATCCCAATCAGATCGATGTTACTCATCCCGATCAGATCGCCGGAGATTCAAATCGATTTTCCGAGAGAAAAAAAAAACGGTTTCCCGGCGATTAGATTCGTCCCGTGACACCGTCTCCGGTTCAGAGAGAGAGCAGTCGTCGATCGAGAGAGATTAGACAGAGCTAATGAATAGAGTGGGACATCGCTATTTGTCTTGTTCATTTCTCAAGGGTAATACTGTCAATTCATTTAAAATTGATAAAAACGCAAACGCGCCCTAATCGCAAACGCGTGGAGATGAATTACAACAACAACAATTCAACTAAAGTAAAGAATATACATTATAATCTGATCATATTTCACAACGTAACGTATAACTTTCTTTTTTTTACTGTTACCAAGTACTCACCAAATGCAAAAACCTATTACTTATAAGGCTATAACACAGTACATATATTTTTCTTCTTCTTTCTGACATGACTTAGTAAAAATACAAAACCATATAAACTAGTCTTATTCGACATTATGCTCTACTTTCTTAAGAGAAACATTTTCATCATTTTTCGTAAATTCTTAAATGTCTTTCTTTGACAGGAATCTGTGTCAACCTTTGCATATTCTCAACCTTAACGTCAACCTATCAGCCTTTAATATTGAAATGAATAACATCACATACCTAACTAAAAGAGCGAATATGATCATAAAGAATATGTGTTTTTTTTTAATCCTTATCACCAACCCACGAATAATAAAAGCTATACAGTGAAGAAAGAGTTACAAATCTTTGACATGACTTTAAAAACTAAACGAAGAAACATTTATCTGTCTTTACTTAGAAGCAACAGATTGTGGTTGCTGACCTGTTGTTGTTCTAGATGCAAAACCAGCAAACCAAGCAACTCTCATGAGTTGCATTCCCAAGATCAATACCCACCAAGAGACAAGCCCACGAAGCATATGAACCACCCAAACCGGTGCGTTGACCTCTGCACTAAGTGTCAACCCTCTCATCAGTTGCAAGATTCGGTAAGCCTCGTAGACAACTGGTGTGACTAGCCAGACCGGTGATTGCCAGTGCCATGTGAGGATCTCTGTTAATGTCTGAACAGCAAGGAGAATGAAGTACGGGAAGAGGATAACAGCGGACGAGAGGAAAGGAATCTGGGGCTGGAGAGAAGCGAGAAGGCCAGATTGGGATCCGAAGAGAAGTAACATTGGGACTAGAAACCCGATTATGAGTGAAAACATGTTCCAGAACTTATAGCTAAATGGTGGTTTGCTGTTGCAGGACTGTGATGGGTCTTTAGGACGTGCGCAAGAATCAGCCATTAAGAGGAAAAGGGTTGCTCCAAGATTGAAAATGCAATCTAGACCGATCAAAGAAAGTAGACTAACCACGTTGGAACCGAGAAAAACCGATGACAACGGAAGCCATAAAGTAGGCGCCATACCGCTTGTGAGGAGAACAGATGGACCCAAAAGCCATATTGGCCATTTAAGTACCTGAACTTGAGAATTAGTTCGTTGTTGCGCTGACATATCTACTTTCTCTTCCTCTGCACTCTCGGAGACAATAGATTCGAACACATTCGCGGTTTTGTCCAATACTATATCAGCAGCTTCTTCTGCAGAAGCATGAATGAAAGGTGACGGTTCCCACTGAGACAGCTTTGGTGTGCATAAGACACGGAGATTTCTGAAACGGAAATTACAAGATCCAGTCTTTAGTTTCTGCAACATATTCGGATTCTTGAGACGGACTCTTGGAGTCATAGTGCATAGAGACTTTGTAAGAGATACCATTCCTTGGCTCACCATTGAAGTCTCTAAAAAAAGCTTCAAACTCTGTTCTTAACATAAACAAACAAAACAGAACATTTCAAAATCATCAGGACCAAGACGATACATGGACACAGGGGAAACACTTGAAGCTACTAAACCGGATAATCGATATCAAATCAATACAAGTCAGAATCAAAACCGGTAAGTGAAGCAATTAAGCATAAGGAGGGATAAACCAAATTGAAGTCGATTATCAAAATATATACCGATCAATTTTACCATGAATTCTCGGGAAGGTAATCACGATAACATATAAGGAAATCGAATTAAAGAGTAAGAAGCCGATATGAAATCGGAAAAATAAAATAAAAACACTCACCGGCGAATCGCAGAACGGTAAGATCCCTAATCCGTTGGCTGTTTCTTCTCTTAACGTCTCCGGAGAGAAAAATCTTTAGAATAAACTTGAATGTGACGTGTTTGGATACTAAGATAATCATGTCCGGAACAAAAATACAAAGAGCTACTATGATTATACGACGACGTGTTGATAACTTGAATAGTCGGCCCATCCTTTTTAAAAAGCCCACTATAGATCGGTAGCTTATGTTTATATTTTGTTATAATTTTTGATAAGGAGGATTTACGTGTCTTCAAAAAGCTAAGACGATGGCCATGGTGGCACTGTTCACCGTTGACGTTGTTTTTGTCACTGCCAAATGAAACGTCTTAGCCCGCGTAGTTCTTTTGGCAGTTGGAGTGGTCTAATCTCGTACTTTCCGACGTCTCTTTGTCCCTGCAGGGAGTTTATGCATTATTTTGGTCGTATGGATTAAAGGTACGTATGGAATGGTAGTAACAATGATAACGAGATTTTGATAATAATGATGGTGTGAACAGAAATGTAAAAGTGAGTCATTCTCATTGGCTTCGGACAAGCAAATCTAGTGAAATGTTACTTTACCAAGTCACGACACTATCCAAAAACCAGACTTATTGAAACCATTTGTTTGGCTACCAACTTTTGTATTGCACTAATTCATAATCGAGATTTACAATCAGAATGGATCATGTAAAAAGTTACTTATGAGTTTTTGTTTTCTTTTAATTTGGAATCTCTTACTATGATTTAATTCATGATTTTGTATTATTTTATTTTTCATTTATGCATACATTTTTTTTTTATTACAAAAAGGGTATTTTGAAACGATTTTGCGCTTGGTACACTAAGAATTTAGGGTTTGGGAAAGGAGACTTTGAGAGTTGAGACGTGACTTCAAGAAAACAGGACAGAGACGGAATTTTGAGAAGCATGCATCTTTTCCTCCGTTTTAGTCCTTTTGAACTTGAGACTCGAAAGAAAACTGCAAGACAAAAACTTGAATTTTACTATTAAAACAAGTTCTAATTAGTCTAGTTTGGGGTATGGGAACAATAAGACAGGTAAAAGTATATATTAGAGAGCTGTCCGATTTAGTTGACTGTTCATTAAACTTTTTTTTTTTTTTTGATTGATGATGACTTTTTTTTTTATCGTATCCATAATGTACCACATATTTTGTTTATCAGAAAAAATTAATACCGTTTGGTATCTCTATCTTTTTACCTATATTAGTATATTACAGACCTTTTTCTTGCCACTTCTGTTATTTTGTTGTCGTTTTTTTTTCATTTTGAAAACTTTTATCATTTCATGTCACTGATCGTATCTACTAGAATTTTAACTGGTCCAAGTATTAAAGCATGTACACGTTATCCATTAATCAATTGATTCAGTTATTTGAGTCACAATGTAAGTCGTAATTCAAAGCGGTTAATGTTCTTGAAAGTTACTTTATGAATCAGTTGACCATTTAAGCTTTAGCGTATTACGTGGGAGTCACTGTTTTTTTTTTTTTTCTTTTTCAAATTAATATATATATATATATATATATACATTTGTTCTCGATAACTAATGTAAATTTCTAACAAACGAGTTGGTTTTCCAAATAGAATCTTGTATTGAAACTTTTTCTATGTTGACTTGTTGAGAGATAACGGTGGTTGTCTTTAGTGAGTCATTATTAGAGGTTTCTTTTTTCATTAAATCAAACAAACTGAAGTTAGGAAAATCAAACAAAAAAAGGAGAAGTCGAAAACATTTAACTAGAAAAATAAAATTAAATGAAGAAGACTTGAAGCTGAAACTGGTGCATTGAGTCAGAGAGACACTTTAATCACGCCCCAACCAAACATCTTTTCGTTGTGCTTCTCTGTTTTAAACCACACCCAATGTGATTTGTCTCCTTTGTTTTCTTCTTTCTCTGTTATCAGTTTTAAATAATATAATGTAAGATTACAAACAAATTATATTAAAAAAATTAAGAGAAAGAAAACGATAGCTTATAGTCATAGTTTAAACCCATTTTAGGTCACAAAATATTTGTTGCCTGATTCTAATTTGTTATTTTTTCTTTTAATTCTTTTATCTAGTTACTTTGTGGTTATCCGTCCTTTCATGCAATATCATTGGTTGCTAAGTGAAAACAAGATTGTAAATTCACAGTAAATCTAAAAACAATTTCCGGGTTTTGGTTGTTTTAACCCGGTTTAGTCTTCCCTAAGAATGAGTGCATTACCAATCAACAGCAACATAATTGTGAAGTAAGCCATAAGTTGAGCAGACCAAACTAGTTCAACTTTCTAATCGTATTTTATTTATTTATTAATTTTAGTTGAAGATTTGAGTTTGCTTTTACTTTATACTTTTCATAGGCGAATATTAGTGAAGGTTAGTGTCAGTCTCAGGATCTTTGTACCAACGGCTGGCATCAAATGGCCTCACAAATTTAGACAGAGAAGATGCATTTAATAAAATTAGATTTTTTACGATTTAACTCTCCATCTATTTTTGTCACTCACTATATTTTTCATTCCAGATTCATGCAATTTAATGCCTCCAAAATTTGGAAAAATAAATTATCAGACGAAAATGAATTCAAGGAAACTAATCTCACCAAATCCCAAGTAATTAGTCTTACCAAATGAATAGTGTGAGATTAGTCAAGCTTGCAATTACTTGGATACAACCACTCTGAGTCACAATTTGTTGGATTCTATTGGGGCGGTGAAAGTTAGTGGGTTTTGCTTCAAGTCATAAGTAAAGAATAAAGTATACTCGAAGAATATTTCTACATTTGTGGTAGACCAAACGCGAATCTAATTGTGCAGCCAAGTCTTCTATACTATCATTTTAAGTAAAATATAATTACGCTGGTTAGCATTACAAAATGAGCTTAAGACAAGTATCTCACTAAGAATTTGTGAACTTAATTAAGATGTGTTTTGTAAGCAAAATTCTGAATAGCCGAATGATTAAAGACAAACATAATTTTGTAAGATTAAGTTGGAATTAGTTGGAACTAGAACTTTACCAACCGAAACGTCTTGTTTACTTATAGACTAAATATCTTTGGACTTTGAAAACGATTCTCAATTCTTAGAGGATTGACTAACTCTTTACACAAAGAGAAATTAGATAAGTACTCAAGTGGGCACTCTTACTACTAGCTAGAAGTAGCTTTCAATAACAAAGTAGAAGAAGCCAAGAAGAGTCAAAATTACGCCTTAACACAAACATTAAAAGTCTACACTTTCAATAATAAAGCCAACATTAATAGTCTATAAACTAAGTAGAAGCTTATTTGAATGTTCTTCAATTTTATGTGGTTAGGCCAACACGACGTGAGGCCAATACGAAAAAAAGAATCGGCGTTAGAACATGTAAAAGTAGCCTCCTTTGCATTTAAAATAAAACATTATCTTTCTTTTTTTTGTCTAGCTCGACCCCAAAAATAATAATAGTAAAAGAAGAAAAAAAAAGATTCAAACTTTACGAAAATTTGGACGACCCGAATCACGCAAAGTCTGTTACCTTTATTCAGCATTCATTGAAACACCACAGAGACTTCGTCTTCTTCGGTTGGTGCAGGAAGATTAAGATCTATCATCCTCTGTTTCACAGACTCGTTTCTATGAACTCGACGTTGTTGATTCACAGATAAATTCCCTACCCCGTGAGATCTTTTGTGACCTCCAAGTGCTTGTCCCGATGCGAAAACTCTTAGACAAATCGGACATTCATGGATTCTCTTAGCAACAACAACAACATTATCATACTCTGTTTCGCTTCGTTGCTCTGTTTTGTTGTTACTTACTCTGTTCTTCTTATGACTTGCTCTATGCCCACCTAATGCTTGATAAGATTTGAACACTTTCCCGCAGGTCTCACACTTGTATCTTCCTTTCGTTGTTGCTCGATTAATCTTGTTGTAACCTTCTGATTCTTCTTCTGTCTCGATCTCTTCCACTACTTCTTTATTACTTTTGTTCTTCTTCCATTTATCTCGAGAGAGCATCATGAGACAAAAGGCAAGATCTTCCTCCGTCGTTGTATCAGAAGCTGAGCTATGAGGAGGCTCTTGATCAGACTCAGGCTTGTATCCGAGTTGACTCGTTTTCACCTTCTTGGTTACAAACGAATCGAGTTTCCGAGTTCGCTTGGATCGTTTCCGAGTCAGGTTAATAACATTCCTCGACGACTCGCTCTCGCTTTCACCGTCTTCAAGAAGAACAGAGCTCGTAAAAGCAAACTTCGGATCAGACGAAGAAACATCGGACTCAGTCTCATAACTGAGTTGACTCGGCCTTTGTTCTTCCTCATGTGAATTACTCATGTGAGATCTCATGTGACCACCTAAAGCTTTTCCGTTAACGAAGCTCTTAAAGCAAACCCTGCACTTGTAACTCTCCATCTTCAATAACAAGAACAGAGAAGAAGAAAAAGAAGAGAGAAATAAAAGTAAAGAGAAGTGGAATCTACAAGCATTCCTCTCCACCAATGAACTTAATATTTGTACTCAAAGAAGATTAAGAAAGCAACTAAATTAAATTTTATTTATCTCTCTCTCTCTCTCTTTCTCTTACTGTTTAACAAAAGAAAAAAAAAACTTAAATTTAATTTTTGATCTGGAAAACGGAAAGAAGAGAAAAAAATCTAATAAAAGCGTATGCATGAAGTTGAAGAAGCGACAATGTAACATGCGAGCCTTGCCCGTTTCTGCAAACTTCTTATTACAAACTCCCTTCTCTTTTCTTCAATTTCCCGATTTACCCTTCTATTTAAGCTTAAAACTTTCCTGTTTTTACACCCGAAATAGCAGAGACGCAACGCAGCTGTCTTTTTTTGTCTATTTCTAGGACGGGTCTTTTAAACTTCTTAATTTTAACCCAAAAAAAACAAAACAGTTTTTTTTAGTGAAAAGGGTATTTTCGGAATTTTAAAACTTTGTTGTTGTACGAGAAAAGTCTTGAGGAGGAGGTTTGTTTTGTTGTGTTGTAACGACGAACCAGCTAAACAAAACCGTTGTCCAAAAAAATGTTAACATCTCTTTGCTGTGAGTTTTACAGTACGTGACAGCCACGTACTAGTCCAATGACGGTTGTTTTTAATAACTCTCACCGAGCAGTAACTTTAACAAATTAGTTAATTAGAACAAAATTCCACAATAAATCAAAAAAATTAAGGTTGAATTCAATGTGATTTGACCATCTTACTAGTTACTATTCGTAACAGATTCAGAGTATTTTTCTATAACAGATGAATTAAGCTTAAATACATAGAATCACGATAAAAAAAACATGCGACGTGTGATTAATTATAGTTTATAACAATATGTTTTTTTCCCCCTTTTAATCTGGATCTTTCTTAGTTAGATTAATTATGTGAAGAAAATAGCGTTGTCTTAGGAAAAAGAAGAAGTCAAGATGCCATAATTATGGCAACACCATATACCAATTTAGAGTTCTGTTTTTTTCTTTTCTTCTAACAACAAAGACAACGTTCTATATTTTCCGTTCATATTTGTGTTTAGCTAATAAAAACGCGTTTTTAATTTTTAACTTCAACAAATTTACGTAGTTAGGTAGTTTACCACAAATTAAGAGACTTTATGAGTGAACTTAATAAGTCTTTATTTACCAAACTTGTGAAGAACAGTCCATCAATGCTTTGTGCAAGTACTTTCTTCCCTCACATACAAAATAAATTAAACGCCTCTCATAAACCGATCTGATCCGGTCTATGACTCTATTATGTTCCACATCGAATGGTAAACCAAACCGAATTCCATTTATTAATCATGGGCTTTTTTAAGCCGAGCGACAACAACTCTAGGCCCATATGAAGAACAAGAGTAGATAAGAAAAAAAATTCAAATTAGTTTACTATCCGTTACAAGTTTAACCCCTCTTTCTTTAAAACGTTACAATTCGTTTATGAGGGGAAGAAAAATTAAATCATTTCTGCTTCCTTTGAACGGGGAAGTTAACCTTAGAATGGTAAATAGCACCAGGACTCCACTTTTCCGGGATAACGCCTTTCGCAATGATCTTCTTACCGGACACGGCGGAGGTAAGCCTGATGTTGAACGGACCTTTCAAAGGAACACCAGGGCTTAGTCTCCAAACAGCGGATCTCATTTCCTCCATTTTCATATACTGTCCTCCGGCCGGTTGGACCTCAATGCAGGCGAAGTTCCCATCACCGTTTGCAAACTTAACCGCGAATGACATGTAGTAAGGATTTGCTCCGGCGTCGACATGGATAGCGATCATAGTCTTCGGGTGTTTGCAACATGCACTAAATATACGTATGATATTGATTAGAATTTAGTATATGGTTTTACAATCCAACATCAATGTAAGTTTATTAGAATTTATTGGTTGAACAAAATAAGTCACTAAAATTTTATATTTCAAATTAACTCTAGTAAATTAATATAACATTAGTTTAAAATGACTATTTATATTTGTGAATATTTTCTATCCAAAAAACCCGACCTAACCGAACCAAATTGGTTTTTGACTATACGTACCGTTTGTAACTAACTTTTAGTTCTCCAAGGTTGCGTAGTTGATCTCCCTTGCCACGTTTGGCCAATGCACCAAAGGCCTTACCGCTAAGATCAAAATGGACAGACTCCTTCGTGCAGCCGGGACACTCATCCGATATCATCACCTTGATCGGCTTTTTCGTGCACAACGGATGGTCGCATTTAAGCTATAACATATAAACATGGTTAGTATATAGTTCTACATTACAAATATCATATTCAATGAACTGATATTGTTATATATAAATACCCACCCTGTAACAAGCCCCACAACCCTTTCCGTCTTTGAACAATGAAGGTCCTCCGGCTGAAACCATACATCTGTACGGGTGTTTTGCCACTGCATCACCATATCCACAAGCTCCTCCTGTGTACATATTTTACGAACCGTGCATATATAGGTAAATATGGGAAAATGTTTTCGAGTTTTATAAGTGTATTGGAACAATTAAAGGTTTGATTAATACCTGTGGTGCCAGGACCTTCTCGGTCGCCATACCACGTGATGCCGGCGGTGTTCCAGTGGGTTTTATTGTGGCAATAACATGGCTTCAATGAGATTGCAAAGAAAGTTGTAAGAACAACGATAAAAGAAAAACATTTGAGAGATGAGGAAGCCATGTTTGATTTAGAATCTTGAATGGGTAGAGATTTTTTAGAGCTTATATATATATTTTTGTTTTTAGCTTTCAAGGTTTTAATTAGTTTCTGGTTGTTAGAATTTAACAAACTGAAATAGCTTTAGGTTTCTACTAAAAAGACAATTATAGACTTCTAGTTGTTTTTTTTTTTTTTTAAGACTTATAGTTATCCTAGATTTGAGGAAATAAAAAACTTTAAAAAGCTTATTGGAAACTATGATTGTTTTTCTTTTTCTTTTTAGAAACCAAAAACTATAACTAAAACCGCTACCGTTCAAACAAAGGTTAATTTTGATTAGTTTCTTATATTCACTTTCTAAATTCTATATTACTTATTTTGGATTATATATGTAACGTAATATTAAGGATCAATTAGAGTAAATGATTTGATCAATCATGTCTCCTAATTATGTATTCTTCTTACTCTCTCTTTTATGTAAAGTATAATATTGTAATTAACTTCTCTACAATACTCTAGCTACTCTCTGTCATCTTGCTATACAATAAAGATTATCAATTACATAAACATTCATATCATCGGGTGGTATCAAAGGAACTCGATCTCTAAACCTAAAATTTTCTTTCTCAAACCAAGCACACAGTCGTTGTCATGTACAATCCTCCGACTATGCAAAACACCATCACTACAAACAACCAAACACTTCTTTTTTATGTTTTTGAATATGATTTTAAATTATACTCAAAAGAAAAAGTTACGGGGTATTACATATGAATGTAAAAAACTTGTCAGAATATATACAAGAAGTTAGGGATTCTAAGTTCTAACCAAACACTTCTTAATCTAAATATGACTAATGTAAGGTGTTAGAAATTATAATGAAGTTGTCATATTTTCAATGTTTTAATAGTTTCTTATGACATCAGGCTTGGTTGATGTGTGGCTATATGGAAGCTGAATTTGGCAAATTCTTCATATATACAACATCATAAGATGGGAATTCAAGCCTTAACTCATAAAACGTATAGTGTAAGCAACAAACAAGTAACCGGCCCAACAACAACAAAAGGCCCATCTCAGCCCAGTCAAATAGAAGAAGACAAAATAGACTCCAGCTCAAAACAGAGCAACGATCGTACAGAGGAGGGGCGTTTTGCCTGATGACTCACCATAGCCAGCTACACAGCATCTGCCATATTCTAGACTGTTCCATATCTACCTCCTTCTACAATGTCTATAAAAGAGTAGTGTAAAACCCTAATGTAATTATTGAGAAAGAAACGATTTTTTACCAAAAGCTTGAAACTTTCTCTAATCGTTTCATGGTATCAGAGCCTTTGTAGCCTTAACAGGTATTTCAAATGGCGACCTCATACCCTTTTCCAGATAATGTTCATGTTACAAGTTCTGTTACTCTCAAACTCACAGACAGTAACTACCTCTTGTGGAAAACTCAATTCGAGTCTCTCCTATCGAGTCAAAAACTCATAGGTTTTGTTAATGGCGCCGTCAATGCACCATCTCAGTCTCGCCTTGTCGTCAATGGCGAAGTCACCTCCGAGGAACCCAATCCTCTGTATGAATCTTGGTTCTGTACCGATCAGTTAGTTCGGTCATGTTCACAATCTAAGCACCTCTCGTCAAATTTGGGTGTCTCTAGCTGAAAACTTCAACAAAAGCAGTGTTGCTCGTGAGTTCTCACTTCGTCGGAATCTCCAGCTTCTCTCCAAAAAGGAAAAGCCTTTCTCTGTCTACTGCCGAGAGTTCAAGACCATCTGCGACGCTCTCAGCTCCATTGGCAAGCCAGTCGATGAATCAATGAAAATTTTTGGTTTTCTTAACGGTCTTGGTCGTGACTATGACCCCATCACCACGGTGATTCAAAGCTCTCTCAGCAAGCTTCCGACTCCAACTTTCAATGATGTTGTCTCAGAAGTTCAAGGCTTTGACAGTAAGCTACAATCATATGAAGAAGCGGCATCTGTTACTCCTCACCTTGCCTTCAACATTGAAAGATCTGAGTCTGGATCTCCTCAATACAACCCCAATCAAAAAGGAAGAGGACGTTCTGGTCAAAATAAAGGCAGAGGAGGCTACTCAACTCGTGGACGAGGGTTTTCCCAACATCAATCCTCCCCACAAGTTTCAGGTCCAAGACCGGTGTGTCAGATATGTGGTCGCACTGGTCACACTGCTCTCAAGTGTTACAATCGGTTTGATAACAATTACCAGGCTGAAATACAAGCTTTTTCTACTCTCCGGGTCTCAGATGATACAGGCAAGGAATGGCATCCCGACTCAGCTGCGACGGCTCATGTAACATCATCGACCAATGGACTTCAGTCTGCAACAGAGTACGAAGGGGATGATGCTGTCTTGGTTGGCGATGGCACTTATCTCCCGATTACTCACACTGGATCTACCACTATCAAATCCTCAAATGGTAAGATTCCTTTAAATGAAGTCTTGGTTGTTCCAAATATACAAAAATCTCTTCTCTCTGTGTCAAAGTTGTGTGATGACTATCCTTGCGGTGTTTACTTTGATGCTAATAAGGTTTGCATAATCGATTTACAAACACAGAAAGTGGTAACCACGGGTCCTCGTAGAAATGGGCTCTATGTGTTGGAGAATCAAGAGTTTGTGGCTCTTTATTCAAACCGTCAGTGTGCAGCAACAGAGGAAGTATGGCATCACCGACTTGGACACGCAAATTCTAAGGCTCTCCAGCACCTTCAAAACAGCAAGGCGATTCAGATAAATAAGAGCAGAACATCTCCAGTTTGTGAACCTTGCCAGATGGGGAAAAGTTCAAGACTACCATTTTTAATTTCAGATTCTCGTGTTTTACATCCTCTAGATCGGATTCATTGTGATTTATGGGGTCCTTCTCCAGTTGTATCCAACCAAGGCCTCAAATATTATGCTATTTTTGTTGATGATTATTCAAGATACTCTTGGTTCTATCCTTTGCACAACAAGTCAGAATTTCTCTCAGTTTTTATTTCGTTTCAGAAGTTGGTAGAGAACCAGCTAAACACTAAGATCAAAGTATTTCAGAGTGATGGAGGAGGAGAGTTTGTGAGCAACAAGTTAAAAACACATCTCAGTGAGCATGGCATCCATCATCGAATCTCATGCCCCTATACCCCACAGCAAAACGGATTGGCCGAACGAAAACATAGACATCTTGTGGAGCTTGGATTGTCTATGCTCTTTCATAGTCATACACCTCAGAAGTTTTGGGTAGAATCCTTCTTCACTGCCAATTACATCATTAATCGCTTACCATCCTCTGTCTTGAAGAATTTGAGTCCATATGAAGCGTTATTTGGGGAAAAGCCAGACTATTCATCTCTCCGTGTGTTTGGTTCAGCATGTTATCCTTGTCTCAGACCTCTCGCTCAAAACAAATTCGATCCGCGCTCCTTGCAATGTGTGTTCCTTGGATATAACAGCCAATATAAGGGATATCGCTGTTTTTACCCTCCAACAGGCAAGGTCTATATCTCAAGAAATGTTATCTTCAATGAGTCTGAAAAACCATTCAAGGAAAAGTATCAATCTCTAGTCCCTCAGTACTCAACACCTCTTCTTCAAGCTTGGCAACATAACAAGATCAGTGAGATTTCAGTACCTGCAGCTCCAGTCCAATTGTTTTCTAAACCGATTGATCTTAATACATATGCAGGATCTCAAGTTACAGAACAACTGACAGATCCTGAACCTACCTCTAATAATGAAGGAAGTGATGAAGAAGTGAATCCAGTAGCAGAAGAGATTGCTGCAAATCAAGAACAAGTAATCAATTCTCATGCAATGACCACAAGATCAAAGGCAGGAATTCAAAAGCCAAACACGAGGTATGCTCTCATCACCTCTCGAATGAATACTGCTGAACCAAAAACCCTTGCATCCGCTATGAAGCATCCTGGTTGGAATGAAGCAGTACATGAGGAGATTAACCGGGTCCATATGTTGCATACATGGTCGTTGGTTCCTCCAACTGATGATATGAATATTCTAAGCTCCAAGTGGGTTTTTAAAACCAAACTTCACCCGGATGGCTCAATCGATAAACTGAAAGCTCGTCTAGTGGCTAAGGGCTTCGATCAAGAGGAAGGGGTGGACTATCTAGAAACGTTCAGTCCTGTGGTTCGGACAGCAACAATTCGTCTTGTTCTTGATGTCTCAACATCAAAAGGTTGGCCTATTAAGCAGCTTGATGTCTCCAATGCCTTCTTACACGGTGAGCTGCAAGAACCGGTCTTCATGTACCAACCCTCAGGTTTTATTGATCCTCAGAAACCCACTCATGTCTGTCGTCTCACGAAAGCCCTCTACGGTTTGAAACAAGCGCCACGGGCATGGTTTGATACTTTCAGCAACTTTCTTCTTGATTATGGATTTGTCTGCAGTAAATCGGACCCCTCATTATTTGTGTGTCATCAAGATGGAAAAATACTCTATTTACTGTTATATGTTGACGACATTTTGTTGACTGGCAGTGATCAATCTCTCTTAGAAGATCTTCTACAAGCTCTCAAGAATCGGTTTTCTATGAAGGATCTTGGTCCACCTCGCTATTTCTTGGGTATTCAAATTGAAGATTATGCTAATGGTCTCTTTCTACATCAGACGGCTTATGCGACAGACATTTTACAACAGGCAGGAATGAGTGATTGCAACCCCATGCCAACTCCTCTACCACAACAATTGGACAACCTCAATTCTGAGCTATTTGCAGAACCAACCTATTTTCGAAGCCTTGCGGGAAAACTGCAGTATCTCACCATCACACGTCCAGACATTCAGTTTGCTGTCAATTTTATTTGTCAGAGAATGCACTCCCCTACAACCTCTGACTTCGGACTGCTCAAACGGATACTACGGTACATCAAAGGGACAATTGGAATGGGTTTGCCAATAAAAAGGAACTCTACTCTTACTCTTTCTGCCTACAGTGATAGCGATCATGCGGGCTGCAAGAATACTAGAAGGTCTACTACTGGATTCTGCATCTTGTTAGGCTCCAACTTGATCTCTTGGTCGACAAAACGACAACCTACAGTGTCTAATTCCTCTACCGAAGCAGAATACAGAGCTCTAACCTATGCAGCACGAGAAATTACTTGGATCTCTTTCTTACTGCGAGATCTCGGCATTCCCCAATATCTTCCTACACAAGTTTACTGTGATAACCTCTCCGCAGTGTACCTATCTGCAAATCCGGCTCTCCACAATCGTTCAAAACATTTTGATACCGATTATCACTACATCAGGGAGCAGGTCGCACTCGGTCTGATCGAAACACAACACATTTCAGCTACCTTTCAATTAGCTGACGTGTTTACAAAGTCACTTCCACGCCGAGCATTTGTTGATCTCAGGAGCAAACTTGGTGTGTCTGGTTCACCCACTCCAAGTTTGAGGGGGAGTGTAAGCAACAAACAAGTAACCGGCCCAACAACAACAAAAGGCCCATCTCAGCCCAGTCAAATAGAAGAAGACAAAATAGACTCCAGCTCAAAACAGAGCAACGATCGTACAGAGGAGGGGCGTTTTGCCTGATGACTCACCATAGCCAGCTACACAGCATCTGCCATATTCTAGACTGTTCCATATCTACCTCCTTCTACAATGTCTATAAAAGAGTAGTGTAAAACCCTAATGTAATTATTGAGAAAGAAACGATTTTTTACCAAAAGCTTGAAACTTTCTCTAATCGTTTCATGGTATCAGAGCCTTTGTAGCCTTAACAGGTATTTCAAATGGCGACCTCATACCCTTTTCCAGATAATGTTCATGTTACAAGTTCTGTTACTCTCAAACTCACAGACAGTAACTACCTCTTGTGGAAAACTCAATTCGAGTCTCTCCTATCGAGTCAAAAACTCATAGGTTTTGTTAATGGCGCCGTCAATGCACCATCTCAGTCTCGCCTTGTCGTCAATGGCGAAGTCACCTCCGAGGAACCCAATCCTCTGTATGAATCTTGGTTCTGTACCGATCAGTTAGTTCGGTCATGGCTCTTTGGCACGTTGTCTGAAGAAGTCCTTGGTCATGTTCACAATCTAAGCACCTCTCGTCAAATTTGGGTGTCTCTAGCTGAAAACTTCAACAAAAGCAGTGTTGCTCGTGAGTTCTCACTTCGTCGGAATCTCCAGCTTCTCTCCAAAAAGGAAAAGCCTTTCTCTGTCTACTGCCGAGAGTTCAAGACCATCTGCGACGCTCTCAGCTCCATTGGCAAGCCAGTCGATGAATCAATGAAAATTTTTGGTTTTCTTAACGGTCTTGGTCGTGACTATGACCCCATCACCACGGTGATTCAAAGCTCTCTCAGCAAGCTTCCGACTCCAACTTTCAATGATGTTGTCTCAGAAGTTCAAGGCTTTGACAGTAAGCTACAATCATATGAAGAAGCGGCATCTGTTACTCCTCACCTTGCCTTCAACATTGAAAGATCTGAGTCTGGATCTCCTCAATACAACCCCAATCAAAAAGGAAGAGGACGTTCTGGTCAAAATAAAGGCAGAGGAGGCTACTCAACTCGTGGACGAGGGTTTTCCCAACATCAATCCTCCCCACAAGTTTCAGGTCCAAGACCGGTGTGTCAGATATGTGGTCGCACTGGTCACACTGCTCTCAAGTGTTACAATCGGTTTGATAACAATTACCAGGCTGAAATACAAGCTTTTTCTACTCTCCGGGTCTCAGATGATACAGGCAAGGAATGGCATCCCGACTCAGCTGCGACGGCTCATGTAACATCATCGACCAATGGACTTCAGTCTGCAACAGAGTACGAAGGGGATGATGCTGTCTTGGTTGGCGATGGCACTTATCTCCCGATTACTCACACTGGATCTACCACTATCAAATCCTCAAATGGTAAGATTCCTTTAAATGAAGTCTTGGTTGTTCCAAATATACAAAAATCTCTTCTCTCTGTGTCAAAGTTGTGTGATGACTATCCTTGCGGTGTTTACTTTGATGCTAATAAGGTTTGCATAATCGATTTACAAACACAGAAAGTGGTAACCACGGGTCCTCGTAGAAATGGGCTCTATGTGTTGGAGAATCAAGAGTTTGTGGCTCTTTATTCAAACCGTCAGTGTGCAGCAACAGAGGAAGTATGGCATCACCGACTTGGACAAGCTCCTCCTGTGTACATATTTTACGAACCGTGCATATATAGGTAAATATGGGAAAATGTTTTCGAGTTTTATAAGTGTATTGGAACAATTAAAGGTTTGATTAATACCTGTGGTGCCAGGACCTTCTCGGTCGCCATACCACGTGATGCCGGCGGTGTTCCAGTGGGTTTTATTGTGGCAATAACATGGCTTCAATGAGATTGCAAAGAAAGTTGTAAGAACAACGATAAAAGAAAAACATTTGAGAGATGAGGAAGCCATGTTTGATTTAGAATCTTGAATGGGTTGAGATTTTTTAGAGCTTATATATATATTTTTGTTTTTAGCTTTCAAGGTTTTAATTAGTTTCTGGTTGTTAGAATTTAACAAACTGAAATAGCTTTAGGTTTCTACTAAAAAGACAATTATAGACTTCTAGTTGTTTTTTTTTTTTTTTAAGACTTATAGTTATCCTAGATTTGAGGAAATAAAAAACTTTAAAAAGCTTATTGGAAACTATGATTGTTTTTCTTTTTCTTTTTAGAAACCAAAAACTATAACTAAAACCGCTACCGTTCAAACAAAGGTTAATTTTGATTAGTTTCTTATATTCACTTTCTAAATTCTATATTACTTATTTTGGATTATATATGTAACGTAATATTAAGGATCAATTAGAGTAAATGATTTGATCAATCATGTCTCCTAATTATGTATTCTTCTTACTCTCTCTTTTATGTAAAGTATAATATTGTAATTAACTTCTCTACAATACTCTAGCTACTCTCTGTCATCTTGCTATACAATAAAGATTATCAATTACATAAACATTCATATCATCGGGTGGTATCAAAGGAACTCGATCTCTAAACCTAAAATTTTCTTTCTCAAACCAAGCACACAGTCGTTGTCATGTACAATCCTCCGACTATGCAAAACACCATCACTACAAACAACCAAACACTTCTTTTTTATGTTTTTGAATATGATTTTAAATTATACTCAAAAGAAAAAGTTACGGGGTATTACATATGAATGTAAAAAACTTGTCAGAATATATACAAGAAGTTAGGGATTCTAAGTTCTAACCAAACACTTCTTAATCTAAATATGACTAATGTAAGGTGTTAGAAATTATAATGAAGTTGTCATATTTTCAATGTTTTAATAGTTTCTTATGACATCAGGCTTGGTTGATGTGTGGCTATATGGAAGCTGAATTTGGCAAATTCTTCATATATACAACATCATAAGATGGGAATTCAAGCCTTAACTCATAAAACGTATAGTTCATCTAAACGATTCAAATGAAACTGATAGTCTAAAAACGCAGTAAAAGGCAAAGAAATAGTCTTAGATGCTACAATTGAGAACAAATCCGAGTGCTAACAGCGGGACTTCATGAGATTGGAGCCGTAGATGATGCATGTGCTCGCGTTTTGCAACTTCAGTTTGAGCTCCAATCTCATGAAGTGCCGTGCATAGCCTTTTTGTGTGATCATCCATTGCCTGGATACTTTTGTTTGTGCCCGTTTCAATATCAAGATCGGTTCTCATCTTCTCCACCTCGGCGCCATGTTTTTCCTGTATTGAGTAGAACACCAGTAAAGTGATGCTCCTGAGAATTTGTAATGATTTCTCCATTGACAGCTTTGAGTCTCGAAGTGTTTCCATCTGGTTTGCTCCTGATGCTTTCTATTCTACTTTCGAGGGTTTGATCATACGTACAATTACTTTGTTTTATCATGATTTTTAAAATAATAATCAGTTTGCCGATAATCAAAACCCGTAAAGGTTGATACAAGGGTTTGTTTGGGTCTCTTTGGGCCCAACTGAGAAAAATGGGCTGACAACGCTTTAACAAGTATTGCTTATCCAATAACTTAAACCACAAGTCATCTGAAATCCTCAAGATTATTTCAAACACATACAAAAGTATAAAGTTTTTCACGACAAAATTATAAGAACATTAATTATTACTACTATCCACCAACTTCAACGAATATAAAATTACCACCAACTCGTTCGGTTAACAATAGCCCTTAAGACCATCATCGCAGCTATATCCAACCATTTAACCTTTTTTGGTTAAAAAGCGTAGATCCAACCACTAAACCCCACCCTATTATCCCCCACCTGAGTTAATTTGTTAAACAATAATCAAGTCAACTAACAGGACAACTAACCAAAATGATAACTGCAAGAAAATAAGAGGCTAGTTACGTCTGTTCATCAGAATTAATACGTTCTACAAATTACATATCTCCCATTAAAAGGAAAAAAAAAAAAAAGAGTTCTCCTAAACTATATAATGATTAACGTGTGTGATCAATTGTGGAAGTTCGAACCTTTAATTTGTAAGACTTTGTTAGCATTATTATATAACTTAAATCAACATAATTAAAATATCGAATAAAGACAATGTCAAGGTTAGATTAAAAAAGGGTATACAAATTAGTGTGGTATACCTTTGGTGAGGCAATTATTAGACATCTTATCAACACATCGATCCTAATCTTATTCTTTTATATACTTGATACAAAGGATTAAGCCAAATGATTGATCGATGCCTTTGGTTAGGTAAATGCTCGTGAACCACACTACACTGTTCTTTTTGTGTTGGATTATGATAAATTTATACAGAACCCATTTTGTATTCTTATTCAAATGGCATAATAATTAATTAGGGTTGATTAATATATATATGTAAACGTTTTCTACTATTTTCTGGCATAAGAATGAAAAGATACAATGCTAACTTGTGAGTTCCTACAAAAATATGTTGATGATGCGTTTCTTTTACCACTTTGAAAGTCGAAAATTTATATGGGAAACTAGACACGATCATGGTTTCCTACATCCCAAAAATGAGAAAGATTCAATTAATCTGAAACTATAATTATAATTGATATATTTTATATTAAGAAAAGTTGGTGCGCGTCTAATAGACATAGAAAGTATAAAACATCTTTGTTAAAGAATTTTATAACTATTGGCAATAATGGATGTATGTAAGCCACCGTTTAATCAATTATTAGACACCAAATCAACACATAAATCCTATCTTTTAGCATACAGATATATAGTTATATACATACACATTGGCAAAAGAAAATGTCAAATAAGATATCGTTTAGTTTTATATAGGCAATTTTTTTATAAATATTCAAGAAGTTAAGTTATCTACACATTTGGATATGACAATACATAGGCTAAATTTATCGCCTTAGGAGACCTGAAATAAGTATGTTGATTAGCTGAATGCAAGGACATAGATTTGAACCATGTTACAAAAAATTCAATTGACATTGAATCTCATACTTTACATCACCGCTCATCTCTACGCTTCTATATCTACATTTACAACCTACCAAATAAAATAAAAACAAAAGAAACTCTAACCAACAAGTTTGTCAGAAAGTCAAGACCACAATGCACAAACGACAAAAGAAAAAAACTAAGACTAAAAACAAAACAGAGTTTGTTTTCTCTACAACAAGATTCGAGCAAGCTGATGATGATGATGATGATGTTTAGGATCTTGAATGATCATTTGTCTGGATTTGATTTCCTCAGCGCAACGCAATGCCTTCTCGATCTGATAACCTCCTCCAAAGCTAACCTCTCTTTCAAGATGACAACAATAACTCTCGAACACACTCACATTCACATGTAGCTTAAATCCCATCAAGAACAGAAACTCTAACTCTAACTTATTCAAATCCTCTGTCTCTAGTCCACCTACTTTCGCAAAATATGAATTCCTATAGTTCCTGAAAACCACCAAAGAATGTAACCAATTCAAAAAAATGAATCTTAAATAGAAAAATATGTAAGACTTTTTTGGTTAAATTGAAGTTTTTATTAGATACTTACAAATCTTCGACGTATTTAGAAGCGATCATGATGGTAGTGATGAGTAGACGATGTACATTAGTGAGACTGATTCTAAAACCGGGATTGGTTTGACAGAACCGGTCAATGTAGACATAAGCCACCACGTAAACCGAAGGACCGGCTTTAGTGTACCGGAAAATTCTCCCTAGGTATGACTGGATGGTCATATCAGGGATTTCTCGGCAATCAAAGATCTGAGTTTTGCCACCGGCGCCGGAGGAAGGCAAAGCTCTCCGGCTAATCCTCTCGTTTCGAGTCAGAGTTCGATCAATCAGTGACGATAGAACAGAGATAACCAGAGGTGTCTTGGAATTGTTTTGGTATGAGTATGAGTAAAGATCAGACCGGAGTTTCCTCGGAGAGATTGTTAAAGAATTCGAAACGGCCATTGATGTTTCGCCGGAAAGTACTTGAAAATGTTTGATCAACGAGGAAGAGAAGACTTGAAGTGATGAAGTGAAAGGGAGAGGTTTTGTTGAGGTTTTATATACAAGCCTTCTAATGTAACGATTAGGTACCTTCATCGTCGTTTCTTTTAATGATTACTTTATTTAAATGTTTGTTAATCTTACTAACCTTCGTGTGTATTATATCGTTATAAAAATAGTTCTATATCATGTTCATGTAGTAACAATTTAAATACAGTTTCATACGTACGGTAGGTCAGAGTATTGATTAGGTATAAATATTTCAGATTCGGATCTCAGTAATCCATGTTGAACAAAATTACAAGTGTAAGTTAAAAGGTTATGACTTATGAGGAAATGATGTTTTAAGATTTGGAATTAATTATTGCATCTAAAATCGTATAATTTTAGTTTATTTATGCAAAAGGTAATTAAGCTATTTTAATGATTCAAGAAAAAGTTTTCAAATCATATACAATCAAAAGGTTATATGCCTCTTTTTGTATCTTTAATTTTTATCAATCGTATTGCTTATTTTTAGAAAAATTATTCATCGTCATCGCGTTAATTAGTAGGTGTATGCATGTATTTAGGAGATCAAATATTTATAGTGATGAATTGAATTGTACAGTTTTTACATTGTCCGAAATAGATGCAATATCACAAAATACACAAACAAACAAGTACAAATCTCTGAAACACGGAAATAAATTAGACTCAACAAATATTTAATATATTACCTATAATTATATATATACAACTGGAAGAATTTCAAATGGAATTTTATGGAAAAAGAGAAACGACATCGATTTTTGGAGTCTTATGGGAAGGTGGAAAGAAGCTACTAAAACAAGCATTTCTATTATTATTTTTTTTAATAAAAACTGCTATAGGAAAATAAAATAGTTTAAAAGATTTGGGTGTCTCCTTTTTGTAAGCAAACGTACAGATATAACAGCTAAGCATTTTTCTTTCATATTGTAGTTTAATTATGTTAAATAACCAAATCCAAAGTACTTCAAATAAACAAATCCCAAACTAAGAATCGCCGCCGACAGTTTGGTGAAGGTGAAGAGAAGTCAGCGTAGTGCAAAGTCTCTTTGACAACCAGAAGCTTTAGCTTCAGGAACCACCTGATGACACGTATACTGTCATTCACACGTGTGACTCTCGTCAACTCATAGTCGAAAAGTTTGAAATACCAGAAGGAGACCCACACGTGCGGTTACTTCATCATGTGAAAACTTGTTTTTCATGGTTATAATCTAAAATTTTATGGTTTTTCTCTTGTTATGTGAATAACAGATTTTGGTAATGCAACAAAGGTACAAGTCAACATCGGTCGCAGAAGAGAGAGTGGTCTGAAATCCCACCGTCTAAATAGGTATAATATACTGGTTACCATCAAGAATACATTGCATGTGCAACGCATATATTGCCTTGAGACATATCAACTTATCAAGTACTGTCGTCTTTATTGAAATACCTAGTTTATGTAGTGATGTAGAAACTTTTTTTTTTGTCACTAAACTGAAATTATATTCATTAATTTGATGTGGAACCAAGGAAGTACACAATGCCCAAATAAAGGAAACCAAAGCCGACGGACGAAGTTAAAATCCTCGGAATCAAAGCCGGAGGAAAACGAAAACATCCCCGGAAACAAAGCCCTAAAGAAAGGGAAACAAAGACCCTAAAACCACAAAGCAGCAAAACAGAGACCCTAAATGAAAGAAGATGTATCCAAATACAATAGCAGAAGCAACAAGGCTAAAATCCAAAAAAACAATAGTCACAAGCGGCTAAGAAAAACTCCTCCTCAATTGCACCTGCGAAGAGATTTACTACGGCTGCCCACGGCCAACCCGAAATAACATCCGCCACCTCCTATCATGAAGAGAGCCAATCTCTCGAAACCAGAAACTAGGACTTCATAACCCGGCAAGCCAAACCACAAGAAGAAACTCGAAAACGCTTCCGGATGCGACGACGACGACTGAGGCGTCTAATTGCGTCTAGTTAGAAGCCTTCAAAAGGCTAACAGAAAAGATCTGAAGCAAGTACAAGGAGTGAAGCCTAACCTCTCGAGAACCTTCATCGAGAACAAGCACGACGAAAGAAGGAGGAAGCTATCAAACACAGAAACCAACACCAAGGAGGAGAAACCAATTGCCAACAAAGAAGACTACCACAACAGAAACAGAACGAAACCTCCGGAAAAAAAAGGGACGCAATTCTTCAGTAGAAACTATATACGTCATTCTTTTTCATTCTTTTATTCTTATGTGGATAACTAAAAATCTAAAATCCGTATGGGTAATAATAATAATAGTCTACTTGTAATGTGGACGCAATAAAACCACAAGTACTAAATGGTCTGAAAATCGAAAAGATAAAAAAGCTATACCAATCTACCACTACCGTACGAACTAACATATCCATCAATCTAATAGTATATCAAAATTCTTGTTTTGTAGTACGAATGAATATCTGAATGCAAACAAATCAAATCAAATTGTAAGGGATATAGAGTTTACGGTAAGATTGTTAAAAAAAGATATCAATTGCACTGTCCAATTCAGATTCCAAAAAAAAAAAAAAAAAAACCACATATGATCATCTCTTAATCAAACTATAACTACTTGTACCGTTGTACGTAGTCATTGTCTACTTATATTAAGATTGACATCTATGTCTGTGTATCCCTACACTATATTTATTAAAATGACAAGAAGTTATGTTCTTTCTACTTTTCAACAAACTATACACACTGAGTTCGTTGGAGTGTTTTATACTGTTTATATGCGACGTATACATATATGCTTCGATATATTAAACTAAAATTGTCTCCAATGATTTCTCATTTTTCGTTGGATTCTACCTTTGTCGTTGGACTATATTGTTCATAATAATACTGTGTCAATACAGTGATATACATATACAGCAGATTTCAATTGACAACACTAGCCTTCTAGGGATGAACCCAAAAATTGTTTAAGTGTATCGAAATAATGTTATTTCATTTATCAATAAGTGCATAAAATGAATGCGATGATTAAAGAAAATATATTTACAAAGCAATAGAATCATATATTTTTCAGTAAAGTTGTAATTTGGTGACTGATTAATGTTTTCGTGTTGGTCAAAACTAAAAAGTCAAAACACAAATTTGAACTATCCTGAGAATTAGTGTTGTTGAGAGTTTTCATCCTTCTCGTCGGCAATAATTCAGAGCAAACCGTATTTGATTAATTTTCTTAAATTGAAATAAGAATTAACGTATCTAACTAATTGTATTCCCCATTCCTTGCAGAGTAACCAGAAAAAGGAAGTGCGGATAATGGGCCATTATTCAGAGCAGCCCGTATTTTATGGGCCATAATTCAGATATAAGCCCATTTATCTGAAACTTGAAGTGTAATAACAAAATAGTGGTCCTTTTTCCTTTGAGTTCTGAGCCGTCGGTGATGCACTCGTGTTGTCGAATGGTAGTCAAGAATGTGTGGCTTGATACCTTTTCCAATTTCCAAAATTCATCTAGCCGTAGAGATTCAGCTATCCTGATAATTAGTGTTGTTGAGAGTTTTCATCCTTCTCGTAGTCGTAGGATCATCATACTGATGCTCAAATAACGGCCCCAGCCCAATAAATAGGAAAAGAGAAAATGGCTTTGGGCCTATGCTTGAAGGTGTTTATAACAAGTTGTCTCTAATCTCAATTAGTTTGAAGAAATTTCTAGGAACGAATTTTAAAACCAAAGGCAACGTCGCAAAGACGCGGACTATAAAGATGTTCACATTACATACGGATTGTCTTCCACGTGTCAATATAAAATTGGATGTCTTACATGTAACGAACCACGTGGCGTTATATTATTGGTCGTCACGCGAACGAAGCCTCAGAACAAACGAAAAAATTCAATTCATAAACAAAAATAGTCGACAAGTCTGCGATTTACGTTCATTGACGAATTCTTCTTAATCAGAAATTGAAGCCGAATCAGGTGAAATTCTTTTACTCGAATCTCGTGAATCTAAGAGACAATTATGATTCATCTGATCTCGCAATGTTTGATTGTTTTGCGATCGAAGATTCTACAGATGTAATGAATATCGGATGCATAGGGTTTGTAACATGCTCGCATATATTTGTCTGATCTAGAATTCTAGATGTTGATTTCGCTAGCGTAACATTTGGACTTGTCCGATTATGACACGCTTTATTGATCTGCATGCCCAATGTTGCTTCTTTTTTCGGTTGTGATGATGAATCTTGATTTTTGGACAATATGGATCAGATTATCAAGAATTATTACACTGTTATTAAGCCAAATTGTTCATAGATTTCATCTTTGATCTCTATGGTTTTATAAACATTTGAGATTCTACTTCATTCTTTCTTAAGTTTGTGTTGTTATTGACTTAGTTGAAAAACAAGAAGTGAAGCAAAAATGGTTGGTGGTGGAGCTCCACAGAGAGGAAGTGCAGCTGCAACTGCAAGCATGAGGAGGAGGAAGCCTGCTGGTGGCAGCAGCAGCGCCGGTGGTGGAGCTGGAACAATGCTTCAGTTCTACACAGACGACGCGCCTGGTCTCAAGATATCTCCAAATGTTGTTCTTATCATGAGCATTGGTTTCATTGCTTTTGTAGCTGTTCTTCATGTCATGGGTAAGCTCTATTTTGTCAAGAGCAAATGAAGACGATACATACAGAGCAATGTCATCGTACCCTTTTTCACTGTTTAGAATTTTGTCAGTATAGTAGTTTCATTCATGTTTTGAGTTTTGTTGTTGTTTTCTTGAGTAGTCTCAATTGACCTCAACATTTTTGCAGTTTCTTGATATTTGAATTTTTGTCTTTCTTTATACATATATTTGATCCTCTTTTTTCTTGGCTTGGTTTAGTTGATAGTTTAAGCGGAAAATTAACCAAATTAGATTAGTTTTGTATGGTATTTCTGGTTCGATATCTTAATGTTAAGACCTTGCTTTGGTTTCTATTAGGATTCGGTCTGTCGGGGTTCTGGATTTGAATAACGGTGACACTATACACCACATTATGGTTCAATTTTCAGATCATTTGTTTGTTCTGTTTCGGTGTTACCGCCTAACCAGTTTAGTTTATTTATAAGAGGTTTAAGCACTTTGTATAAGAGTATTGGTAATTTTTGGTTCAGATGGAATAAAGCGAAAAATTGTTAGATTTGAATAGCCTAAACCAGAGAGAGTTAGGTTTGGTATGGCTTAGGTTACTATTTTTTAAGAAAGTAGTAAACTGAATTGCCTCGTGAAATGCCAAAAACTCAAATTCTCAAGCATGTAACATGTATGATGTATGTATGAAGATTAACCAGCATTGTCATGTGTGATATAACATCATAAGTCACAAAAAGCAGAGTCCATGGTGGTTGAGAAGCTTTTATATCTGAAAAGAGGAAAATTAAATGCCGCCAATGAAATCATTTAATGATATAACTTTAAGGAGAGCCGTGAGACCAATAAACAAAAGCAAGAAAAAAATCAATAGAAATTACCAACAAATTAATTAGCAGAGATTTGCAAACTTTAAACTAATACTGATAATTAAGTCCTTAACCCCTCCCGTCGGTCACGTGATCATCACCGTTAAGATTACGACACGTCACCAAATCACAAAAACCCTTGAAAAGAAAACCCCCAAATTTACTGCGGCTGAAACGGCGGAATTCGAACGCAAGATTCTTGTTGTTCCTTCTGTCGCCGGAGCTCCATAACTTTCCGATGAGAGTTCGAATGCTGAGTCAATACAAACGTCGGACTCGACGCCGGTCTGTATTCCGGTACAAGCCTCCCTGATTTGTAACGAACTCCACAAGCGTTACAAAGTGTTTTAGGTCCAAGCGGTCCAGTTCTCCACTGTGGCGTTTTCTCCGAGGCACAGTGCGTGCACCGCCTCGCTCCATCCGCCGTAACCGATTCAGCGTTGTAGACTTTCTTCGGTTTAGGTTTAGCGACGGAGTGACAAAGCTCTGATTCAGACATCGGAGCCCAAGTTCCAGCTACGGAAGGTGCTGGTGCTCTTGATCGGCGACTTCTAGGTTTTCCGGTGAATGAAATCTCGGGTCTAACGGTCATGGTTAAAGGATTTGCTGGGAAATCGGAGAATGAATCGTCAACGAATCGCGATAACCATTCGAGATGAGCTGCGTCGTCACTCTGCAAAACTCAAAATCAGAACTTAGAAATTCAAAATCAAAATCAAAATTAGGGTAAATTGAAATTTGAAAACGTACGGGAACGCAGAGATCGTGAGTGAAGTCGGTGAGGAGAGTAGGAGAAGTGTAGGTGGAAGAAGGAAAGCTGAAAGGGTTTTCGGAAGAAGCGGCGGAGGAAGCGGCGGAGGAAGTGACGGTGGAAGAGGAAGAGAAGATTTCGTCGTTGGAGAAATCGAGAAGGTCGTCGATACGAAGCAAGTCCGGTGAAGACATGCCGTAGACGTCCATTGTTGACTCGGACTCGCTTACTGAGTATGTATGTGGTCACTGGTTCAGAGGTTTAATATAGAGAGAGAGAATTAGTGTAAGTGAGGAAAGAGACGAAGATGAGAACGTGCATAGAGTTAGCATGCACCGAGACTGACCTGACCACTCCCTTTTTTTCTATTTATTTATCCACTTTAATATATTTGTCTACATTTTTCTTTGAACATGCATGTGCTATTTAATTTACTTACCAGAGGATTAATTAACCATGAATTACATAATGCATATACTAGTCTTTTTTTAAAAACGCATATATTATAGATCGAGCTTATATTCTAAACAAGCATTTTGAAAACATTTCTTTCAAAACAGACACTCTAAACAGTAAAAGCATATAATACTTCAATTTTTATTGTTACGGACATTTTTGCCCTTAAACTATGAACTGGAGTTGAGAATGAGGTGAAAAGAATGTGTTTATCTTCTAAAAATTGTATCCCCATCTCTGATTCAATTTTAAGTTTCTTTTGACATCCAAAGATATATGGCTTAGATAGTGGACTTGCAGCTTCGACGGTAGGCATGAAGCTTTGACGATAGCACAAAGATTTGGTGGTGGTTCACGGCTTTGACAACGAGGGGTAACGAACGGCGTCAATGGTAAACGCTATACCCTAGAATTAGACTTGTAAACCCAAACCGTCAAATATAGAGTATGCAATTCTTACATACACACAATAACACAACACTACAACCATCCTCATTATCATCAAACACCATTAACATGAACAAAAATCAATGTACTTGTAGACATGATTATGAACATCAATTGAGCAATCAACAAAGTATCAATCACTTCTTGAATTCCTTAACCTGCACAAAAATCACTGAACAAAAAAACGTGCAAATCGTAATACTAAATCGTGGGACTTTTTTGTTTCTTGTTTTTTTTTTCCAGATCTCAAAATGTGGGATGTTAAAAATCTAGATCGCATTCACATCTCATGAGGACCGATTGTTAGTCGTCTGAATTTCCAATCGTCGCTGACATCACTCTGTAATCAATGACTCCAAAGTTGTTGGTGTTGGTCGCAAGTATTTTTGATTTCTAGTGTAAAACGTAAAAGTTCATCAACAAAGAAAGAACAACATCATCTCTCTGTAAGGGTAAAAACGACTTTCCCCAGGAAAGAAGTGCCTAAATCTAAAGATCATTTCAAAAGTGCCTAAAATAAAATATATATCTAAGACAAATGCCTTATTTGCAATAAACTCATTATAGATCATAGTCTATAGTTTTATTAATTTAAACAAGTAATGAAGGGGAAATTAAATAAATGCAAGGTTACTAATTTTATTTTTTTCAATAAGCCTCTCTCCCTTTTGTTAATTAAATTCTTCTGCCATCTCCTAAAAAGGTTTTCCGATTTTTTTTCTTAATTTTGTTGAAATTTGTGAGTTGGATCATTTAGTATCCCGTTGAGTTTTTTTTTTTTTTTATGTTTTCTTGTTCAAAGAAAATAAAATAATATTCTCCGGAATGTGTAATCAATCATAGAGTTGAATTTCAACATGACCAAAACAAGGAAATAGAGAACAAAATTGGCTCAACAATTTATTAATACAAAGTGATGCGAATGTATAACTATCTTGTTTCTTGTGCTTACATGAATATTTCGCATTTTGCAATCACACTTACAGAAAAAGAAAGAGACACAGAAGTGGGACTAGCTTCGATCGTTGTAGAATAGAGTGTACACAAGTATCTAATATCATTCTTCAGTAACCTAGCATGTCTTTCACAGGTTTGATTAATAACTAATGTGATAACGTTTAGAAATATCCTTACTACCAGAAGTAACGAAAATTTAGTTTTGATAAAGAGTTGTTTTGACATATTATTTTAAACATTGAAGAGATAACTATAAAAATGTAGTGGGGAATGGGAAAATGGATGGAGACAATGAAGGAGATGAGTCGACCGACGATCCGAAGTGCATTGCACTTTGGTTCTATAAATTCCTATGGCCCTCTTTTTAGGTTTATATATACATATTTTTTCCCTATCATTTATCTTCTTATGTCTCTTTCATGCATTGCTCCTTCATTAATTTATTCAGTTTTTCAACTATACAGAAACTACTCATATATGTACAAACACGCACGGCACATGCATATGATATAAAGAATGGGGAACCAATTGTTGCGAACATTGTGTTCATATTCGGCTAAAATATAAACATTCATATGCATCACTATCTTGTGTTCAATTTTTATGTGGCACCGCCAATCATCATAAGGCTCTAATTCGGGCAGATGTATCTGATTTCTTATGTCTTAACCATCTAATTACAAGGTACAATTGAATTAGAATTTAGGTAAATACATTGCGTGTATATGCAGTAAAAACATATTCCAATATTGTACTTTGGATGGAGGCATCAGTTTTAAAGAGTACACAGAAATATCTCTGCAGGGCTTTGATGTGAGAACAGTGACTCCTTTTTCTTTTCTCTTTTACAACTGCAATACATGAATTTGTTAAAATTTAATACAAAATAATACATTAAGTCACATATATCATCATAATTCATAAAATAACAAAATTGTATATAAACTGATTGAAGGTTCGCAGAATAGCGTGGCGCAACGTGTTGAAGTGTTTGGTCTGTTCCACAAACGTTCTTTCTTTTTTCTTTTTTTTGTCACTAGAAATTTTATTAGAACTTGAGATGGAACCTTACAAGAAACCAAACGCCCAAAAGAAGGAAACTAAGTCAGCGGACAACTAAAAGTCCCCAAAGTCATAAGCCGGAAGAAACAGTGAATTCTCCGGAAACTAAAATGGAATCAAGATACACTAAAAATACAAAGCATAAAGTTCAAGCCGATATCAAGAAAGCTCGAAATCCAAATCTAAGAACATTAGCAAGCTAACATAAACCTTAAGAATGATGCTAGTCCAAAAGCAACAAATCCACTTCTTCTTATGATAGTCCTATGAACGTTCTTTCTATAGTAGAGTTTTGTTTGGCTTAAGCCGGAAGAAACAGTGAATTCTCCGGAAACTAAAATGGAATCAAGATACACTAAAAATACAAAGCATAAAGTTCAAGCCGATATCAAGAAAGCTCGAAATCCAAATCTAAGAACATTAGCAAGCTAACATAAACCTTAAGAATGATGCTAGTCCAAAAGCAACAAATCCACTTCTTCTTATGATAGTCCTATGAACGTTCTTTCTATAGTAGAGTTTTGTTTGGCTTATAAATTAGTGATTTATGATACGAAGCCGACAATAATAATTATTGGCCTATCCATAAAAGTTCTGAAGCTGAAAATATTTTTATAATATCTACGTAAAAGTATTACAAGAGAAAAATACAGACTAATCGGTAAATCCACGTGGCTGCATGTGGGGACCGTTCTCATCTTCACGTTCCTCGAAGATAAAGAAGATTTGTTGTAGTTAAAGTACAAGATAAAAGAAGACGAAGTTGTGGAAAAAGAAAAGAAAAAAAAGAAGACGAAGCCATGAAGAAGGTAATAGAAAAACAAAAACAAAAAAGCGAGAATTGGCTTTGAAAGATTTTATATATACTAGGTTTTTAGTTACTACAAACAAATGTAATCGTAATCGTAAGATGACGTGATATATTTTCCTATAATAGTCGCAACATTTCTGAATATCGTTTATTCGTTTACTATATGACTCATACTTGAGAGTCCGACTGCAGTGGACATTAACTTCTAAACCAAGATGGCACGAAACTAGAGGAAAAGCTACGGAGATAAATTATTTTTATTCAATTTAATTTTTAGTTTACTACCGACAAAAGTTTTTCCAGCTGGCAACTTCTGTCTCATTCAGAAGGTTCACTTTCGTAGACCCATATATGATTATTTTTTCGTTGTAAAACATTTTTTTTGGTGTCCTTTATTTGCAAAACTTTTAAAAGTTAATCACAAGTAGTAGGAAAAAGTTACATCGTAAATTTTGTATAGTATTTGTTGTCATTTCTGTCCGAGCTTACTTATTCTGTTGCCATGAATTTGAAGTTTTGAATTATGGGTGTCTCACAATTGCATACACACTTAACCACTAGGCAACTCTATTTTATCGTATTGTTTTATTCAAACGTCTCTAAAAGAACCAGTAGGCAATTATGTAAGTCGGTAAGTATCCAGCCAATAAGTTGACCAAACAGAATTCCTAGCTGACCACAAAGAAACACAATTGTAAAGAAACTAATCATAAAAAAATAGATTTCTCTTTAATGAAGAGATATGATTTATGAAAAAGAAATTCAAACTTAATTCAAAAATATCTAAATTATGTGAAATATTGAAAACAAGAAAGACGAGCGAGAAAAACGAGTGTAGGGAGAATGTGACAATGCTTAGTGGACCCAGCCTGTCATGGTTCAGTCTCTTCTGCGAGAAAACATTTGTTGAAGTGATGAAGCACGATGATAATATTCGTATCGTATGTATCATACATAGTAAGTACATCTACGTACGGTGCGATTATCTTCACCCCAAGCGTCTCTCTTTTTCGATTTCGTAGTGGTAGTGGTTCCACTTACTTTTATTCGTCCTCTGAGATAAGAAGAATCTCTGATTCTAATTATTCATTCATTTTGATGATATACGTACCTACGAATATTATCATCGTGCTTCACTCCAACAAATTCCTAGTTCGGCTTTCTTGAATCACGTGACGGCGGTGATCCCAAAGCAAACACGTGCGACCTCATGTGCCCATAATGACAAATTTATGTTTTAATAATATGTTTGTTAACTCACTAGCTAGAGTATGTACTTTATTCACCACTTAATCACCTCTTAATTAAGTAAATAAATATTAATCTAATTGAGATAATGTTATCCTTCTGACGAATAACATGCAAAAATGATGACCTTATGCTCATCCTCTGTCCTTCTTGTCTCCCCCTTTTTTTTTTTTTTAATAATGTGAATTGAGTTGTGTATTGACTATTGAGATATTCATGTTTTGTGGTTAATTTTCGTTTTCTATGCCATTTTATACGTCTTATGCAGAATTTTAACCGACGACAGTATATAGTTAGTGGTTTTTAAAAAGCAAAAAAAAACATTACCTAGAGATATGAGCCGAATCCGATCAATATAAGAGCTAATCAGTAATGCAAAAGATAACAATTTTAAACAACAGTACTTATTGATTGTCAAAAAATAAAACAACAGTACTTGTTAAAAACGTATGCTGCAACATGACAGTGAAGTTGTGATACTGTAATATGAATAGATTAAATGGATCAGTCTGTTGTAATTGTTATATATTTGAATCATTTCAGTAATCTATTTTTTTTTTTCAATAATCTATTTCGTTCCTGTGCTATAACATAAATGGCTACATATTACTTTTTGAATTCATCGGAGTAATAAGAATCTGATTATGTATTCTTTGCTTAGAACCGTTCCAGAACAAAACGAAACAAAAAATCTGATTATGTTGTAGTAAACACAAAATAAAAGATTGATTCCACGACTTTTATTGACGTCCGTGAAATAAAACCATTGTGGTGTAAACTAGATTTATTTCAAAGCATAGAATTTAGTAGTAAAACCAGTTAGAACGAATGTATTTCATTGAATATTTGGAATCTGCAGCGGAAGACTTGCCCCAGTGAAGTACTAAAAGTACACGTCAATGATTTAGCCACGCAAGCTTTTTCGGTTTCGTTTGTTTCCACGTCAAGTTCAACAGTTTTGAAGACAACAAGATAGCGAGAAGGTGATGTGAAATGGGCTTCTGTTTGTATTGTGAATATAATTATGGGCCGTGGGGCCCAACCTCCATTGAATGCGACAACGACGACCACTTGGGGGACATTGTTAAGCACAGAACATGTGTCGGACATAAGATGTACAGAAAACACAAACGGCGTCGTATAAGCTAGTAGCCTTTTGGAATGGTGAGTTGATGTGCGTTGGAAATATCCGGCAAAGCCAAAATTTTGAATTGGGCCGTCATATCTAAATCATAAGCCCATTTAGAAAAGATCTATCCATTATGGACGTAAGTACAGTATGTAACAGATGACAACGCCGTATATTCGATCGTACATCAAATAAAAGTAACAGTCCATGTTCATAACGCATACATTGATACTCCATAACATCATTCACGAATTTTTCTTTGTTTTTGCTAAAATACAACTTTTTACTGAATCAACTTTTATTACGGGACAACCCAATAATACTCTGCAGGTTAATTTATGATTAATCAAATCAATTTTTTTGTACGTTAAGGTTGATTAATCAATTTTAGATTTTTCTGAGATTTTTTCCTCGAATATCTATCGAAGACAGAAGAATTGATGGTGTCAATTGCTTACTGAGGGAGATGGTGACAGGTGGATGTGAGTCCCACTCCCACAAAGAATCGGGTGAACGGTCGCTACTATTTGGCCGGACCCATTTCATCGCCGATTCGAGCCACGAAGAGACACTACAAGAGAACAAAGTCTTTTTCGACAACTTTTTCGACGGTAAATAAACGGTCGGAAATTTTCGACGGTTTTGTAATGATATTTTGACGGATTTCTGACGACATGTTTCCCGTCAAAATATTGTCGAAATTTTTCGACGAATTCTAAATGATTGAAAATTCTTCAGTTATTTCCAACGAAATTCCGACCAAATTAAATCCGACCAAATATTTCGACAATTTTCCGACCAAAATATATCCGTTTTGACCCCTCGAATATTCGTCAGAATATGCTGCACTTTTCCGACGGAATTCCAACAAAATACACTCGATCAAGTAGCCGCCGGTTAAATAGTTGCCCGGTCAAATAGCCGTGCGTTTAGTTTTAAAAAAAATATATATATATTCAAAAGTCCGTCGGAAATCCGTCACTGATTTGATTCTCATCTTTATATTCTTCTACCATTGATAATTGGTAACATTGATAATTCTCATCTTTATATTCTTCTACCATCATTCACAAATTTGATTCACAAATCATGTGACCAATCAAAATTTGCCACATAGATTTTTTCTAATTTAAATAATTAACATAAAATCTGTAAAAGAAATTTGAGATCGTTATACAAAAATGTGCAATCAAATTTTGACATATGGCAAGTTTATCAGAAAAGTAAGGAAATTAACGAAGATGAAAAAAATTCAAAGGTAAAATAACAAATCATATTTTGCCACATCATTTGACACCAGAATATTTGTTCTTCTCCACGATCTCCTATCTTCACCGTTTCTACTCCACGATTTTCATCTAACTGCTTCATCTGCATCTTTAAAAGACTCGAAATTGCTTTTTCTCTCCCTTGACGAACTCACTATCTTCTTCTCACTTGTGCTGACTCTCTTTCTCAAATCCAAAAACTCATTCAATCACTATTGGAGTTCGCTATGTATACAACATCTAAGAAGAGACATTGGCATTTAGCATATGCCATTTAGCATAAGTGCCTAAATAATTCTTTATTTTTTCTTCTTCGAGGTAACAACTTCTTCAATCTGTAGCTTTACTTTAAAAGTGTAATTCATATACTTCTTTAACAACTAAGCTTGATACACTTGGTTTTTTTTTTTTGGTCAAAGGCTTGGTACATTTGGTTAACAATTGAGATTTCTCTTATTTGGTGGCAGAATAGAGATGAACGATGTTGGGCAGAGAAGCTGCTGGTTGGAACTTGGTTCAACGAAATCTTCAATTTAGAATGAGGAACAAACGTTCTATACGGTTATCACTAAATGTGAATTATATGTTGCATTAGATATTGCAAAAAAAGTAACTTGAAGTTTATTATTTTAAAAATTGTAACAAGTTGTGTGACTTTTTTTTAGAAGAATAAAAAACATGTATTTCTTCAACATGATTAATTTTTTGTTATATTACTCATATTTTAATCAAAAGTTCAATCAACAGTTTTAGTTTACTAGCTATTTTTACCTTTTACAACTTCTGGATTTTAAATCACCTTTTATCGTCATACTAATTGAAAATATGAAAAATTTTAAGTGTATCCCGTCGGAAATACTTCGTCGGGAATCCATCGGGAATAACGTCATCGGGAAACCGTCGAAGAAGATACCGACCGATTTTCAACAACGTTTTGATGCAATGCTTGACAACAATATTCGTTAGAAAATAGTCGGAAACTATTTTCGACGAGGATCCGACGATCATTTTCGACTAGTTTCCAACCGGTTTCGCAACCAATGTTATCGTCAGAAAAGCGTAGAGAAATTGTTGGAAAATACCTCGTCGGAAACCCGTCGAGAATTTGTAACACGTTTGCGACGACATTCAGATTTCCGACGAGATAGAATCGACCAATCAATATCGTCGAAAATTCGTCGAATACGTTTGTTTCCAATGTTATTCCGACGATTTCGTCCGTCGGAAATAGTCTATCTTCTTATAGTGAGAGTAGGTCACACGCGCTGTGACTTCTAGTGAACTTGCCGTTAACACAACGCTAAAGCTGAGATATTTCGATTCAGACACGTGTAAGGTGTAGATTAATGGACAGAAAAGGTGTTCAGAGAAATGGTCCCCTTAAAGGTAATAACAGGAACGCATGGAAGATATTACGATGCATGGAACAGAGTCTCTTCTCTTGTGTCCATTTTCTAAATTATCCACATATATGGCCTGCCTCTCACATTCACATACATAGCCTCTTACGAAGGTTTATGAATTTTCCCTACTTTCCCTTTATTATTCAATGTATATATATCTTCATCTACATCTGCAATACTACATACGATACATGTGTTGTGTATACATACACTTTACAATTCAATATTCACCAAAATTACTGTTGTATATAATTGAACAGTTGAAAGTGACTCATTTCGCTGGCTCTATTAAAAGAATGAAGATAGTATATAGTATATGTTTTCTTCTGAGTCGTGTATCCTCTTTTAAAATGTCATGACAATTTCATGAAATGAACATCGATCGTTCGTTTTTGAATAAATGAATTCTTGCTACATATCCGTACATTTCGTTTTTTAAATTAGATAGACTAGATCATTAACTTTAACTAGCTAGTAAGATTACATTTACTATCTCTTTGGATATGAACTAAGTTCTTGTTAGTAAGATTACATTTACTATCTCTTTGGATATGAACTAAGTAAACTAAACTAAGACATGAATAAAACCAGTGAAAAAAATCTACGTCTGAAAGGTTTATGATATTTTCTTCTTGTACAAACACGTTAGATGTGTTCTTGTTTTGTCGCGTGAATTGGCAAACATATTGGGAAGAAATGTTGTCAGAGTTGACTGGCATTATTATAGCATGATTCTCGAATTGGCTATTCTTTTCTACAAATATGTGTTACCATAAAACTTACATTTTTTCCCAATGTAAATATACACCCAAGAAAAAAAAAAAACAATGGGCTCCACTTTGTCGATTTACACTAAAATACCACCGTGTGTATATATATATATATAAGTCAGTGTGATTAATCTTATCTAGTTCTCCAAAAATACATAACCAATCACATTTATACACGCCTAAATAAGTAAGTTTTCACGGCATATATAATTCATGGCACACGGTTTTAGTGGCACAATAGTATGTCACATAGATACACTACAGATTTTATTTAATACAATTAGAGTGTTCTGGAAATGGTACGTGATGTAATTCGTACATGATTAGTTTTATTTGGTCATGGGCGACCATTTTTTCTTTGATATTGGTCATGTGAATACATTAATTTCCATGCTATATTTGCTAAGAAGTTTCATCAGTCACATTTATTTTCTAGACCTATAGGCTATGATATAAAAAGTATTCGAACGAACGAAGGAACGAACTAAAGACTTAGGATTCGATAAAAGTCTATTTAAGAAATTAATGTGGCGCACGAGAAGTTGAATGAGTTGACTAGTCTCACTTTAAATTCATTATCGTGTAAGCGCATAGGTGTAGATTAGATATGGATGGATTCATAAAAGTGGATCTCTTTATAAACATGAAATAAAAACATTTTGAAACTTTCTTTCATAGTGGATAAAACATAATTTTTGGGATGTTAAAGTAAATAACTAAACAGGTTATTGTGTCAAGATCATCGTGCAAATAAACAGTGATCATAATAAATTCTCAATCTAGGGGACTCAGACAATTTGTTTTTTTCATTAGGAGACTGAAAGTCTGAAACCATTAGATTTCTAAATGCTCGTGTTTTCAAGTTTTAACTAAACAATTCTTTTTGTTTTAACCATAATTATACAAATCATTTGAAGCAGTTTATTTTCACGAAGAGATCAGAGTTTCTTTCACCAAATACAACAAATTTTTTATTTAAAAATTGTATAATTAGTTAGAAGAAAATGCTATTTGTAAAATTATGAGCCTTCTAACCAAACGGGAGTGTCTATCACGCTCTCAACGGAGATAAAGTCAAAGATATGCATCCCACAAGTTTCTCTCTTTCTCAAATTCCTAAAAAAGACAGAAAAAAGCTACGAAAGTAACATCCCAAACAAAAAAACAAGGGCAAAATAGTCATTTACAAATAGTCGATTTTTATAATTTAAGGTTCTTTGTTTCTCCACCTCCCAAGCTCCAACTGAAAACGACTGCAAAGCAACCTGCGGTCTCTACCTGCCTTATTACGCTATTATACTTTTTTATTATTTATTTAACATATTTCTTGGTTTTTTAAATATTATTATTATTTATGGACCGACTTGCGAATATAATAAGTTTTCCATAACCAATTTATATATCTTTTTTTCTCCTTCTTTATAGAATCAATTCTTCCCTTTTTTATTTTGTTTATCTCTCTCTCTCTCTCATTCTCTTCCAACTCTTCCTCTCCTTCATATTCTCCGTCTGTCTTCTGCTAATTTAAGGAAACAAAAATGGTGGATCTTGAAAGAAGAGTGTGTTGCATGTGTGGTGATGTGGGATTCTTCGACAAGCTCTTTCACTGCAGCAAGTGCCTTAATCGCTTTCAACACTCGTATGTTCTTACATATTTCTTTATCTCTATACCACATGTACTTATGTGTGTAATTTACTCATCATCATGCATATTTACAGCATATAATACAGATTTAGATCGCAGTAGACGGTGAGATCTTGTGCCACGTGCTTTATATCTATGTAGCTGATGATCATTCATCATCATATTAAATCAAAAGCATGCATATATCATATACATATATGTGTGTATATATTGTCAAACTAGACAAGAAATGTCTCAACAACTACCATATATACATATACATGATAAATATACATGGATTATCATCATCAATTCATGACCATGATCATAATCTTGATACAGGTACTGTAGTAGCTATTACAAAGAGCAAGCTGATCCAATCAAGATCTGTGATTGGTGTCAGTGTGAAGCAAAAAGTCGAACCGGAGCAAAACACGGTGTTAATGGTGGATCGTCTAAGAGATCGTACCGGTCGGAATATTCTTCACCTCATCACCAAATCAAACAGCAAGAGATTAACCAAACCACTAGTAGTAGTATTCCTCCAGCAGCCGACAAGGGAAAAACTGGCGTGCCTTCTCCTAGACCGGCCACTCGTAGGTACAAGCTTCTCAAGGATGTTATGTGTTAGTAATGTTTTCGAAATAACCAAAAGTTAAGAGAGACATAGAGAGTTTATTAGGATCTGGGATGATGATAATAAGACACATGTCTGTAAGATATATAAAACTAGCTAGGGCTATGATAGCTGTTGTTATGGTTTGAGAAGCAATGTAATATACCTGCGGAGTTATTTCATGGATTAGTAAGTGTTTGAGATAAATTAATTAAGTATATCTATAACAAATGAAATCTCTCTCTTTTTTTTTGGGTTGGGTGATTGATTTTACTAGATAAGCGATGAATTTTGTGTGTGAGTTTTGTTGTTGCTATCCTTCATGATCAGCATATGATGACACTATTCTCTCGCTATTCAAAAGCCACACATATAGTTAACAATCATTTAAACACTTTTTTTTTAGTTTTTTAAAAACAAGTTAATCAATGGAGCCACTATTATTAGATTTGAGTTTTAACATGATTGAGTCATTCCTAGCTAGTTTTAAGAAGTGTGTTTATTGGATTAAGAATTCGTGCAAATACATGTAAAATGTGTGTCATGACTCATACATTAGTACATGTTTTGAATGCTTTAGGTATTCCATGTGGCCCTCTAGTAAATAAGGGTTTTGTTTTGATGCAAACGTTACTAGCTAAACTTAGTTTCAAATCATCAAAGCGATATGTTCGTCGTCATAGTCACACAAATATTGAGATACTAACAAAGTAGTTGTTGTATACGATTAGTCGAGTAGTCATCAATAGTTTTGTTGAAAAAGACATTTGACCACTAAAAGGCTTACACATATACAGTATATATAGTGTAGTAGATTAAATCCACCGCGATGAGAAATTCGCATGGCGATTGCTTTACATATAACTTGACTCAGATCCAAAAACATATCTAATGATGCACCCTCATTCATATTTATAGCTGTTCATGGTCTCACCGTGTGCAGGACCCAAATATGAAAATATCACAAATTATATGAATTGAGTCACAGGCAAAGCAGTGTCACGAACATCGATCCACATATATTGCTGAGATTCTTCAGGAGAAATTAATACATTTTTAGTCCTTCGTCTTGTTTCCTCTTTTGGACCCAAAATAAAAAATAATACTATAACAAAAACTAAAAGCTGCCACCTTCTTTCTCTGCCACTCAAATTCGTTCCATGTCTTTTCTCTTTTTAATTTCCTTTTGTCACTAAACTATTTTCGCTTAAACAAAGTGATAAAACATGTGACCAAACCGCATCATTTCTAATCCTTTTTAGAATAATGCATACATCACCATAATCACATGAAAACATTTGGTTTTATTTGCTAAAAGAGATCGTCCTTGCTTTACCAAAAAAAAAGATGAGAGGTCGTCACTACGTCTCCACTCCAAAACGACGACGTTGTTATGTTCAATGTGAAATATCAAAATTAGGGTTTTATTAGACAAAAGGGAATCACAAACAGACGATTGAAATTTGAGAGCAAACACGTATATAGGAAAGGGTACTATGGTAAATTAGTTATTGGTAATATAGGAAGCCCAGTAAACTAAATTTAGGTTCGGGATCAGCCCATTATCCCCAAAAGAAGGAACACGTCATCAGGAGTGAGAGACGAGTCAGAAACCTCTGTCTGGGCTAGAGGTTCTTCCGTGGCATCGGAGCTGATAAACTCGCCACGACACGAAAACGGAAAATCGATCCGCCATGTTTGATTTTGCCAAATAAGAGAGTAGAGTTCTCTAGTTTTGAACGAAGAAGAAGACGAAAGAAGAATGCATAACGCGAAGGGATTGTTGGGACGAATCGTTCGAGATAAGCTATGGAGATTTGGTTATCGGAGGAGCTTGTGCTCGCTTAAATTGACTTCCGAGGATCTTGATTACCAGGTTCGGAGGTTTTATCGTCATCATTCTCACTCTCTGTTTCAATTTACGGAAATTTTGAATGATCGTTAGCTCAATTTTTGATTAGGTTCTCGTTGAAGGAAGTGGTTGTTCCCGTACTGCGATTCTCAATAGACCACCTGCTCTCAATGCACTCACCACTCACATGGTACTCTCTACTGTTCTCTGTTTGTATCTTTCCTTCACTCCTACTAGCAATTGTGGTCTCTTCGAGGCTGGATTCTTCAATTTCGTAATAGAATTGTATATATTGGTCTCTCGCTCTCAACTTTTGGATTTTCTACTACTCCTGTTTTTCTTTGGTACATTGATTATTGGTTTCGACTTTTGATGGATATATGATTTCGTGGCATGAGACATTGATTTGTGTGTGTTTGTGAATAGGGATATAGGTTGCAGAAACTTTATAAGAATTGGGAAGAAGATCCAAATATTGGGTTTGTGATGATGAAGGTAATTTGTGCAACACATTGTTGCTTCTACTTTCTTGTGTTTGAGGGGAGAAAAAGTTCCTAACTTTTATTTCTCTTGATCTGTTGAAGGGGAGTGGAAGGGCATTTTGTGCTGGTGGTGATATTGTGTCTCTCTACCATTTAAGAACGAGAGGTACAGGAAAATTCTGTATACATTGTGATTATTTAATTTCTTGGAGGCTAGTTAGGTTCGTAAACGAAAAAGGGAGTTTTATTCATGAAGATGAAATGGCGTGGGAGGGTGTATGTTAATCTAATACTTGCCACTTTTTGTAGTACTTTAGGTATCTATATTTGGGTTTGAAACTTAGTATGCCTTTTTTACTGATTAGCGAGGTTTCTGCGGTATCTTCTTACTCTCTGTATTCACTGCTCATTGCTTTACTTATTTCTCCTTAAATATATGTAGGTAGCCCGGATGCTATTAGGGAGTTTTTCTCGAGTTTGTATAGTTTTATATACTTGCTAGGCACATATCTAAAGCCACATGTAAGTTCTCTTTACTTTTTGATCATTCTGAATTCCGGTACCAATAGGAATAACGATGTCACCAATAAGTAGAATGACACCATGAGTTTCTCTGCATGCAGGTGGCAATTCTTAACGGTGTTACTATGGGAGGCGGAACTGGAGTTTCGATACCTGGGACATTTCGTGTAGCTACTGATAGAACTGTATGTAATTTCTCATCTATACGCTATTTCTCCATCTTTCACCATCTATTTCTTCCTTTCAATTAGTCGGACAGCTGGATTCTAGTTTAGTTCGGATGTCCAACTTCTTGGAGGATGCAGTAACTAGCTCATGGATATTGCAGATTTTTGCTACCCCTGAAACAATCATCGGTTTTCATCCTGATGCTGGTGCTTCTTTTAACCTCTCCCACTTACCTGGTCGCTTAGGTATGCTAGTGATATGTTTTGAACTGCTTAAATTCTCTCTAGGTTTCTCATAATCTCATTTGACTGTGTTATTAACTGCTGTAAAGCAATTTTTATTTGGACAATTACCATAGAAATCGCTGATCCAGCAGCAAAGTTAAATATCAAATTCTGCTGTTTCATAGTATACATTAGCTCCCTCAGATGGACGATTTAATAGAGTCTATGCAGGGGAGTATCTGGGTCTGACTGGGTTAAAGCTCAGTGGGGCAGAAATGTTGGCATGTGGCCTTGCTACACATTATATTAGAAGTGAGGTAATTTAGATTATATAATTTGAGATCTTTCTGTTTCCATAAAACTTATCTTACCTGCTAAATAGTATAATTTCTTGTCCTACAACAGGAGGTTCCTGTAATGGAAGAACAGCTCAAGAAGCTGCTCACTGATGATCCTTCTGTTGTTGAGTCATGCTTAGAAAAATGTGCAGAAGTTGCCCATCCGGAAAAGACTGGTGTTATTCGTAGGTTTGTTTTTTCTGAAACCTGAAGATACAAAACTCATGCCTTGTATTCTCATACCAGCTCCCTGAGCTTGCTTTATTTCTGATTTTTCTTAGGATCGATTTACTTGAAAAATGCTTTAGCCATGACACAGTAGAAGAAATTATTGATTCTTTGGTAAGTTTCTTTACGAATGATTCTGCGAGTATGACCATCTCGGTCACTAGAAGTAACAGTGTTTTGGGTCACCAGGAAATCGAGGCTAGTAGAAGAAAAGATACATGGTGCATTACGACTCTACGTAGACTTAAAGAAAGCTCACCGTTATCTTTGAAGGTGGCATTGAGATCTGTAAGTTCACAATCAACTTTGCTTGTAAAAATCTTCAAAAAATTCAAATTTCCTTTTCATGACTCATGCAGCTTCTTTAAAACGAATCCAACAGATCCGGGAAGGAAGATTACAAACACTTGACCAATGCTTAATCCGAGAGTACAGAATGTCGCTACAAGGATTAATCGGGCCAATGTCCGGCAATTTTTGTGAGGTATGTGAATTTCCAGTATTAAAAAGCTTGCCATTGCAAACAGAGTAATGAGTCACTAATGCGTAATGTTTCAATACTGAAAAGGGAGTACGAGCTCGATTGATAGACAAGGATGAAGCACCAAAGGTATAATGTTAAATCATATTTCCAATAACCCCATTACTGTGTACATAAGGAAGGCATTACTGATAAGAATTGGTGGGTGTGCAGTGGGATCCACCGAGCTTGGAGAAAGTATCAGAGGACATGGTTGATGATTACTTCTGTGCCTTGACTCCCACGGAACCTGATCTTGACCTTCCTGTCAAACTCAGAGAAAGCATTTAGTTTCTTGATGAAAAAAAAAATCAACTTGGCTAACATCAGTCCGACACTCCCCTTGGTATTCGTAAAGAACTTGTTTGTTGGGAGACTGATTTCATTCTTCCTGAAGCAGAATGTGTTGCAGAATTTTTGTATTGACAAAAATAGTACTTCAAAATTTAATAAAATAACTATTAATATAAGTAATTTACTAATTACGCTTTTGATGCCTTCTCCATACATTGTCGCGCTTAGTGTATACATGAATATTATATATGTGAACACTTTTGCATGTAAACATAATTCAATTTGGTGCGATGAATTAGGTTTAAGCTCAATAGTCTCACCAAAAATGAAGTGTAGAGTTTAATTTTCAAACAATTAACAAACCCCTAAGCAACTCAGGTGTCATGTCTCTCACCCGCCTCCGCTCCGCCCTCTCTTTCTCCTCTCCGATCTACCAGCTCCGCCGCCAAGCCTCCTCTCTCCCATTTAATTACTGCCTTAATAAGGCCCTGCTTCCTCCTCCAGGAGGCCCATTTAATTACTGAAATATATTATGTTGAAATCTCATCTACTGGGTTTTTAATCATGGGCCTCATCTTATGAAACAAAATTTAACAAAACTTTTGACTTTTTTCAGATACAATTGACCATAAACCGTCTATAGTCTTGAGTTTCAAGGGAAGAAGAAAAGTACGAGTGATCGGGAAAATGCTTTAACTCAGCTTTTGTTTTTCCGCTTCTTTTTAGGTTTGACAGCATCTTTAAGTGTCATTTCTCCATCCTTGTGTTTTGTATCCTTCTTCCCTAATTCTCCGGTTACTTCCTCAACTGAAATCTCAACACCAACCTTCTGCGCATTTCCAGAGCCGTTCATTTTCTTCGTGCTCGATGACTTAGTAACGGGATCCCCTGATTAAACAAAACAGAACAGTATCAGTTTAGCATGACTCGAAGAGACATTGGGAGTAAGAAGCCAAAAAAAACAAAATTTTACCTCTTGAAGCAAGAGAAACTTTCAGTGAATCAACATCCATAGCTTCTGAGTAAGGGTCCCTGAAAATTGTTTCACAACAGAGATTTTGAAAAGAAAGATCCACAAGGAGTCATGGAGGTTCCTTCACAAACCAGAGAGTGAAACATTCAAGACTATACCAATTTGAGGGACCGCCTTTGAAATTGGCAGCTTCTTCTTCCTTACTGCTTCTTACTTCCTCCGTAGAGAGCTTTAGTCTTTCAACATGTTCTCGAGATATCTCTGCAGCTCTTTCCTGATCTGAGGACTTCCTATGTTCCTCCTTCACAGCTACAGTAGGTCCAGAAACTTCAGATTTAGCCAAAGTGGGATGTCGCTTCACCTTCTGTAAGCTTCTCTCACAGTTATATGCTTCAACCTACACCATGAAAACAAAGCACAACAAACTATGAGTTGTTGAATATTTTTGGATTCAAAAGAAATATGCTTTGGATTTCAGAAACCTTACTTCTTCTCTAATGATCTTTGTTGTTGCAGCAGCTCTTGAAGAAGCAAGACGCAGGCAATGAAGGATTACACTCTGGTTCACGCCTTCTTCCCCCGGTTTTTGGATTGCGCATATATCGCCATTGGCATTAACTGTCACAGTCATTCTCCCACACATAACTGCTTCTTCAACATAAGTTGGGTCCATCACCTGCATATAACAACACATCACACTTTATATCTCAGAAAAGAAAAAAGAAAAAGCAAACTAGACTCTCACTAAAAATACAACTGTTTTTACCACAATGTTGCCTTTATTAAAAAATCCAAACGTGAAGGCTATTGGGAGATGATGTATTATCAATGGAAGTGGTTCCCTTTCCTGCAAAAGAAAGTAAAGATAGAACAAACAGTTAAAGTTAAGAACTGTCTTCTCCACTTAACAAATTCTTACAAGTTTCTCTAAACCGAAAACATATGACTAACCTCTAGTGGATGTATGATCACTTCTTGACCATTCTCTCCTCCTACAGTGCAGTCGGGTCTCCTAAATGTCATGAGAGCTGCTAAAGCAGCAATATTTGCAGCATCAACTAAGTTCCTATACATAAATGTGTAACAAAAACACGCATTAAAGATCATTTTAAAACCAGAACCTTCAATGAGATATACTGTAGCCAACAAAACTTACCCTCCATTGTCCAAGATATGAAGGTCAATGCGAACAGACCAAACCATCTTTCCAGCTAGAACGCAGAGTGACTCTGTATCTACTGCACGGCTTTCTCTGCAATCAACACAAAGACCAACTTACCATTACTCCAACCAGAACAGCCAGCAATACTCTTGCAGCATCAACAAAGTTTGTCCAAAAAAACATTTACCTTAGACCACGATCGATAATGCGTCCCAACTCCACTGCAGATTCGCCAGGACGACCAGGCTCAAAAGACGGATCAGCCATTGGAGAAAATTCCGTGAAGATCGAGAGAGACCCTTCATTAGGTCTGTCTTTGTAAGGTTGTACCAACTGAGCAGTCACGAAACCCATTACATGAGTCTGACCAAGTTGAACTTCCGAGCTACCATATTCTCTGTTAATTCAAACGAGATTAAAAGCTGTCTTTGGTTACAAACACTAAAAGAAAAGCATGCTAGTATTCGTTCTAACAGAGGTAATAGACTGAACAAAGTTATCTACATTCAAATTTATCACAAAACTCGACAAAGAGGGAAGCTTTAGAGCTAAAGAAAGCAAACAAAGCCTACAAAGTGCAGAAAAGAAACGGCATCAATAAGCAGTTCTATGAGCACTTACTTGCCAAACTTAATAGTAAGCTTGCGATAATCATAAAGGCCACGACCATCTACTCTGAGCTCAGATTGCAACGCAGTTTCCACGAATTTACTTTCGTTAACAGTCAACCTCCACATATTAGCCAATCTCCCCTCCATTATCTGCTATCACTAGTAAACTAAAAATCAAAACTTTGAGCAACCCTTACAGCAAATCAAACACTCTAATCGATAGAAAACCTTCTCTTAGGCTTAGAATCAACTCTGTAAATTAAACCAAAACGTACCTACTGGAGAAAAGAGATGAGAAGAGACACTTGGACTTTCTTCTTTCTTTTATTGTACTTCACCTCCGGCTAACTACGAAGGAGCTCCAAAGATTTTAGGGAGAGGCGGCAAAATCGCACAGATGTTTTTTTCTATCTATCTCTCGGCCTTAACAACAGTAAATGTAAACACGGCGGCGATTCAGAGAAAGCTTGGTGATGGGAAAACACAGGTTTCGGAAAAATTCGAGAGGGTGAATAACTAAAAACGCTGTCGTTCTGGATCAACAAACACCGGCGTCGTTTCAGCTGTTACCGACGTCGTTTCATATATTATTTGTTATTTGACAAAAAAAATTATAATGGATATAAGCCCATGGGCTTACAGACATTATCTTGATGCTTTTTGGGCTACTAACTTCAAAGGGAAAAACGTCAATGAGTTTTTTATTTTATCTTTTTGGTGTAAATGTTAAGAAAGTCAATGAGTAGTATGTTGAACTTTTTAATATCTCAGCAATTGTTGTTTCAGCTTGGAAAGATTAACTTTGACGCACATGTTTGCTTACTTACTGATAAATTGTATTTTAGATTTAGAATATTCAACAAGCCAGTACAGTTTTCAGAATCTTTCCCACAAAATCCTCAAGAATTGAAGATCATGCATGTACACTTACTAGATTTGTATTGCTTGTACGTATTTTATCCTACTTGTTCCAGCAGCACCACTCAAATATATCGTTTTCTGTACTTTCTTCAACATTTGGACTAATTAAGACTTTAAACGATTATTTATTAACAATGAGAGAATTTTGAGCAAGCTTTCAATCCTTCGATCTCTATTTCAAGAATCATCAGCTATTTAAAGTCTTCAACGAGAACTATATTTCTAAAGAAACTATCAAGCGTAAAAGTCTGTTATGAGCAGCCAAAAAAAGTTTACAGATTCCGCGAGATGCCTTGCCTCTTGTGGATCTTTTCGTCACCATGTCTTGGTTTAAGTCACTTAATTAGTGTCTCTTCTTAAGTTCCGTCCTCTTTCCTAAACTTGGAACCACATCGAATTCTTTAAAAAGAGAAAAGAAAAAAAAAACTGCTTATTTGGTAAGGGTCAAGAAGATATGGTTGTATCTTTATGATCATCTTAATTTGGATTGTTTACTATTACTTAATTATGAACAAGAAACATGTTGGGATGAATCTAGAAACTGATAGAACCATGTTTATGTTTGCTTCACGCACACACAAACTACATCATGTAGTCTACATGAACGAGCCGGAGACAGCTTAAATCTTTGATATTGTTTGCCCAATTTTTTTTTAAATTTTGAAATTACATTATAAGTAACTCTCTTAACTTATTTGAATGAAATTAGTTAAGGTTTACTTTCATTATTTCCGATTGGTTTTCAATTGTACGTTTCGCTAATTTTGGTATAACAATTTCAGCTTTCCCCACATGCTCTCCAAATTTCCTTCTTCTTTTTTTCATTTCTTTTGATTGAGATGTAAGAAAAAATGTTTAGTAAGAGTGAACAATATGAATCTCCATTGTTTTCTTCTTCTGCTGTTGCTTTCATTTTTCTTCTTTCTGTTTGCTTATTTTTTCTTTTCCCCCACTTTATTCCAAAGATAAAGATCGCATGTTTTAATATATATATATATATATATATATATACACTTTTATTTTAATTATGTTTTATTTGATAAATTAATTATGTGTACAATTATACTTGGACTAGTCTATGTGCATAATGGAAGGCGCCAAAAGAAGAATTCAGCTCCTTGTAATTTGTAAGCTTTTAATTTATAGTATTGTCCAAAGTCTAAAGGTATTCGTGTGGAAACGGATATGGATATTGTAATGTATCAGCAATAATCATAATCATTTCCCCCAAAAATGAAAAAAAAAATACAAAAGATTAGGTAAGTGTGGGAGCTAAGTATATTACTCACGGCTGAGGAACCCATTATAAAAAAGGATATATATCTATTAATTACTTAGATAAGAATAGTATAAAAAGATTGGCTGCTATCAAGTAGATACTCATGCCACCACTAAACCAATGAAAAAAAGAAGACTCTTTATGTCTTCCTGTTAATTTCTATGGAGGCTCACACACACACACATTCAATTCAAATCCTAACATCATGAGAATATAGAATAAGTACACACTAATTGCTCGGCATGTTTAATAATACATGTACGTAAAACTAATGTGATAGTGAGCTCACTACCACATCCACTATCTTTATATGTTTTTTTTAAATCAGTGGCCTCAGTCGTAATTCATGAGTCTACTTAACTACACACACAAGAAAAAAAACATTCATAAAGTCAACCAAAAGAATGTACATGTATTGCCTAAAATTGCTTTATTGAAATATTTTTCACCAAGATTTGTCCTGTTCCGGAGTCAAATTCCGTTTTCAATCAAAGTTATATACCCATGAAACTTCGAATGACATTTGGTTTATGTAATTTATATTTATATAATTACTAATTTTTTTCCTTCTTCTAAATGTTTCATTAATGGTCTGGATTAATAAAATATAAAATAAGATAAAAATGTGGTCTTTAATATACAAAAAGTTTGATTTTGCAATTTGTTAGAATTTTACTAATTTATTCGAAATATCCAGTTATTATTATTACTAATATGCTTAATGGATCCAATGAATGTGTTTGGGAATCCATAACAGTCGTGTTATGCCTCACACAGTGGACAAAGTAAGATGTTGGGCAAAAGCATTCCCATTGTTATAGCATATATCCTTTCACCTTTTACGCAAATTAAAGAAATGGACAAATGAAAATAAAGAAAGTGAAAGGTTATTAACTTATTGTAACTTTAAAAGAAAAAGAAAGAAACAATGATGAACATGTGAGTCATGTTATATTCCCACCCCAAATATAATAAAGCGATAATTTAATCAAAAGCTTGTCTCCTTCACTTTCAATTTCGCAATCATCGTCTCATCAATGACGCATATGACATATATGGTGCCTGCGCTAATCTCATTTATATAGGTCATGTATTAAGCAATTTATAAACAGTTTGAAAGAGAATTGAAAATGGTCCAATCGATTCGGTCGGACTGCAATCAAGGTCATCGAATCGATTTTTATCGTAATATTTGCTTATCTAACCGAATATGCGTATCAAACGAAACAAATATCCGTTTGGTAATTAACATGATTTTGTCAATGGATATTCGTTTATACATAGTATCCGGTAACATAATTAATCAGAATTAGAAAGAGTGATTGCAACTTTGCTAGTCAAGGATCGAATATACCAAAATTGCTACATAGCTACTTTTATCAATGAAACTTGAACGTATATTAATGTCGATAACATAGACTAATTTACGATGCAGACAGCAAAATGGAGATTAATTAGGTTTCAGACACTGATACATGTGTAACATGTGTGAGCGTAAGTGGAGGCTTTGTCTCTTCAAGTCAAAATCCATCGACATTCTACAAATTTATCTAGGGGCCAACGAGAGTCGAGAATACAAAAAAGCCTAAAAGTTCGAGACAGCGTCACTGTCAATAAACGTTGCCTAAATTTCTGTGTACGTTGCATATAATTACGTTTTTGCCACTGGCACTTATTAGTCACTTTCCACTTATCAATCACTTGCGTTACTTCAATTTTGAAAAGTAAATATTCAAAACGAGATCAATTTTTTCACATAGTGACAATATACTCAGATGTAGAAACAAGAAAAGAGAAAAGGATAGAAAAGATTAGTTAATACCGTAATGGAAATATATGTTCTTTATCAAGAAAATTATATGTTAGTAATTACAGTAAGCAAGTGGAGGGCGGTTTAGTCATTTTGCCAATTAAACGGCTCTTCAAACCTGAACCCTACATCCTCCTCTCCGTAAAGCTGCCACGTAAAGGTGCCGTTGCATAAACAAAACGCATCGTTTGGGTTCATAAGCCCGTCCGTGAAAAGGTCCGGCAAATCAAACACCGTCTCTTCGTTGCTTTCCTTGTCCGTACTAGAAGTCTCCGACGTGTCCGAAGAAAACACGAAACTACTAGAAGTCGAAGACTGAGCGGTAGACAACAACTCAGAGTGGCTTAGCTCATCAGCTAATTTCTTATCGATAACCGGTTTGTGCCACGTGGTTGCTTCGGCGGCTTTGGTAGCTGCAGCTTGTATATCCTTAGGAGAGCAGCTAACCGGACGAGGAAGCAAACCGGATAATTCAGGGAAATTAAGAAAACCGGAGTTGCCTTTAATAGCTAAAGCCGCCACATCATGAGCACGAGCTGCCATCTCTGCCGTTGGATAAGTGCCAAGCCATATTCTTGATTTCTTCCTCGGCTCTCTAATCTCCGACACCCATTTTCCCCAACTCCTCATCCTCACTCCTCTATACGACGTCGGATTCTTGTTATCATCACTAACGTTGCTCTTCCGCCGTTTCCCTCCGGAGTCATTGTCTTGCACTAACGATCTTTTGGAGGTAGACCAAGAGTCTGACGAAGACGTTACGACGGAGGAGGAGGATATCGTGGCTGTTATAACGGAAACAATATTGTCTTGATGATGAGTAGCACTACTCTCTATGTTGATTTGTTTTCCCATTTGAGAGAGAGAGAGAGTAGTGTTAAAGCTGTAGGTTGCGGTCTGAAGTGGGCTGCTATAAATATTCTTGCAAATTACTTTAGTCTAAAGAAAAAGGAAACATTAGAGAGTAATACTATATAGACAGAAAAAAAACCACTATAATAATTTCGTTATACATAGTGGGTCCGTTGTCAATCGAGTGTAACTTACCCCCATGTGAAATTAAATGAAAATAACGTGTTTCAATATATTATATAAGTAAAATAATATTCTTATATACGCAAAAAAAGAAAACGGAGAAAAGAATCAAAAAATCGAATAACAATTTAGATGCATTCGTTGAAATGGGATGTTATTTGACCATATATCTCTTGTTAGATATGGACGAATCCTTGTGCATGTATCATGTATGTACGCCACTCCATAAACCATAATCCATCAACTCTGCTCGAGATTGCGTGACGTCATAATTATCAATAATTAGCAAAAAAAGAAATCTCTATTGTACATAAAAGTTTTGTGTCGGCCCACTTTGATTTGTAATATATTGACAATCTAATTAATTTGGACGTAAGAATTACACAAAATTGGTGTTAATAAAGAAGAAGAAAGAATATAAAATATACTACTAACTCAGTAATTTTTTTCTTCTTATGAAGACGCATGGGTCTGGATTGTTTTATTCGATTCGGCGCCATTATAACTAAGAAGCACTTTTATTTGATTAGTGATGAAATTTGAATTACTAATCAACCAGATTTTCCTACAAAAATCATTGAATAGTGTATATATTCTATTATCATTGTTGCTATTTTTCTGGTTTGGTCGATAGGCTTTCCTTGTGCTGAAAGGCTTTCCCACAGCCATGCTGAGCTTGGAGTGGTTAGTAGCAACCCTGATGCGTGTTGAGGCTGTGCTAAGAGGACACTGTAAGTCTGTGTTCTCAAAAACTTAATGGACTCCACAATGGCCGCTGAGAGACGTTTTGATGAAAGGTTGGTCAAATATTGTGGCGGATGACGTACAATGAGGTAGGGTTGGACCTCCGATACGATCGATTGGGCCTCCTATGAGCTCAATCTTGTTTAACTGAGATTAAATTTTATATAATAACGGTGTGAATTCTCTGTTATATGATGTTGGGCCTCCTATGGATTCTGATATCATGTTGAGTGATGACAAATATAGAAAAACCTCGCCTTGATATATTTATTAATTATGGTCCTAAAGCCCGAAAATGGGCCCATTAAACCAGCAACGATCGTAAACACGAATAAAGGAATTTCGGAATCGGAATTTTGACCCATTTCACCAAATCGGAGAAAAGACGGCGAAAATGGAGGAACAGAACGCTGGAACCGGTGCCGGCGAAAGCAGTTTGTTGGATGGATCAGGTCACTGGTGGTGGGCATTGGGAAGTGGAGCCCAAATCATGTGGGGAATACGATTGATTCGGAGAGGTTACGCCGGCGACGTTCGATTAATGCCGCTCAAAGCCTTCGGTGTCGCATCACTCTTCGTCGGGTCGTTAGCCACCAGCTCCGTCGCATTAGTCCGCGCCACGGGGATCCACACGGTCAGATTCTCGTATTGAAATCAGATTGATCTCTATCTATCTTATGTGTGTGTGTGTGTGTGTGTGAGAGAGAGAGAGATTGATCGGATCCAATTGGTGGTGAAAATTGAAACAGGTTCAAGATGCGATTGATCTTGGAGCCAACATTAGAACCAATTTGGGGGTTACTCCTCAAATACCGGATAAGCAAATCACCGGTACGCCATTTTTATTCTATGGTTTAATTACAAATTCGACTTCTGGCTGAATCGCAGGGTTTTGGGAATGTTTCGCAGAGAGAGACGGGTGATTTATCATGAACAGATCGAGCTTGAAGCTCTATCGGAATTACTGTGAGACGATCATGGAATTAGGTCTCTGGTAGATGATTCCATAATTATGTATGTTTTATATAAGATAAGACCATAATTTATAAGGTTTTTGGGTTCATAAAAATCAGATGTTATGTGAAAAATTAAAAGGTTATGTGCTCTGAGACTCTGATTGGTTCAATAAATCATATCTCAAGATTGACGAAATCATATCTCTCTATGGGAGGATCAAACTCTACGACTTCACAAATCACACAATGTAATTGTCATACAAAGGCCAAAACATGTCAGTTTACTATTATAAGGCAACAAATGAAGCTAGTAGTTAGTAACTGTTTTCATACTAGAGTTCTATTTGAGGACTTCCGAGAAAGGATAAATAAAATAGGTGGTCCTCTCATGGACGAGCCTTAACTTCTCTATACACAATCAAGGAAATGATGTCTTACAGTTTCCTAGCTAGAATAGTGGTCTTTTGTTTATTAGCGAGTCTTCAGCAATAGAGCTTCTCGATACATTACTCGGGCTAAAATTTTAGACTTCATAATAAAGTATCATTCACGACCATTAAGTCTTTGTTTATTATTATGAGATATAGAAGCTAGAAAAACAAGATCCATTTTGTGGGGTTGGGAGGAAGACATGACTAATTTATTAAACACAAATTTATGAAGAGAGAGTGAAATGATAGATCGTAGATACGTCTAATTTATTAAACTCAAGAGACGAACCGGAGAGAGTGAAGCATCGTCACCCAGGTACGGGAAGAACATTCACTTTTGCATAACCTGAAGAATAGAAGCCACCGTCTGGATAAGAGTCATCACCAAAAGAAGCGCAGCGGCGACAGTAGCGGTACCTCTCCATAGATTACCGAAATACTGGCGTCCGAGGATGGTGCGTGACCTGTTGACTGGATTTTCATAATAGGCGTTGACTCTAGACGCTATACCAGCATAGTAAGAACGACTCTCCACCACCCCCGAAAATAGCGTGTTCACCATCTCCGCCACCGCCACAGAACTCTTCTCCCCCCAGTTGTTTAGTATCCCTTTCAAAACCATATATATCATATTACTGTCACTTATTCAAGAAAAATTAAGCAAGCAGTATAACCTAGCGAACACGGAGACGAGCAGTACTTAATTGGAATTACAAGATTTTATACTGTTTAAACATTTGTATTGATAAAAGTAAAACAACATATGATATATAACATGCTGAAAAACATGATTTACAGATAATAGGGGTTCAAATATTTCTAAACATCAATATCTTCGTTTTAAGAATAAATGCTAGAAATGTCTATCTAATCAAACTCAAGTATGAAATTCGTCTTAAGTATTGATAATTCTATGCATCAATATAAAATTTAAACGTCAAATCTTGTAAATTTAACCAAAAATAGCTAACGAGTACAAAACAAGACAAGCATTGATAATGTGGAAAATGGATATTTAACACACAAACAATATATATATGTATACGTAGAAAGGGTACCGTTCTCCATGAGTAAGTCCACGTCTTTATCAGTGTCGATGAGGAAATCCAAGAAACTGACGAAGTTACAGACGTATGCTTTGAAAGGGTAATGGCATTGCTCAAGCGCCATTATATTTCTCAGTGTGATCTCTGCATCATCAGGAACCCACAAACAAGGTATCTTCAAACAACCATTCTCAAATGTCACATCTATCGAGAACTCATCTGTCACGGCCTTGAACTTCACTCCTGCACTTTGTAGCTTTGCCGCGTTATACATGTGTTTGATGATCGGTAGCTCTTTTGTTTTTTTTGAGCCATGACCATGTGACGTCTCCTCCATGCGATGAGTTTTGAGTCGTTCAAGACGACTCTTTTCTTCTCTTTTCGAACCTAGTGTCTCCATCGGAACACACCGGAAAAGATCAGCTATATATCTGAATGTGCTCTTTGTTGGTTCTCCTGACCCATGTGTCTTCTCCATGCGAAGAGCTTTATGTTCTTGAGGACGACTCTTTTCTAATTCTCTTGACCCGTGTGTTCCCAAATGGACAAATCGGAACAGACCAACTAAATATCTGAATTTATTCTTTGGCATCTTTGGCCTAAGTGTCTCCACGCGGACACATCGGAATAGATCAGTGAAATGTCTAAATCTGGAGTCAACTCCGATATTACCTTGGAATCTGAAGTAAGTGATGACTATCTGGCGGAGTGTTTGGTTTGGGCGGAGTATTGGAACGATTGGATCGAAGAGTTTCTCGAGGATGAAGTAAGGAAGTTGATTCTCGAGCAAAATGAGGTCTTCATCCACAGTAGTTTGAAGACAAGGCTGCTCAAATATAGGATCCCATGTTTTCTTGATGCATGATCCTTGGTCCTCAAGTAAGGTGTAATCTTTACTCCTTAAAAGGAACTCTATTATGAAAACAGAGTCGTGTAGGATCATGTCCACGAACTTTGGAGATTCAATCCAGGCAGTTGACTCAGAGTAGCTTGCCCTTATTATATCTTCTTCTTCTTTGATTCTTCTTCTGAGTTCATCAATCGTTTTTTGACCTGCAAGCCTTTCTGAGAATCTCGCAAGGTAAATCTTCTTATGCTCCTCCATGTTTAAGTAGCCCATTAACTTTGTGTTTGTGATATCTCCACGAGAGTTGAGAGCTTGAAATTTTAAAGAATGGTGAAGAGGTCCAATGAGGAGTAATTGAGGCGTGTAAGCTTCTGGATTTACACGACGTAGACGGTCAGGGACTCGGTAGATGCAACGATGCTCAGGATTTGTAGGAAACCACCACATCCCAGGAGTCGATTCGTTTAACTCAAGGACCGTGTCCGGTTCATGATTCAACCTTCGGTTCATTGTTCTGGAAGTTTGTTGTTGAGAGAGCAAATGAGAGTAAATGTGAAGAAGAAAGTTGAAAGAACTTAACGTCCGAAGTTTCCCTCTTGGTAGTAAACTAATGAGGAGGAAGGAAATGATTAGGAAGTTTCCCCGACGACCATATACATGAAAGTCAATTGTTTACATATGTAGTAATAAATAGCACATGTAACAATATATCTTATAACCCTATCTTATATCAAATTATAAGAACTTTGATACTGTGTAATTTTTCTATTAATATAGGTTTGTGGATTCGGAGCCATATCATGTCGTTCGAGATTTTTTAATTTTTTGAAGATTTACTACATTGTGTTGGTCTTTTTTAATATATACTTTTTGCAAATGCGTGGAACAATAATGGATCCTTATTCAATGCTCAAATGTGTTTTTTTTTACACTTCATATGTGTACTATTTATACAATTCAAACTTAATTATATACGTTTTTTAAAAGACGTAAAACTTTTATACAAAATACAGTACGTATAATAACAATGTGACGTAAATATATATTAATTGGCGAAAACAAGTGAATAGTAATTTATAATCCTTGCTTTTATATCAATATACGGATTTGAAAGTTTGAAACATTTGAGTTTTCTCCCATTCCACCATTGGACTTTGGACATATCCAAGGTGGGAGATACTACAATCTAAAGATAGCATAGTACAAAAGCCATGAGAAGAGATTGACTTAGTGAGTGCATCTGCACATTAGATGGTTTGAGTCAACCGTCTTTAAGAGAGGAGAATAGTAAAGTCATTTAGTGGTTTACCAAATTCATTTATTTAAAAATTTGTCTCCTCCCTCCTTCCTTTCGGTAAATGTCCAATAAAGAATTCAATGTGCAAAGTCATATACTATCCTGATTATTACTGAGTTTGTCTGGCCTTTGTTTGGACAGCTGTCCTGTAAAAATTGATTCTTTCTACATTTGCTGTAAAATACGGTATCTAAATACGTAGTTTCAACTTTCAAGGCTCTCGAGTCTCGAAGATCCTTCACATCATTTTTTTCCACCATATATGCATGTGAAATAGAGGGCCTTACACGGGCTGGCTCACATGATTTGGGCTTTGTAATTCTAATTACAACATCAGGGGCATTTTGGTAATAACATCAAATTCGAAATGCGAGAGAAACTTGGGGAGTGGGGTACTGAAAGTGGAGGGTAATGGTAATGTGGGTGATAACCGCATCCAACCGCCACTACAAAACCCAAAGAAACTTCCGCACACAAAAACAGAGAAGAACAAAAACACAAAATCGAGAGAGAGATCGATTAGCGATGAGGAAAATGGAAGCGAAGAAGGAAGAGATAAAGAAAGGTCCATGGAAAGCCGAAGAAGACGAAGTACTCATCAACCATGTCAAGAGATACGGTCCTCGTGATTGGAGCTCCATTCGATCCAAAGGTCTTCTTCAACGCACCGGCAAATCCTGTCGTCTTCGTTGGGTCAATAAACTCCGTCCCAATCTCAAAAAGTATACATTTTTCTCCTTCTCTTTGTTGCTCTCTCTCTGCAAATTCAATTTTGGTTTTGTTTGCTTCAAATTTAGGGTTTTTTGTGTTTGTTTATAGTGGATGCAAGTTCTCGGCTGACGAAGAGAGGACTGTGATTGAGTTACAATCTGAGTTTGGTAACAAATGGGCGAGAATCGCTACGTATCTACCGGGAAGAACTGATAACGATGTGAAGAATTTCTGGAGTAGCAGACAAAAGAGACTCGCTAGGATTCTTCATAACTCCTCTGATGCATCGAGTTCGAGTTTCAATCCCAAATCTTCTTCTTCTCATCGACTCAAGGGCAAAAACGTCAAACCAATCCGTCAATCCTCTCAGGTACTAATGATGATTTACAAAATTCACAAGCTCTGTTTTTCGGTTTTTTGATTCTCAATTTTGTGGTCTCAGGGTTTTGGTTTGGTTGAGGAAGAGGTTACAGTTTCTTCTTCATGTTCCCAGATGGTTCCTTATTCATCTGATCAAGTTGGTGATGAAGTCTTGAGGTTGCCGGATTTGGGTGTTAAGTTAGAGCATCAGCCTTTCGCTTTTGGCACTGATCTTGTCCTAGCAGAGTACTCTGACTCACAGAATGATGCAAATCAGCAAGCAATCAGCCCTTTCTCTCCAGAAAGCAGAGAGCTTTTGGCTAGACTTGACGACCCTTTTTACTATGATATACTTGGACCAGCTGATTCTTCTGAGCCATTGTTCGCTCTCCCTCAGCCGTTCTTCGAGCCTTCGCCTGTGCCGAGAAGATGCAGACATGTTTCAAAGGATGAAGAAGCTGATGTTTTCTTAGACGATTTCCCAGCTGACATGTTTGATCAGGTTGATCCAATCCCAAGTCCTTAGATTGTTGATTTTTTGTTTGTAGATGGTTTCCTTTGTGTGTTTAGGTCTATAATCTAACTACATTCTTATGTAATGACAATTCTTGTTCCCTTGTTATTATGTGAAGGAAGTTGTGTTGTTGTTTTCTTTGGACTCTGATTCGATTGAATGAAAACTTTGAAACAATGTTTCATAATTCATACAAAAGCAGTTCAAATACAATTCAAAAGTACAGAAACAGAGGACACTGAAGACAATTTGACTAAACAGGTGAATGGCTTATGACAGGTTCATAACTGACAGGATCATGACTAAACCTGATCCCAGCTTGACCATGACTCAAAACCACCTCATAGTCCCCAGCTTTAACAGACCCATCTTCACTTGAGACTTGTCTTCTCATTTCAACATAAGCACAGTAGTCTACTTCGTACACTGTTGTATCTTTATAGAATGTCGAAAATGTAGTTCCAACTCCTTCCCCTGAAAAAATTCATCAAAGAGGTTTAGAAGGTAACAACATCCAAAGTGCACAAAGGTCATCAGAGACGGATAGGATAGTTCAATGTAGAGAAGGGACATGGTTTACATCTGATTGAGATTGATCAAGATGACAAAGGATAGGAGGGCATTTTACAGATACACATAAGTCAAAATAGGAAACCAAGAGTCAGAAACTTGCATACCGTGGGTTACTAAGAGCAAGTTCTCTTCAGGATACTTATCAGCAAGAGCCTTTACAACTTTAACATATCGATCTCTGCAACCTTCCACAGACTCTTCCCATTTAGGCAACTGAACAGAAGGAACAAAAGGATCAAGTTGTCTACCAAAGTAAGGAAAACGATCAACACTTTAAAAGGTCCTGTAGAGTGTAAAGCATACCTCTTTATAAACCATATCCACATTATGATCAACCATTCCCTCAGGAAACATAGTTTCAATATCTGAAACAGTGAAGTCAAATTTCCCATCTTTAGGAGCAAGCTCACGCCTTATAGCCACTGAGTTCAACATCTCACACAAACCTAATTCAATAGAAACCTGAGAAAGTAGCCAAACATCTCAGCTGATTTCATCATACACACATTTCTTCCTAAATCTGAGTTTAAGATTATAGATATGACCAGACCTTGAGCTTAGATTTATCAATGGAAGGGACGTCTTTGGAAGACATGGCGTTAGGATCGACATTGACGGCTGATAGAGCTGCGACGACTTCGGAAGCTGTCTGAAGACATCGGAGGAAAGGGGAGACGAAGACACGGTGAATCGGGAACCCGATCTGAGATCGGATCCTTTGACCGGTTCGAAACGCTCGAATCATACCGTCTTGAACCAAAGGTGGATCCCAAGGTCTCTCGGCGGTTGAAACCCAGAGTGGCTCGAAATTGTCGATTCGATCACCGTGACGCATGACGAAGATGTTTTGGTAGCCATCGTCGACGTTAGATTTGGGAGACTCCATTGTTTCTTTCTTCTTCTTTCTCTTTCGTTTTCCGACACTAATGGATCGTTGTTTATAAAGGAATGTGATTTTTTTAACCTTTGTGGAAAATGTCATAAAGTGCCACTACTTCTTTTGTATTCTTCTTCTTAAAAGTTTCTAATTTAAAAAAGAAAAAGATATATGGTAAAGTCAAGTCGTTTTATTATTAACAAATTTAACTTGTAAATTGTTGAGAAATCCCCTAAATTGTTTTTAATATCAACTGCGATTTTTCATACTTTTAGCATTAGAAAATTGCAAAGATTTTTGATTGGTTTGCATTAAAAAAGCTATAACCTTTTGTTTGTGGTTGTTGTTATGCAATTGTGTTACGTAACTAAACAAAAAAAGGATATAATTTACATAAGGCTACAAACATGTTTTTTAACTTCATATTAATATTCAATATGACTTGGAAACTAGTAATTTGATTTGTCTCCATCGATGGGGTTACATTAATGTGGACAGTCGACATCGTATTAACGACTAGTCTTACATTCCTACAAGATAATATACTTTTTGGTGTTTTAGGAAGATGGGTGGAATGGATGATGAATGACGTGACGAAACAAGGCTTATGATTATGATCCTTTATATCAAAAAGTCTGAAATAAAATAGGTGGGATGATATACAGTTTGGATGTTAATAAGTCGGTATCATGTAAATGTATAAATATAAGTCGAACCATTCCTTAATGGAGGAGGTAGTTGAAAATTACCCCACGCTAGTGACTTCTTCATCAAATAACATCTTTGTTGATATAGTCGACCGGTTATATATATAGCATATTTAACCTTAAATTTATCTTTTATTCGGAATTTCTTATGGTCAAACAACGATGGGTAGTTGTTAGGTGTTAAAAAATTAACTATATCCCAACCAGTTCCAAATATACTATCCATCGTTGTTTGTTTACTCTGACCATAACAACCAGTTACAAATATACTCTTAACCACATGTTGAGTGTTTACTCTGTTTTTGGCATCTCGGGAGAGGTGAAGAATCAACTCATTGCTTGGGTTCTCTGCTGATGCTTACAATATGCACGTACGAAAGAGCTACTTATATAAAGGGCTTCGAAGAATCATAGATGGATTTTATGATCCGCTCCACAAAAGTATACTAACCACAAGACTGTCTTCTTTCATGTTAGTATGAGAGCTTTGGATAGACTTCAAGGTCCAATGGACGTTGGGACTGGCTGCATCTTCCGCAGAGAGCATCATAATGATCATATTTAACCTCTGGTACTCCCAAACAGATTTGGTTACTCAAACTCTATCGTTGCTTTGATTCCAGTAGCTGATGATGGTCTAGTACGAAGTTTTTGGTGGTACTTGCACTCCAAAACAATTTTTTTGCAGAGAAGAAGCAAAAAGGAAAAGACTTTTTGCAGTGCAAGGAGTGGCATATGGCTTGTTCTTAAATGAGACTCAACCTACTTGGTGGTTATGTTTCCTGTTGAAGAGCCGGTCTTGTTTACAGCTTTTGGTTAGTCGGAGACAGAGTAAGTAAGAAGACATCAAAACACATGACATTGTAAAAATAAAAACGCAAAATCAGTTTAATCAATAGTATCTGCCCAAAATTACGTTTAGAATCAATAATAAACAACAAAATCATTTTCAACCGCCGGTACAACACTTAAAAAGAAGTTCTCTCTTCGAAACCGTATCTCCAATCTGTCGGAAGCAACACATTACTATTGTAGTATTCCGGCAAGGTTCTCATCTTCTACAGAATTGTTTCTAGATAACCAGTATCCGGTTTGATTCCGGTTTACTAGTGCCATGATCATCCGGAACATCATTGACTTAAGCAGAAGTTTGGTCTGTGGTGCTCAAGGAATGGTACTTGATTCCACATTGACTAAGACTTGTGATCACCTCAAAGTCTCCAGCTTTAGTAGACCCATCTTTACTCGACACCTGTCTTCTCAATTCAGCACAACCACAATACTCTACGTCGTACACATGTACGCCTTTAAAGGTTGCAAATGTAGTCCTTACTCCTTCCCCTGCATTTTCTCAACAAAGAGACATTCAAACACAAAATTTGATCGATAAAAGGGACTATTCATAGACTCTTTGCTTTAATAAAACCTTAGAAGAAGATGTTCTCTCCAGAGAAACAAAGCAGAAAGAATGTGTAAAAGATCCAAAAAGACTTAAGAACATAATGTGTTTGTTTACCGTGAGTGACCAAGAGCAAGTTCTCTGAAGGATACTTATCAGCAAGAGTCTTTATCAAACTAAGAAATCTATCTGTGCAGCCTTCCACAGTCTCTTCCCATTGTGGCATCTAAACAATGCCAACAAGAGAATCAAGTTTAAACTCAAATTGCTTCGAAGATTAGAAGATAAACAGAAACAGAACAAGACAAGTCTAGATACTACAAAATTCCAAAACCTCACCTCTTTATAAACAGGATCTACACTATGATCAACCATTCCATCAGGAAAAATCGCTTCAAGTTCTGAAATCATGAAATCGAATTTCCCATCTTTGGGAGCAATCTCAGGCTTAATAGCAATTGAATTCAGCATCTCACTCAAACCAAATTCAATGGAAACCTGAGAAGTATACAATAATCAACCTTAAATGATTAATATCACACATTCAACAACAATTCAGCTCAACATTCTTAAACTAGAATTCAATCAACAGAGATTCACAGATACACATGGAACACCAAAAGATTTCAAAATCGAAGGCGATTACAGCGATTATCTGACCTTAAGCTTATATTTATCGATTGAAGTGACGTCTTTGGACGAAGTAGCGTTAGGATCGAAATCGACGGCGGAGAGAGCAGCGATGACTTCGGAAGCAGTCTGTATACATCGGATAAAAGGAGAGACGAAGACACGGTGAATCGGAAATTGGATCTGAGATCGAATCCGTTGACCAGTTTGAAACGCACGAACCATACCGTCTTGAACGAGAGGAGGATCCCAAGGTCTCGCAGCTGTATCAAGCCAGAGTGGATCGATTTTGTCAATGCGATCACCGTGACGCATCATCAAGATATTTTGGTAGCTATCGGGATTTTTTGATTTAGCAGACTCCATTGTTGCTCTGATTGTTGCTGCTGCTGCTGTGACCTTTGAGACTACGTTGGAAGTGATTGTTGTATACATGGCGCTTTTTTATTTATTTTTTTTAATTTCTGTTCCTTCTCTTTTCTATGTTTTATAAAAACAACTTTTTTTTAACATCATCGTAATGGACAAAACCGGCTAAACCGGAAACTACAAGATCATGGATTGGGGATTTTTGTGGTCCTTGAATTTGAAAGATACTCCATGACTAATAACCACATTGCTTAATTGATTGAGACTTAGCTAACCAGTTTATGTATTTAAAAGTATGTTGATGTAAATAAATTTAGAAAATCAGAGGTTAATCGACAACAAAACCAAACCGCAATCAAAAATTTGAAACAATTGAGAATAGATAAATAATGGTGATGATAATATCTTTTATTTGAATTTAAAATTACTAAGTGAAGGCAAATTCTGAACCAAAATAAAAAAAATCAGAGATTTCAATATAGACTGAATCAGTCAAGCGACGGCTAACGCCGGTTTTATCCGGTTCGTAGGGATCATACGAAGACAATGACAAAATTAACCGGAGTTAGAGGGAGGGTACATGATACCATCTTGACCATGACTTGTAACGACTTCAAAATCTCCAACTTCACTAGAGGAGATCTGTCTTTGTAGTTCAACACAAGCACAAAAATCTAACCTGTGCGTTGCCTCTTTATAGAATGTGGCATATGTAAAGCTTACTCCTTCTCCTACATTTCCATGGACGAGTTTTTTAAAAAGACTATGATACTCAAAAACACTATAAAACAAGAAAAAAAAAAAAAAACAGAATGTGAGAGTCACTTACTGTGAGTGACTAACAACAGATTCTCACAAGGATACTTATCAGCAAGAGTCTTGACCAAATTAACATATCGATTGTTGCAACTTTCCAAAGTCTCTTCCCATTGTGGCATCTGTATGTATATATACAGAACATGTCAAATTCTTGTACTTATAGACTTGTGTTCAAACTAAAGAATACACGCAAAGATTTCTTAGAGACCAACCTCTTTGTAAACCGGGTCTACATTATGATCCACCATTCCATCAGGAAACATAGCTTCAAGTTCTGAAATCTTGAAATCAAATTTGCCATCTTTTGGAGCAACTTCAGGCTTAAAAGCGATTGAGTTCAGCATCTCGCTCAAGCCAAATTCAATAGAAACCTGAAGCACACGATCAAGCTTCTTAAATTGACTTATACAGTACGTACACTATAACACTACAAACAACAAGTCTCTTAGCATAATGTAACTAGAACATTCAAACACGTTGTAACGAAAAACAAATGCATAGGACTTTCAATGACATAGAGACAACATGCACGACGATTAACTGTTCTTAAGATCTATGAAAAAATCTGAAAATCTTCCATAGTTTAACATAAACACATATATACGTAGATGGTCATTTGACCTTGAGCTTAGGTTTGTCGAAGGAATCAGACGAATTTGCGTCGGGGTCAGAAAGGGCGGCGATAACTTCGGAAGCGGTTTGGATGCAGCGGAGGAAAGGGGAGACAAAGACACGGTGAATGGGAAAATGGATCTGAGATCGGATCATCTGACCGGTTCGAAACGCTCGAAACATGCCGCCTTGAATAAGCGGTGGATCCCAAGGCCGAGCAGCAGTCGAGACCCATTGTGGCTCAAACTTATCAATGCGATCGCCATGGCGCATCATGAAAACATGTTGGTGGCCATCCATGTTTGATTTAGACTTCATTTGCTCTGTTTCTTGCTGCTTCATGGCGTGATGCAAGTATAGTATATTACATGCAATTAAGAAGACCATTGACTTTTTATTGTATTTTCATTTGTTTTTTACTATTGTAATAAACTCGTCAATAGGCATCAGACATGAGGAAGACTACGTATAGTTCAAAGTTTTTTTTTGAATACTAAAGAACAATTTTTTTTGTCGTTTCAGCAGTTTGCTAAGACTGTTCTCTTGCTTATAGCAATGGTAATTTAAATACGTTCTGACAAATTCTTGTTGAACAACAATTTTGTGTTAGAAAAATTACAACCCTTTAGCTTTACATATTTTTGTAAAATTTGTGGAAGAAAAGGAAAATAACTGAACCATTATTCTTATATATTTTTTTTTATTGAAGCAACCCGTTAAACCAGATATTCACATATAAACCGGTTAAAGGGGAGATTGGCGGCTTACAACTACATGATCATGGACTGGGATTTTGGTGTACTTATAAGATACTCCATGACTAGTAACTACCTCAAATTTACCAAACCCATCACCATTCAAAATCTGCCTTCTCATTTCAACACTACCACAATAATCTACCACGTACTTAGTTGCGTCTTTGAAGTAGTTGTAAAATGCAACACTTACTGCTCCCCCTGCAATTTCCCATCCCAAAAAAAAAAACGAACTACAAGATTAGGAAAACATCAATTTTGGTTAAAAACTAAAAAAGCCATAACTGTTTTGCTTACAATGAGTGACTAAGAGCAAGTTCTCAGAAGGATACTTCTCCGCAAGAATCTTCACTGTCTTATAATATCGATCCTCAAAGGCTTGTGCAGATTCTCCCCATTCTGGCACCTAAACAGTACAAACAAGGAATCGAGAATTATCGAAATAAAGTTTAGATATAGTCACACAAAACAAAACATTAAGAACGAAGACACGACAAAACAAGTCATATAGAGCACCTCTTTATAAACCATATCCACATTAGAATCCACTGTTCCTTCAGGAAACATAGCTTCAAGATCTGAAATCTTGAAATCAAATTTCCCATCTTTGGGAGCAACTTCACTCTTAATAAAGATTGGGTGCGGTATCTCGGACAATCCAAATTCAATAGCCACCTAAAGCAGACGAGACAAGACATATATAAGCATAAAACATCTCAAATGCTTCAATCAAAATGATCAGCATGGTTATAAGAACAACATAACAGAATTTTGCTTAGAGAATCATTAAAAATTTCCATAGTCCACAATATATGTTTTTTTTTTTTATAACGTATGTATGACACGGACCAACACTAGCATAAAACCACTAGACTACAAACCCTGGTCTCAAAAAATATATAGAGAGATATTCTGACTGACCTTGATCTTAGTATTGTCGATGGAAAGCACGTCTTTAGATGACATAGCAATGGGATCGAAATCGACGGCTGAGAGGGCGGCAACGACTTCGGAAGCGGTCTGGATGCAGCGGAGGAAAGGGGAGACGAAGACACGGTGAATCGGAACCCCAAGTTGAGACCGGATTCTCTGACCAGTTCTAAAGGCCCGATCCTTACCGTCTTGAGCAAGCGGTGGATCCCACGGTCTCGCAGCTGTTGAAGTCCAGAGTGGCTCGAAATTGTCGAGTCGATCACCATGACGCATCAGGATGACATTTTGGTGGCCACCGATGATTGATTTAGCCGACTCCATTGCCTTTCTCGGTGTGATCTTTGTTACTAGAAGTGGGAGGTATTTATACATATATGCAAGCAATGAGATGTTGAGTTTTGTTTTTTTTACTATAAACTTTTGAAGGAAGTTAAAATTGCATTTCTTTTCCTCAGTAGGAAATTGCGAGGAAGCTTATCACACAAGAAAGTAACAAAATTCTTTTAAAACACGACTCATCATTGTTATTACTACGAAGTTTACATCTATATAAATCCAACGTGATAAGAATTAATACCAAAACCACTCGATATAGACGACTCTCTCTTCTTCTTCTTTCTTTTAGGTCAACTAGTTAGTACAAATCTCTTTCTACAATATGTAATTAATGCATGATACATAATACATAAAAGGACCAATATGTAAAATATACTAATGTAAATAATTAAGTACTAATAAGTAGTCCAAAAATACAAAATGGATAGAGGTCCAAACAATCAAAATTTGTTATTAATCCGTAATTTTTTGGTTTTACTGTGTACGGATAGTGCATGAAGAGTTGGATAAACCAAGGGACAAAGCGAGTGGAGGTGATGAATTGATGATGAATAGAGTGACACATCAAGCCTGTGGTCCTTGTATAAAGTCCAAATTATAATATTGACCGTTAAAGTCCAGATTATATTCTTTAATTTACTGGATCAGAGTTTGAACTTTGAACTTGGAAGTGGGGTTAAAATAACAATTTGTAAAAACGCTATCAAATTTGCAGGTAATTATATTTTCTTCTGTTACATGTTTGACCAAATTATCCGTCTTTTTTGCTCTATTTATTAATGAAAACTAGAATGATTTAATTTATGAAATTTAGTAATGGAATAAATAAATTATGTTGATAATTCTGATTTTATTTTTCCACCTTTACAAAAAGTCAGGCTATCCCACTAATCTTATTACACAAAGTGAATGAATTAAACAGAAAAAAAAAAATAGAGGCCGTATCAACACCTCACATCAGTGGTAACAAATAAGACGACTGGATCAGAAAACTAGTTTGATTCACATTTTATACTGCCGACAGTTAGGACTTAAGACCGTATCTGAAGTTGAAGTTGAATTCGGCTCTTGAAACCGACGAGCCAGTAATGAAGCCAAAACTTGAAGAAACGAATCATTCGCAGTTCTGCATCATCACAGTACAGATAGAGACATGAGAAAGTGAAGGTTTATTATACAAAGTGAGTCCATTTTATCTAAGTCTAGACCTCGAAATCATAGCAACTTCAGAGTTCACATCCTCACTCTACACCAAATCAGGATTTTAAAATATGTAAGGTTAAGACGCAAATCATTAACATTAAGATAGGAACTTTAACCTTAAGGAATGATATGTCCCTAACTATCGGAAATCTAAGAACACCAAATATTAGCCACATCACATATCGTCCAAGCAAGCAAATCTAAAACTCTTCTTCAGGGAAATCAATTTAACATTTTCATTCATGAATCTACAATATTTTGTTGCACTGCAAAGAACCAATAAGGGATAACACCAAGGAGAAAGTCTAACTCAAAAATGACAAACAACATTGAATCACTACCTTTTATACCTCAATCAATGGAAGAAGCTTCTTCGACGCTCCTATCTGATTTCAGTCGAATCCGATTCAACAAGATTAACTTCACATCATTCTCATTCAACCCTACAAGATTCAGAAACAATTACATTATTTCCTCAATCACAGACTATACAACAGTAAACAGGAAGAAGTAATCCAATCGGATTCATCAAAAATGTTAATACCTTTCAAGCATGTTCTGAGACCTTATATGCTTCTGAAGAAACGTTACCCATCCACAAACCAGGGAAAAGAACCTGAAAAACGATCATACAACAATTCAAGCCAATATTGTTAGGTCAGGTTTGAGTAAAACAAAGGTAAGATTCTGATTCAACGTGAAAATCTTACATCGAGCTGCTTCTGCACGTTCTTGGCTCTCTTCTTTGGTCTTCTACTAGGTTTTGATCCAGTCAACGCGTAGATATCTTCATCTATCTCCAGCTTTGAGAGCGATATCGATAACCTCGGTTTCTTCTCCTTTCTTTCCGTCGTCGCCATCTTAGCATCTACACCGTTCCTCGATCGTATTGACTCTGTTCTTACCGTTCCCAGAGATTTATTCTCCGGTAAAGCACCGTTACAGCTCTTCAATACCCCACCGCCGTGTCCAATTGACCGCTTCTTCGTCGGCGGTGGTCTCCTCGGCCTCAGATTCCAAGTCTTCGGTCCAAACTCGTCTGCTTCCTGACCACCACCATCGGAGATCCGTTCACCTTCAGCATCGATCGCCGGACCAGCTGAATCATCAGTCACTTGAACAGAGGCGGCGACGGAGGTGGCGATATCAGTCGATACAGCTGTTTCTTCGTTGTTCTTCGTGCGGATCCGTATAAAGATCTTCGATCTACCGTCCGGCGTCGTTGACTTCGTCGCGGATCTATCTGCGGCGGAATCGCTAACACCAGACGCGTTTCCCTTCTTCTTCTCCGGTCTCAATTCAAACGAAGAACCTGAAGCTTCGTTCACCTCCTCAATCACCAGATTTCCTTTCCCAGTATTAGCTTCACGAAGCGGAGATCTACTCGATGCTTTGCGGAGCCGGTGTGTATTGGCGTGATTCATAGCCCATCTGAGATCAGACAAAGGGAAGTTATGAAGCGGATGAGATTTCACCGGCGAAGAAGAAGCTGCTGCAATCTGTTGCTGCTGCCGTCTAGAGGTTTCAATCCCGTTCACCACCGACGGCGGCTGTGGCGGCGGCGGTGCATCGGAACCATGGATCGGTGGAGGAAACGCCATGGATTGACGGAACATATATAATTCAATCGATCAAAGAAGTGAGAAAACCCTAATGGAAATCAATAGATAATTCAAAAAACACAGAGCCAATGTAGAGCGAAAGAAATGAGAGAGAATGAAGAGCGGCAGTTATGTTATTGCTGATAGAAACCCCAAACCAAAGTGTTAACCAAAAAAAAGATAGAAATATGTTAAATGACTATCTTACCCTTCCTATATCGTCGGATTTACAGCCGCTGCCACACTGACCACAAGGGCTCCAAACGTAAGACGCACGTGACTTGCACGCACTCGTTTGCTTGCTTTCCAAGACTTTAAAGCTGAAATGTAGTCAAAACTATCCGGACGTATATAACAAAGCAGCTTGATTTATTTTCACTGGCAAGTGTGCGATTTGGTTCCACGTTTTGCAATCAAGTCATTACTACTATCACCGACACGGGCCTGTGACACGTGCAGATTGTTTCAGGGAGCCCAAAATCAACCAGTTGCAATTTCTTGTTGTCTGATCGAAGAAAAAAAAGTAGTATATACAATCCTAAAATGTATGTAAACCTCTCACTTCATAATCTGTGAAGAGGCCAAAAACGGAATCCACCGAGTGGTACAGATAAGTTCTTCCCACTCTAATTGGTAACCACAAAATTATCCAAGTGTGCCCATCATTTCTACATCCCACAAACAAACAAACGTCTCATCTGCAATCTCCCACACGCAGTTGCTACCATTTAGAGATTTTGTAACGTTTTTGAGTTGAGGCAATAAGGTTCCCTTTGTGTTCAGGTCCACAAATCTGAAAAACCTCAAGGGTACATTGCTCCCAACTGCTGCAAGATCCAAAGAGTCTTTTTGTTCAGTTAGGATACAGTGTCTCTGGTTTTTCTGCTGGAGAAGCGTTCGAACCAATGTTTCGGGATTGCAGGATGAATCCCATATAGACGAGCTATGAAGGCCTTTTCGCTTGTAGCTACAATGCTTGCGATTGAATAGCTTTTCTCGCTAAACCCTTTCTCCACAAGCCACTTATGGAATCTAAACCTTGGACTGATTCTGTTCTCCAGGTCAAAACAAAGATAAGCTGGGAAAACCTCTAGGTAATCCAAAGAATCTCCCATCTCGCCACAGAGGAACCTTAGTTTATCTTGTATGCTATGTGGTTTCTGATTCAAGATCTTTGGTGCTGATCTTATCAACATGCATATCTTTGAGAAAATGATGCCACTGTTTAGTAAGATTTGGAATCGGTCGTGGAGTTCTACCGCCGTACCATGTACATGTTGTAGTACCTTCATGGTGATGCCGTTTTCGCCAAACCCTATTTCATGAAGGAAATCCAACTTTTGAATGTTGTGTCTTTTGGTTCTTGAGTTTTGAAGCTCCTCCAAGCCTTCTTGATACTCTCTCTCTAAGTCTTCATCGGGATCCATCAAGGTATAGCTAGCGAGTAAATGATGGTTCCCATTCTTCAATATATCAAAGATCCTTTCATGCAAATCTATTGCTCTAAGCACATAAGGCAGATTCTTCAATTGGTTTCTACCAAAAACATACGGGTACTTCTGAGCAACAGCATCCACTTCATCCTGTCTCAATCCAAAATGCTTTAGCATTCCTGTAACAGAGATCACCGGTTTCTCTAGATCAAAATTCATAATAGCGGGATTTCGAAGAATCAAAAGAGCAGCATCTTCTTTGCTAACACCAAACCTACAAAAATATCCAGCCTTATTCATCAGAGCTTCTTCAGAATATTCCAGAAAAAGTGACTTATTTCTACACATCAACTCCCACATCTCTTCATTCTCACAACCCAAATCGTAAAAGATCCTAATCTTCCTGCTAACGGCGAGCCAAGAATCCACATTTTCTTCAAAAAGATGATGTGAATCAAACTCATCAAAAAGTCTTTTCAGCTTAACAAACAAACAACGTATCTCCGAACCCAATTCACCACCTCCACAGAGAGTACGAGGAATCGCTAAACAAGTACCAATCACCGCAACTGTACTGAATCCTATATCTTTAAACTTAAGTAGCCTGGATTCAATTTCTCCAGGACGCTGCACAAAAACCAACCTTTCCTCTTTATACAACTTACCAAGCTTATTCCAAGGAAACCCAAATCCAGATAAAGCAAAAGCTGCATCCAACACAGTCCGATCCTCAGAGAAGAAGAATTTCTTCTCAGGCAAAAACTCGCTAACCTCACTGTAGTCAATGCCAATGCTCTCGAAGAAAAACTCGAATTCGTTAATAGGATGGTAACTGAGATGCTTCCGAAGAGATTTGGAGAAGGTAGGAACAGAGAAATCGAGTTTCAGGATGAGGTTTCGAATCGAAACGGAGGCGTTTGAGGCAATTTGTTCAGCGTGAGTGTAGGAGAGAGACCTGGTGGTGTGGAGATAGTCTGTAATGGCTTGCTGGGCTTTTCCGATGGCTAGAGACTTGTATTTCGACGGCACTCTTCTATGTTTCGCCGCCACCGTACTGAAATTATGAGAGATCGATGCGAATTTCAATCGAACCATGAACATGGTCGAATTTGGGGGATTAGGGTTTTCTCCACCGGTGGTCTTTCTCTTCCCGTGCCGTCTATACCGTTAGCAAAATGGCCTCGGAACTTCCATGAAATTGCTGTTTTGCCATTTATGGTTCGAATCAAATAAAATAAGAAATGAACCGGACCAGGAATAACCGTGGAGAAATGTACCGGTTAACCGAGATTGGTGGAGTAGAGAGTAGATTGCTTTTGCATAAATGTTGCCAATTTGTATGCGGAATTCGAAACCTGGTTATGGTTTGGTACCAAAAACTCAATGCAATCATCATCTACATTCTTTTGGTTCTGCTTATTGATGGAGTGTTTATTCTGGTGTTGACCGTTAATGGGTATATGAAGTTGGTTAGTGAATTTTCATGTTTAGCCAGACGAATTTTAAATCCCCCTTATGATCAGCAGTGAAAATTGACTAAAATATCTCTAGACGCACAATCTTTAGATGCGTTATACAACATCTTATTTTAAGATAGTTGATGTGTTCATTTTTTATTTTATATATAACCTGAACTGGAAAAAGAAAAAATGGTTTTAAGGGATTTTCAGTACAATTTTATTTTAGTGGGCTGATACAGGCCCAAAGAAAAGTCCTCGACATTAGTGTCTTAAATCGAACAAGATTTGATTTGATGAAATCCTAGTGGCCACGAGTGTAACCAGCTTTCTTTCCTTTTGTTTACATATCTGGTTTACTCAAACCCAAAGAGGGAAATTTCTTCTATTAAAGGGTAGAGACGAGGTCACGTGCGAGTCACGCTGAGTATAGCTGTAAATATGTAAACACACACAAAGGCAAAAGCTATCATATTGAATGATTGAGGCTTTGATAAGCTCATGAGTGGATGATGGATGCCCAAGGGTATAAACGTCATTCCCTAAGTAGCTAAAGAAAAGCAGAATCGCAATCGCATCAAATGATTGGGAAAGAAATTGGGTGTCCGGTGAGGGAGGGACAACGAGCCACGCGCGAAAAGGTAGGCCCACGTGTCCTTTTCCTTTTTCTTGTTTCTGTGACACGTGGACGTTATGTCATGTGCATATCCACGTGATTGCTCTGACATTTATACTACAAGATTTTTTTCGCTTAAACCCATGCTCTTTTACACACCTTGCTCACGTGGCTTTCACTCGCTCCTGTCCCTTTGCAATTTAACTGTTTATTTTAGTGATTCAAGTCTTTACCATAAATTAGTCACTTATCTACAATAAAAATTTTGATGATCTCTTAGCACAAAATGAAATATTGCTTCAAACATTTTCACGATTTTAAGGTGTGTGTTATCTATGTAGCAATAGTAATCATTAAAAGAAAAAGGTATAGTTGGAGACAAAAGCAGCCACACATTGATTCTGAAAGTTTGTTACAAGATCTTCTTTTTCTTTTCTTTTTTTTTCTTCTCTTTTTGTACAAAAGTCTCAAAAGCTAAGATTTTCTATCGATCCATAATCAATAAGCGGAAGATTTTCCTAAAAGACGACAATCTTTAAGTCATGCGTAAGTTTCATGATGATGTTTCAAGATTATATTCACTTCATGATATCATAATAGGCAGACAAATTAGAACTATAAAATTGCATTTATTAGTTTATGTATGTCGAACCAAACTGTTAGATTTTTCTAAGTTTATATAGATGATGTATTGTCCTGATGGTTCATTTTATATTGAGATCGACGGTAGACAGAAACAATTACAAATGTCGGGTCTCAATACAAAATGAATCACTGTGATAAAGACCATGCCAAAATTAAATTATGTTTGTGATCGTTTTGTTCATGGAAAATGGTGATGGGTGGTGTAACTTTAATTCGATCGAGTGTACGAAGACGAAAGCAGAAAGTATAAATGAAAGTGCTTTAGCACATGGTTGGGAACGCACGTGGGGCCATAGATTAACATCATGACATAATTTTTGATTAGTTTAATACTCTACTATCTATGGTACGTAAGTGATAAAATGATAAGCTAATTATTTTAAAACGTTGCATTTTATATTAATCAAACGACCTCATTATTGGGTAAACATGATAGGTTTGTTGGTCGGTTGACATTGGATCCCCGTATCCTATTCGTTTCTTACCAATATCATGATGATGATATGACTTAACTTTATTTGGCACCTACCTCTGTAAAGTCCCTCTTATCAAATCTAAAAACCGAGGTTGATCACATTACCTTTTTAAAATGTCAAAAAATGTGATATATGGTATGGTTGAAAAGAAATCTATAGACATAAGTCACAGAAGTAACATGTTATATTTGAAAGAGACTAAGGCGTTGGTTTAACTATATCCCACTTATAAAGTTATAACAAATCAGGTCACATATATTATAAGGATGTAAATTACATTCTTCAATGGTTTAGGACTTAGGAGCTTAGAAAGTCTACACTAAATTAGTTAAAATAATATGCAGCTGGCATACAAAATTTACAAAATAATGATGAACGAATAAAACATTGATTATGGACTTATCCAACATATAATGTTTAGCACAAATGACAAAACTATATATTATCATTTGAAATCCACATTTTTCATCTATGATTAAGTTCATTACACCCGTTGAATATCGACTAGCTAGTACTACTATAATTAATTATGCATTATAAAGTCACATGAGCAGATCTTTATATTATTTGGACATGGTACATATCTATCCTTTTTTGTACCACATCAAAAACTTTAAACAATACTACAATTTTACTATAATAAGGCGTGGTGGTGTACACGCTGACGATAGAGCGCGTGAGAAGTGTGTTCAAATGATTGTTGATAAGTGGGATGTCTGGTCGTGGAGGAACAATGTTACACCGCACGAGTGTGGTCACTGGGAACCACGTGTTGCCACGTCAACAAAATCTCACATGCTCATGCACGTGAACGTAGTGTGATGACCTCTATTTCTTCTTTTCCCCTCCCATGGCTTCCCCACTCCACCTCTTCTTGTTCTTAGATCTTTGCCTGTCATGCTCACTCGCTTTTTTATCCCAGATTTCTTTATTTGATTCATTTGTTTATTAAAAACCACACAAACTCATATTGAAAAAAAAAAGTCATCGATGTAGATCCACAATTACATTCATTCTATAAGACTATAACATATAAAAGAACCATTTTTACATTACAGTCATAATGTAATTTTACAAATATACGAAATCCATCGATCTATTCATTTCTTTATGTTGGTAAATGGTTAAGCGATTTACAGGGATCAAGATGGACTGATCTATACAAAAAGTACTCTTTTTATCATCATATGGTTCAATGCTACTGTGTATACTCCGGATGCTTCTTTCAAGTAACAGTCCAAAATTTTAATATTGTAATTCTTGTGTGTGTCATTGTAAACAAATATATTAAATCGTATCGCGATTCATTAATAGGCGGTGCTATCACGTATGTGATGTCTGAAAATATCTGTAAAAACCCATGCTTGTTTAATATATTTGTATAAAACATGATCTCTCGACTAGTATGTACGTATTAATAAATAAATGAATCCAGCTTTTTATATTTGTCGAGGACAACACGGCTCTTTCTCGCGTGAAAATAAAATCTACGTATACGAACGGTATACTAGATAAACATCTGACGTATGTCTACATTAATATTTAAGAGGAATCCTATCTCCGCAAAACAAAGCTTTAAATTCAGTAAAATATGTGTAATTAGTTTTATCTTTGATCAGGTTACCTTGCCAAAACCAAAAAGCCCTAGTTGATCCTCATCGTTTTTTTCATGTCATATAACGTACTAGCGTGCCACGGCCGGTGTCACACTGCCTCATCGCTACGAACTATAAGTAGCCAAATTCAACAAATATGAAAGAAAGAAAAAAAGTAAAAAAAAAACTCAACAAATATGAAAACTTTGAATTTCTTTCAACAAAAAAAAAAAGTGTTGAAGTTTTGTACTTCTATCAAAAAAAGGTAACCTAATATGATAGTATTTTGAAATTTCTCTATCACTTTCTACTTGATATATAAAATGGTAAGATGAGCTAAAGAAATGTTTGAGCAACAAAAGAAAAAAAATGAAAAACATTAAAGAAATTATACTTTTTCTTTGTTTTCAAAATTATAATTATACAAAGCAGGACACTAGTGACAGGTCCTTTTCTCGTCTCTTCTAGTATAAAACTAAGAGAGGTTATTAGTTTATTACGTAATGGAAGTCACATGCTTAAATAACAACGATTTCTCGAGATCTGGTCCATCTGCACCGTTCAATTTCAGATCAATCTGCGAATTTAAACACATCATAAACTATTAGCTAGGTTTATGACCTGACTTACTTTTATCCGTGCTTTTGTTTATGATTACTTCACTAGGTTCTTTTAGCATTTGTCTTTTTTGGTTTATTGGCTCATTGTAAACACAATTTAAGCCCGATAGTCCGATACCACAATATATCTATTCGGTCGATAAAAATAATTTATTTTATTTTGTATAACAATACAAATTGTCAACAAAAAATCTACTACAATTTTTACATTCCATAAAATACAAACAAAACTTGAATTTCCATAGACTTCAGAGCTTGAAAGTCTCTCGTATAACAAAGAGGTAAAACAAATAAACTTTGGCTATGTTTTTTTTTTTTTTGCGTTGAATAAGTGTGTTAATAATAAAAGGAAAACTTGATCAAATATATTTTGTCTTTCTATTTTCACAAATGCTTTTTTTTTTGGTGTTTTCTAAAAATCTAAGTAACAGTGTTATTAATGGAGAAAATAAATGAGAAGAAGGGTTATGTTTAGATTGTTTCCTGTGTAAATGTAAAATCAAACATATAAATTAAACACGAGCAGGAAATTAAATAAATAGAGCTGACCTGTCTTGTCTGTGTAACTGCTGAAAGTTTTGAAGAGACTGAAGGCAGAAGTAATGATGGCAATATCAATAACATATATGGAGTCATCATTAATTAAATAGTAATTTAATTACTCTCTTATTAGTCATAAAAATCAGCCAACACCACTTGTCGTGCGTTTTTATTTATGTTTGACTGACAGATGAAATTAATGAGAAAGTTAATTATCTTTTGGTATCACATTGGGAAAAAGGAACAATAAATGAAGGAGGGAGGCATGGAATGGGAATGCATGTTGGATTCGCAGACAACTCAAAATCCATGCAGTGTTTAGGGCTTTTAGGTTCTCTGTAACCTATCTATACGACACCGTATCTCTGCCCCCTCCTGATTCCATACCCATTTTGAGCCCACCGCCTTATTCTCCCCCCACCTCACACTCGCCCATTCGCGCGTATCTATTCTTTCACGCTTACCTATTATTCCAACATCCTCATAATCACATTTTAACAATAACCCATTGAAGAATAATAATTCATTTCATTCTTTAAGAAAGTTTGGTTTGTAACTAGGTTATATAATTTTACCCAATAAAGGTTATAGAATGGTTTAAAACTACTAAGAAAAACATAATTTAGCTGATCTTTTCTCAAAAAAAAAAAAATAGTTGTCATAATCGAATGCCAATGATGAAACATATTCACCATAAAGCTAACTTAAAGAACCTTTTCTAACCAACAAGTTAACAAGTGATGGTGAATTTGGAGAGTGGGTGAGATTTGTTTTAAGGATATAATTCCATGTTAAAATGGGAAGTACAATTATATGGTTTGATATACAGTACTACAAATTATGCTTTAAGAGTACTAATATTAAAGCGAAGCTGCATTATTTTTGAGATACGTAGGACCCCAATGGTCAGAGGGAGAAGTAAAGTTATGATGATAACAATAAGGCATGATATGATGATGATGTTCATAATGATACTGATGATGATGATGATTTATTAATTATTATGATATGATATCATTATTTGATCACCCTCACGAGCGCGTGGATTTTACCGTCTGGTCGCTGCTTTTTTAATCCTCTCAATCAGTCAACGGTCAACGAGCGAGAAAGCCGCTTTCGTAATGAAAGCCACATTACAAAAAGCCAATTATGCTTGTTTGTGTGTTTTTGAAAAAGAGCTTCTTTTACATTTTCTTTACTTTGAAACTCGGGTACACAAAATCTCTACTCAATTATATTGTCAACTACTAATCTTTAGTATCTTTTAAAGTAGAAACTCAGCTTTTATCTATATTTAGTAAAACCTCACATGAATGGATTTGGGTGAATGAGTTTATCATATGTATAAGAATCTAATATAATATTTGAAAAACGCTCATAGGTTATTTTGTAATTAAGAATAGTGACAACTTACAATATACCAAACGGAAAATGATAGAGAAAGAACAAGAGACTTGGACTTTTTTTTTTCTTATAATAAATCAATTAACCATGGTTGAAAAGGGATGTGAGGTGAAAGTAATAACTCCTGGTTTTAATTTTAACCATGGTTAAGTTAAAATAAAGAGAGAAGGAAGCAGGTTTTTATGCAGTATATATCATCATTGAGGTAACAGAGGTCTCTCTGACACAAGTCATCATTGAAACCCTAAGCCTCCCCACAACCCCATATCTCTTTGTCTGAAAAAACTCTTTTGCATATATAAATAAATATAAGCCATATCTTTTGAAACTGTACTGCTGCACAAGTGTAGAGGCAGTGGCACAACATCTTTAAGAAAGAGAGAGAGAAAGAGTCATTTATTCATTTCCTCGCTTAAAAATCTTGAGCACCCAGACAGAATTCTTCTTTCTTCTTTCTGGGGTTGAGAAAAATGAGTGAAAGAGATGATGGATTGGGGCTAAGTTTGAGCTTGAGTTTAGGTTTTAATCAAAAGGACCCGTCTTCGAGGTTAAATCCAATGCCTCTGGCTTCTTATGCATCTTCATCACACATGCAGCATATGCAGCAGAGCAATTATAACCATCCTCAAAAGATTCAGAACACTTGGATTAACATGTTTCAGTCATCAGGTATTTACCTCCTTTTACTAATCCAGATTCATGTCTAAGATTATAGGTTTCTTTGTTTTAGATCCGATCTTTTTATTACACTTTATCCTATAATAGATAAAATTTTCTTGATATGTTTGTGATTTTTAATCATTTGGCGTGATTAACGTAACGTGCAGAGAGAAACTCGGACATGAGATCGTTTCTCCGGGGAATAGACGTGAACAGAGCTCCATCGACGGTGGTGGTTGACGTGGAGGATGAAGGCGCCGGAGTTTCGTCTCCGAACAGCACCGTCTCAAGCGTGATGAGCGGGAAGAAGAGCGAGCGAGAGCTAATGGCTGCGGCAGGTGCAGTTGGAGGAGGTAGAGTAGAAGATAATGAGATTGAGAGAGCTTCTTGCTCGCTCGGCGGTGGTAGCGACGATGAAGACGGTAGCGGGAACGGAGATGACAGTTCGAGGAAGAAACTCCGATTGTCTAAAGAACAAGCTTTGGTTCTTGAAGAAACTTTTAAAGAACATAGTACACTCAATCCGGTCAGTGGCATTTCCGTAGTTTTCTTCAATAGGTTGACTTTTTATATGTTTTTCATTGACTTTTTTTGTTGTTGTTGGATGCAGAAGCAAAAGATGGCTTTGGCTAAGCAATTGAATCTGAGGACGAGACAAGTTGAAGTGTGGTTCCAAAACCGAAGGGCAAGGTAGAAATTTTTATTCTATTTTAAGGGGTTACTTTCGTAAATTTTATATAGTCCAACAAATAAAACATTAGTAGTTATTGCTATGATGGTGATATGTGTAATGGTCCATTTTATGACCCATAAGATTATCCTAAAGGATTTTAATGGGTCTCTCATGTCTTAAATTAGGAGGTTTGGTTTAAGCTATTCAGTTTTCCCGGTTTAAGAATTAAAACCGCCAATGTTGTTTTTGAGTCAAATTTTGGTTAAAGTGTTTTCAGTTTTCCGGTTCAAGAACAATAACCGCCAGTTTCGAATACAAGAAACAAATGTACTTCGGGTTTTCTCTTTCCCGGATAGTTAAACCGGATATCGGATTTTAATGTTTTGGACTGTTTGTGTGTGTGTTTATAGGACGAAGCTGAAGCAAACGGAAGTAGACTGTGAATATCTTAAGAGATGTTGCGAGAATCTAACGGATGAGAATCGGAGATTGCAAAAGGAAGTGAGTGAGCTTAGGGCTTTAAAGCTTTCTCCACACTTATACATGCACATGAAACCTCCCACTACTCTCACAATGTGTCCTTCTTGCGAGCGAGTCGCTGTTACGTCATCTTCGTCATCGGTGGCTCCTCCTGTGATGAATTCATCGTCTCCGATGGGTCCGATGAGTCCGTGGGCTGCCATGCCTCTACGGCAACGACCTGCTGCTGGTTCTCATTAGAGTTTAATTAGTCTAAAGATAATAGGTTTGGTGATTTGTTTTTATTATATTGTTGAACGGACTTGGAAGTTCTTTTCAAGAGTTGGTCCCATGCTCTTCTTTCCTTTGTTTTATTCAGTTTCTATTTATAGCTGAATTCTGGATAATGGAAAATCTACTAATATTATTGTCCAATTATTAGTTTGGGGAAAGATAAGAGGTTCTATCATTCTTTATTGTTATATATTTTGATTACATCATATCTGTTTTTCACCAAATCCAGAGTTCTATTTTAAGGCCATCGAATCATAATAACGAATGGTGCATAAACTAATTTTCAAGAGCGTCATTTATTAAAGTTGTAATTGTTTAATTGGGGTTTTCTTTCTTTTGCTTGGAACTTAAGAAAGGGATTTGTAAAGATGATTATTAATTACAGTAGAAGATTAGTTAGAAGTATAAAGTAAAAAGAAGCAATGAAAGGTGTTATGATTGATGGAGCAAGCGTGTGTTGTTTGCATATGTAATAAGTAAATGTTAGCCAATACGAATATCGAGACATGTACGTGACATAACATAGCATTTGGTATGTATATGGAGATATTTGGGTCCACATAGACGAAGTCAGACCATTAGAATCTCTTGCAGAACACTGAAGATACGATATTTTTTTCTTCCCTTATGTCAAAAGATCTCAACCGACAGAGAAAGAGAAAATGAGAGGTACGACCAAGATATCTCTCGGTGTTTCAATTTTTGGCAGAGGCAAAAATAGAGAAAATTATACAGAAACTAATAAATGGGCCTTTGAAGGCATGCCACTTCCCACATGTGGCTATCGAGTATAGGCTTTAGGTGGACAGTTAAATCAAAATGAGCGTTAACCAATTTGTATATAAGCCCTGGTTGGTTCTATACGCTCCATACCAATCAAACTTAATCACAACCAAATTAGTTTCTACCAAATCGAACTGGATTTTTTTTAATATATTATTTTATTAAATATTAATACTACAAGGTAAAATTAATACTATATAAAGTGTGGTGAAACCATGAAAGCGTCATACCAATTACCAACCGTTACTTCAAATTTTTGGAAAAAATGAAATGTTGATGCAATGATTCTTATGTTGAAGCGATTACAAAATAGCACTGTCTCAAACTTGTGAAGTAGGATTAGTGCATCATGTGGCTAGTGGTCCCATAGCTAAAAAATCTCTGAAGCTTGCAAGTTGGAGATTCGATTTCAAATAGATCGAAAATTTTAGAGATGTTCTAACCAAATTTTATTAACACAATTTTTTATTCAAAACCCAGGAGGCAGGAACAATGGACAGCCTAAACGTCTAGAACTGATACGACGGCGTTTAGGAAGGGGTCAAACGATACGACGTCGTATAATTCTGGATTGAATAATGCCAAGGTCAATTCCGTAAATCTCGGCAACGGTCTTTGTGAGCGGCTTCGTCTTTTTGCTTTATGGTGGTGGTCTGCTGCTGCAGATAGTTTCCATTCTCACTCTTTCTCTCTCAATGGTTAGATCTGTCTTTTACGTCGCTTCGAAGTCTTCTTTCTTCCCTTCACATACCCAACGAATCCTCTCAAATCCCTAATTATCCAATTTCACACTCGAGATCTCGAATTGGAGTCTCTCATCATCACCAATGGCGTCTCCAAATCCCTACACCAAGCGCCGCTCTCCGCCGAATGTCGTTGTACCGCCACAGCCTCGGTATAAATCCATAGGAGGAGGAGGATTTTTCTGTAAGTCTGTTCTATTCGCTCTTTTTCTCCTCGCCTTGCCGTTGTTCCCTTCTCAAGCTCCTGATTTCGTCGGTGAGACTGTGCTCACTAAGTTCTGGGAACTGATTCATCTCCTATTCGTCGGCATTGCTGTTGCTTATGGTTTGTTTAGCCGTAGGAATGTTGAATCCGCTGTTGATTTAAGGATGACTCGTGTAGATGAGTCTTCTTTGTCTTATGTATCTAGAATCTTCCAGGTTTCTTCTGTTTTTGACGAAGAGTTTGATGATAATTCTTGTGAGTTTGTTGATGTGAGGAGTGATGAGAGTGTGAGTGCTCGAGCTTCTGTGGTTGGGAAATCTGAGTCTTTTGTTGTTGAAAGCGGCGAATTGGAAGAATCGTCTGAATTTGGTGAAACTAATGAAGTCCGAGCTTGGAATTCGCAGTATTTCCAGGGTAAGTCTAAGGTTGTGGTTGCTCGACCTGCTTATGGTCTTGATGGTCACGTTGTGCATCAGCCATTAGGCTTGCCTATTAGGAGGTTAAGGTCATCTTTGAGAGATAATGCTGCTCTTCAAGACAAATCTTTTGCTGATAGCTGTGATGGAGCTGTTAATGCGGAAGCTGAGTCATTATTGGCTGATAATTTTTTTGATGAGGTCTTGGCTGCTCCGGCTTCACCTGTTCCATGGCAAGCTAGACCTGAAATGATGGGAATCGGTGACAACTATCCTTCAAATTTCCAGCCTATATCTGTGGATGAAACCCTTAAATCGATATCTTCTCGGTCTACTGGTTCTTCTTCATCTCAAACTAGTTATGCATCCCAGAATCAGAACAGATTCTCTCCTTCTCGATCTGTTTCCGCAGAGTCACTAAACTCAAATGTGGAAGAGTTGGTCAAGGAGAAGAGTCGCCAGAGTTCATCACGGTCTAGTTCGCCATCCTTGCCCCCATCACCTTCACTGTCTCCATCTCCACCATCGCCAGAATTAGTGCCCAATGATACTCGCAGACGTTCGCCAGAATTAGTAACCGATGATACTCCCAGGCGTGCGTCACATTCTCGGCATTATAGTGATGGTTCCTTGTTAGAGGAAGATGTAAGGCGGGGGTTTGAAAATGAGTTGGAGGGGAGTAAAGTCAGAGGCAGAAAAGCAGAATTCTTCAGTAAGAAGGAACGGGGATCTAAATCACTTAATTTGGCAGCTGAAAGTTCCCGGAGAGGGAACAAGTCTCGCAGATCCTATCCTCCTGAGTCTATCTCATCTCCCGTTGGTGGTGCTGATGACTCCACAACTAGAAGACAAGATCTTCAGCAAAAGAGTAATTGTCATTTGCTTGAAGAAAATATCAGGAAAGGAGTGGAAGCTGACCATAACAATCTGAGGGTCAAAAAGGGAAGGAGTCACGACTCTTTGGAGCTAACAGCAGAAGATTCTGCAAAAGATGAGAAGGTCAGTGAATCTTTTCCTGCTCTTGATGTAGTGTTCCAACCAACAAATGCTAAAGCTTCAAGGCGCGCCATGCGTTCTTCACGAGGGGGACGTGACACTTTGCCGGAGAAGGATGTTGTCACCAGAAAATTAGAGGATGACACTGTGGATTCGGATAAGTCCAGGAAAAAGGACCTTCCTGGTAAAGACAAGGAAATGAAATTAGACGGTCCAAGAATTGAACCACGTTCTTGGAGAGCTTCCAGTAATGTATCACTGAGAGGAAAGTCCGTGAGGACCATAAGATCTGATCGTCATGGGAAAGATGTAAAGACAGATGGAGATTCATCTGAGGATCGGGCAGAAGCTAAAGTAGAAAGCCGAGGAAGAACGAAATCGAGAAGACCACGACAAGAAGAACTATCGATTGTACTACACCAGGAGAAAAGTTCAGAAACTCGCGCTAAATCCGAGCCAGAAGAGGTTGCTATGGAAGAGCCCCAGGCCGAGCAGCAACCTGAAGTAACTTTCGAAGAGGAGGAAGAAGCTGCTTGGGAAAGCCAAAGCAATGCAAGCCATGATCATAATGAGGTTGATAGAAAAGCCGGTGAGTTCATAGCCAAATTCCGAGAACAAATTAGGTTGCAGAAACTCATATCCGGTGAACAACCTAGAGGAGGAGGCACTGGTATTTTCAGAAACAGCCAATTCAGATGACACTCACCACCATTTATTGCCTCATTACTTGTATTAATATTGTAATTTTAATTCATCGGCATTGTTGATGAGAATCTGGTTGTCACTCTCTTTGTTTGAAGTTTATATTGTTGAATAAAAATGAACTTTTAACCTTATTAAATTTTGCTCGGAGTCATTGTCCAAAAATACCAAGTTGGTTAAGAGTCCACAAGACCACAAGTAAAGTTTTCGTCAACTTTGTTTGACCAATGACCACACGGATAAATTGGTAACAAAAGGAATTGTGGGTCCAAATTATAATAAACTGAAAATGGATGGTGTAAAATGTAATTTATCTACAAAATTAAACTTTAGGATAAACATTGGATTTTTGCAGGAATCGCCGGAGGGAGAAGCAATGGTGACGATTCTATCAACTCCTCTCTCTCCAAGACTTACATTTCTCTGTGAGTTCTTCCCTCTATCTCTCAAAACTCTTATTGATCTTACGATTCAGTAAGCTGGTTCCATAAGACTAGTTAAGTGACCAAAACTGTTCCATAAAATCTTATAGGTGAAACAAAACTGTCATTATCTCGGAGCAATCGCTCGGTATGTTGTTCATTGAGTGAAGAACCAAAAGACCAATGGTAAAATTTGCAATCTTGAGAGATAATTTTTTTTCCTTTTTTTGGTTTGATTCTGGAGATAAAGCTTGGTCTTTTAATTGCAGCTTGAGTCGGAGAAGTCTTGTTTATGTTTTAGTTGCTTCGCCGTGTTTGTTGTTACCAGCGTTGTCTTCATCTGCGAAGACTAAATCAAAGAGTCCTTATGATGAGAGACGGTTACTAGAACAGAACAAGAGGATACAGAGAGAGAACAATGCTCCTGACGAGTTTCCTAACTTTGTTAGAGAAGGTTTAAGCTTTTATTCACTGTTTCTTTGAGTATTATTCATTCTTGAGTGGAAGAAGAATATGAGAACTTATTGTCCTTTTGTTTGTGTTTATGTTTTTGCTGATATAGTGCAGGTTTTGAGGTTAAGGTATTAGCTTCTGATAATTACATCAAGGCTGATTCTGGCCTCATATATCGGGATTTCAATGTTGGTCAAGGTGATTTCCCAAAAGATGGTCAGCAGGTACTACTTCCTCTATGTTAGATTAGTTAAACTTAGGATCTGAAGTTAGATCATTTATGGAATTGGTATGCTCTTTACTTGGATATATAGAATTGAAGATATCATTGAGTTTTATGGTTATTTTGACAGGTGACTTTTCACTACATTGGCTACAATGAGTCTGGAAGGCGAATAGATAGTACTTACATACAAGGTTCTCCTGCTAGAATCCGCATGGGAACCAATGCACTTGTTCCAGGCAAGTAGAAGACATTAACTTGGCTCTTTAGTAGTAGGATGTTAATGAAGAATCTTCTTTGACAGGAAACACATATTGAAGATTTTTAATACTATATGGATAATGATGATGCAGGATTTGAAATGGGAATTCGTGACATGAAGCCCGGTGGGCGAAGAAGGATTATAATCCCTCCAGAATTGGGACCTCCGGTTAGTGTTCTTACTTGTTCCTTACAAGTATACACTTGTCTGAACTGTAAACCTGACTAGTGGTAAACTTTTGCTGAGCCATTCCGTTGAATATACCATCCCTCTATCAACAATGTTTCAAATGGAATTACTAGCTTGAGCATGCTCGTTTAGGGACATATCTAAACCAATGTAGATTAGACTTGTACTGTGTAAAAACTGTCTTCACTTTGGTTCGATCATATTTTTGACAAAACAAAGTTCATTGGGCTCTAACCAGGTGGGACCTTCGACCTTCTTCAGCTCGAAGCAATTTGAAGTTTTCGACGTGGAGTTGCTCAGTATCCAGAATTGTGAGAGGAGGACTATAATAGGTTTCTACTCAGATGTCACATGCAGTTAACTTCCAAATGATGGTCATCACTAAGCTTCAATGAACCTGCATTCTTCAATCTTCAATACTCTAAATCTGCACGGCAGATGAGAACTACAAAGAAACAAAAAGAACAATTATTCTTTGCTTAGGCATTTATCTTGTGGGTTTCATGTAGAGATGCACAATTACATAGAGAGACAGATAAAGATCATGTAAAGTCTCGACCTTTTTCATAATCGTAGTTTACTTTTGTTGCTTTGTTGATCACGTTTTAAGCGTTTGGAGCTTTTTGATATCTTCTGTCTCTCTGTATCTGTGCGTTTGTCAAGTTAAAGCAATGCATTGTTTCGTTAGTTTTATAATTTCTACCCCAAATTTTGGCACTCTTTATGAAACACCCCAAACAAATAATAAATTGTACAAAGATACATTGAAATTTGGAACGGTAGATGTGCAATGCTCATCACATTTGGAAAGTTAATTACGAAATTTTCATCTAAAGACGTTAAGACATTTTATGTGTGGAAACTATAATTTGCAAGTAAAGCAACTAAAACGATAAAAAGGGTAAATGAGTAATTGCGACGTATCCACTAAACCCTTAGTCTCAGCTAGAAGGTTCGGTTTGAGTTTTCTTTATCCCCAAAAAACCCTAAACTCTTCTTCTCGCCGACTTCTCTACTCCTTTCCAGAAACCAAGTTTCAGGTCATCGGTGAAATTTGTTGTGTTCCCGGCGACTTCTACTTTTCACCTTTCTTCTCGGCGTCGTCTAATTTCTAGGGTTCCCCTGTATTTCACGTGAGAATCTTTGGCTTCTTTTTTTCTTTCGTTTCGTCTGTTCGAATGCATAGTTAGGTTTAGACTTGAGAATGTTGCATTGTTGGATTAGATTCATACTTCAGATTAGGGTTTCAGTTTCAATTCGTTAAGTTGATGAGCTCGAGTAGCTTAAGATCATCTTTAAGCTCTCTTAATTCTAAACAGTTTTGTGACTGAAATTGCAGCGTCAAGAGCAAATCCAACATGTCGTCGCTGCGTAATGCTATTCCACGGCCTGCTCATAAGGAGCGATCTCAACCGTAAGCTATTATTGCTCTCAGGTGTCCTTTTTGTTCTTTTCTTCGTTTCTCTTCTTAAAGTTTGGATTTTTAAACGTATCATCAGGGAAGCGAGGAAGAGGTTTGGCATCCTCGAGAAGCATAAGGATTATATTATCCGAGCTAATGCTTATCACAAAAAGCAGGAAACTTTAAAGGTAACTATTACACTCTCTGTTTTCAATTCCATCTCTCCTATGATTATACTGTCGAGATTATGTTAATAAAGTCTTTCAAGTAGACATTTGTTAGTTTACGGGATTGATTGATGATATCTGTGAGATAGCTAAGAAACTAAATCGTTGGGAGTTCAGTTTCTCTTACACCGTTTTACTTTACTGCAGATACTTAGGCAGAAGGCTGCATTCAAGAATCCAGATGAATTCAACTTTAAGATGATTAATAGTAAAACAGTTGATGGACGTCATAGACCAAAGTAAGCATATCGAAACTCTTCGTTTTCTTCTTTTTGCTTTTCACTATTATCTCTTTTGCTATTCTCATGGTTTCTCGTTTTCTTCTTGGTTTGTAAATTTTGACAAAGTTATTGTTTTCAGAGATGAGGTAAATAAATACTCTGCGGAAGAGCTTATGATTATGAAGACTCAAGATATTGGATATGTGTTCCAAAAATGGCAGAGTGAGAAAAACGTAAGTTATCTTTCCTCATACACACCCCAAGAGCTTTCTGCTTACGATCATATTTATCCAGTTTTTCTCTTTGTTCCTTCTTATCTTTTGTAGAAAATTGACAAGCTGACTGCATCGCTGCAATGTACTGGGGATCAGTCAAGCCGTAGACATGTTTACTATGCAGAAGACAGGTTAATCCCAACTTTTAGTCCTTTCTTTACTTGGTGTAGCTTTCGTGATTTTCTCATTCATTTTGAATGTGTCATATGGACACTGCAAAATTTGATCCTCCTTACCTTAACATTTAAAAGACATTACCGGTACCACATTGTTTGTGTTTTCTTATAATCTTCTTTTTTAACTCTGTTGTTCCTTTATCAGAGAGGAGGCTAGAGAACTGGAGGTACAAGGTAGAAGCAAAAGTGATATCTCTACAGTAGAGATTCCGAAAGATATTAAAAAGTATGTATCTGAAATGAATTAGATGTTTTCAAAGGTATCAAACGGACAATCAATAGTCATTGTATTCTATTTTCTTAAAACAGGAAAATGGATAGGTCCTATAGAGACCTCGAGGGGCGGAAGAGCAGGGCTAAAGATTTGGAGAAGTTATACACGGATATGTCAATGCAGAAGGAGTTACAGGTTATCATCAGTCCCCCGAACACATTACTGTTTCTTGGTATGCAACTAGACCATCTCTGATTAAACTCTTTTAATGGACAGAAAAAGGGTCGCAAACGGAAGCTGCGTGATGACGAGCTGCTCAATCCAAATGGTAAAGCGGTATACAAATGGCGCGCCGATAGAAAACGCTGAAGAGAAAAGCTTTCATGGTTGTGTAGCTTGACATCATTTTTCTGATCTCTATTAAAGTTTATATAGCAGGCAGTTTTATTATAGTTTTTTTGATCTCCAGAACCTGCAGAACTTTACATACAATTTTGGATGGGACAATATCTGTTTACTTTAAGCTCTTTGTTGCGTATCTGGAAAAGTTTTACTAATGTGATTGACGAAATATAAACACATGAATCCAAAATAGAAGATTGAAGACTTCAAAATTTTACCACTAAGATAAAGTTCGGTATACACAAAAAGACTGTTTGTAAATAGCAAATAATGGGCCCTTTTCTTTCTGATTGGCTTTTACCAAAAATACGCAAATCTTACTCAGCTTTTAAATTTTGGTTTTTGTTTAAGTTTTAGATTTTGTTACTTAAAAGACTCAAAAAATATTGGTTCAGCCTTTTTAATTTATTATTTATTTACTCTTATGTAAAGAGAGAAAGAAAACAAAAAGCAATGGGACTTTAAATGATTTGGTACAATTGCTGTTTTAGTACAAGTTTAAATTTGGAATCAAATCCTAACTTATAAAGAAAAACAGCCATCTTTGGCATATAACACAAATGCACTGGCTTATGATATTTGCTATTTCTACTAAAAAACAATTAGTCTTAAATAATTTCAGAAAACATTATAAAGTCATTTTAATTAAAGGCATAAGACACAAATGTTACCCCTATGTTTATGATATGCGTTATTAGTTCCAATTTTTCAGAAACCTATTAATTGTCTATATAAAATAAACTTATAATTAATTATGTTTAGCCAAAAGATTTAAAGTATATAACATTTTAAAATTATTGATAAAAAATAAAATGACTAACTAAAAGAAAGAAAGATATGATACACCACTTTTCTGTATCTCAATATAAACACGCTAAATTTTACGGATTATCCGTTAAATTTGTTATATTTTCAACTATAATTCAAATAAATTTTAATATAATATACATATAAATGTGCAAAAATTCTGTTAATACTAATCAAGTAGTTTTCATAACAAGTCATCGTGAATTATTTACATACTAATATATCACAAGAAAAACGTTTATCGTAATTTAGAACACTGGTTAGAACAATAATTATTTATCAAATTGTTTTTTAAAAAATGACAAAAATAAAAGTTAGGATTTAAAAAAGAGAAGAAAAGAGGAATGGTAATTGGGTAATATATAATGTACCGTGCAAAGGAGGTGATTGAAGCTCTTTGTTACAATTACAATGCCTATATGAGCTGTGGTTTCAACATCCGCCCTTCTCGTCTCTCTCTCTTTACCTTCATTGCCCAATTCCTCTAATTCTTCCTCCTTTCTCTGTCTCTCGGAATCAGGGAAGATAAAGTTCTTCCTTTTTTCTCCAAAGGTGATTACTTTAAGCTCTTTTGCCCTTTTTTTTTTCGTGTCACAACAGTTTCTCTGTGGGCTCGTCTGAATTCTCTCCGACCATCATCACTCTTTCAATTGTTATTTCCAATGGAGTTTGTCTGAATTGAATTTGCATAGTAAAGGTCAGAGATTTGTTTAAGTCTCTCCTCGCTTTTCTGTTCGAGGGTTTTTCTTCTCAGAATCCGGCGAGAGCATTCCTCAGTTCTTTCTGTTTGTTGAATTTGATTTCTCTTTTATCTGCTATGGGATTTTAGTTTTGGAGCCATTGAGTATCTAAATTTTCCAAATTGGGGACTTGTTTGATCTTATTGTTTCTTCTTGTTCTGCAGGTTTGGATTTTCTTCTAGGTGGAGTAGGATCTGCGTTTATTTTATCATTATGGTCTTTATAAACAGAGTGCTTTAATTTTGGTAGCTGCAAGGGATTGATTACTCGTTAGAGTGTGTATTTATATCTGATCAAGATATGAGTCGTAGGGTGAGGCAGAGAGTGGAGGATAATGGAAAGTATAAGGTTGATTCACCAAGTTATACTGTGATTGGAGTTGAGGATTTAGCACCTAAGGTTCAACAGTATGTGAATTGGACTAGTTTGCCTTATGACACAGTGTTTCATTTGTTTACTCGATTGAATTATCGCGATAGAGCTAGCTTAGCCTCGACCTGTAGGACATGGAGAAGCCTTGGTGCTTCTTCTTTTTTGTGGAGTTCATTGGATCTTCGAGCCCACAAATTTGATCTTTCAATGGCAGCTTCTCTTGCAACTAGGTGTGTTGATCTTCAGAAGATTAGGTTTCGTGGTGTTGACTCTGCTGATGCCATAATTCATCTCAAAGCAAGGAGTCTGCTTGAAATTAGCGGCGACTATTGTAGGAAGATTACAGATGCTACATTGTCTATGATTGCGGCACGCCATGAAGCTCTTGAGAGCCTCCAACTTGGACCAGATTTCTGTGAGAGGATCACTAGTGATGCTATAAGAGTTATAGCCTTTTGCTGTCCGAAACTAAAGAAGCTACGGGTTTCTGGCATGAGAGATGTTAGTTCTGAGGCAATTGAATCTTTGGCCAAACATTGCCCACAGCTCAGTGATCTTGGATTCTTAGATTGCCTGAACATCAACGAAGAAGCATTGGGAAAAGTGGTATCTCTTCGCTACCTCTCTGTTGCTGGGACATCAAACATAAAGTGGAAAGTTGCATTAGAAAATTGGGAGAAGCTTCCAAAATTAATCGGTTTGGATGTCTCAAGAACCACCATTGACCATATTGCTGTGTCCAGGTTGTTGAAATCATCGCAGAGCTTGAAAGTCTTGTGTGCTTTAAACTGCCCTTATCTCGAAGAGGATAAAAGTTACAGCTCCAATAGATTCAAAGGAAAGGTCTTGCTTGCTGTGTTTACTGATACTTTTGATGAGCTAGCTTCTATATTTGCCGATAACTCAAAGAAACCAAAGAATATATTTTCTTACTGGAGAGATTTGATAAGAAAGGATAAAAGCATTGACGAAATAATGCTTTGGATTGAGTGGATCATTTCTCATACACTTCTACGAATTGCAGAGAGCAGCAATTCACAAGGATTAAACGATTTCTGGCTGAATCAGGGAGCTACGTTGCTTCTCAGTTTAATGCAAAGCGCACAAGAGGATGTCCAAGAGAGAGCAGCCACAGGACTTGCAACTTTCATCGTTGTTGATGATGAGAATGCTAGCATAGACTGTGGAAGAGCCGAAGCTGTTATGCGAGATGGAGGGATCCGTCTTCTTCTAGAACTTGCTAAATCTTGGCGAGAAGGTCTTCAGTCAGAAGCTGCAAAGGCTATTGCAAACTTGTCGGTAAATGCTAAAGTTGCAAAGGCTGTTGCTGAAGAAGGAGGGATCAGTGTTCTTGCTGATTTGGCAAAGTCTATGAATAGACTTGTGGCTGAAGAAGCTGCTGGTGGGCTATGGAATCTCTCTGTTGGAGAAGAGCATAAGGTACGGTCCCCTTGTAAAGTTTTAAACACACATTGAACCTTTTGCTCTTTCACTGACATTGTTGTTTCTTATTTTTATTTTTTTTCTATTAGAACGCGATTGCTCAAGCTGGAGGAGTGAATGCGTTAGTTGATCTTATCTTTAGATGGCCACATGGTTGTGATGGAGTTCTGGTACACGCTTGCCATCTTTAAAGCCTCACACTTTTCATTTGGAAATATCCAAAATTAACACTTCTGGCTAAGTATTATCATCTGAAAGATTGATTATCAAAACTAGTACAATCTAGTTTATCCTTTTGTATTAGGGTTTTAGATTTAATAATTATTATGAAGTTGTAGAGACAAGGTATCTCGGTCGTAAAATACAAGAATTTTGCTAGATTTGGTAATTCGATTTTCGTGGTATCCAACACTGTTTTTAGTGTTATTTTTCTCTATATTTGTTCTTTCTAAAACGGAGAAATCTACACTTTTTTGGTAATTAGGAACGTGCTGCTGGGGCATTAGCAAATTTAGCAGCAGACGATAAATGCAGCATGGAAGTTGCAAGAGCAGGAGGTGTGCATGCCTTGGTGATGCTAGCTCGGAATTGCAAGTATGAAGGAGCACAAGAACAGGTATTTCCTTGTTTTCGAATGCACCTCATTTTTATTTTTTTATTGATTCGATGCTTGTAGTATTTTGAGTTCCGGATGGCAGTGAGTGTGTGAACTGAGTTTGTGACAAATTGTCTTATTTCAGGCGGCTCGTGCTTTGGCTAATCTAGCTGCTCATGGTGATAGCAACGGTAATAATGCTGCTGTTGGACAAGAGGCTGGTGCATTGGAAGCTCTTGTTCAGCTTACGCAATCACCTCATGAAGGTGTTAAACAGGAAGCTGCTGGGGCTCTTTGGAATTTAGCATTTGATGACAAGAATCGAGAATCCATTGCTGCATTTGGTGGTGTTGAAGCCTTGGTATTGTGATTTCCTTTATTTTTCCTTATTTCATTTTATGTGTTTCAGCTTCACCTTCAGACAACTTATACATGTTTCTGATTATAAAATTAGGTGGCACTTGCGAAGTCCTCTTCAAATGCATCAACGGGTCTACAAGAGAGAGTAGCTGGTGCTCTCTGGGGACTATCTGTCTCAGAAGCAAACAGGTGCAACCCGTTGAATTTATTTATTTATTTGTTACTGCATGCGTGCATATATATCAATGCTAACATGATTATACGTAAAACCTTAATGACAATCTTTCCATTTTTGTTTTTTTTCTTGATATTTTTCTATCAGCATTGCAATTGGCCATGAAGGTGGTATTCCGCCTCTAATTGCTCTTGTACGATCTGAAGCTGAGGTAAACAATTTGTTTCGTTATAAGTTCTCACATCCCACTCTTTTGGGTTAATCTGATGCAGCTTTTGCTTTTTTCCAGGATGTACATGAAACTGCTGCAGGAGCTCTGTGGAATCTTTCTTTTAATCCTGGTAACGCTCTGCGGATTGTGGAGGAAGGGGGAGTTGTAGCACTTGTTCAGCTCTGTTCGTCTTCTGTTTCCAAAATGGCTCGTTTTATGGCTGCATTAGCATTGGCATACATGTTTGATGGAAGGTACGTAAAACTTAATTACTGTAATCATATCCACATTTAAGGTAATTTGCAGATCTGACTTTGATCTTATCTATCTATTATAACAGGATGGATGAATACGCGATGATAGGGACTTCATTGGAAAGTACATCTAAAAGTGTTACCTTAAATGGTGCTAGAACAATGGCTCTTGATCAAATTAAAGCCTTCATTAAAACTTTCATGGAACACCAAATCTTCTCAACTGGTGCTTTATCATCTGCTCCATCTATGTTAGCACAAGTCTCGGAGAGAGCTCGAATCCCAGAAGCTGGCCACTTGAGATGCAGTGGTTCCGAAATTGGAAGATTTGTTACAATGTTGCGAAACCCTTGTCTTGTACTCAGAGCTTGTGCAGCTTTTGCACTTCTTCAGGTACTTTTTATGTGTGGGAAGCAATTTGTTTTTTTGTGCACGCTTTAATCAATTGCATTTTAGTACTAACCGATGAAATGACAGTTTACAATACCTGAAAGCCGTCACGCAATGCATCACGCAAGCTTGATGCAGAATGCTGGAGAAGCAAGAGGCTTGCGTTCTGCAGCTGCAGCTGCGAGTATGCCTCGTGAAGCCAAGATCTTTATGAAAATTGTGCTTCGCAATCTAGAGCATCAGCAGGCAGAATCTCCTGAAGGAATGAAAGTATCTTATAATAGGATTTGAGCCTTTTTCTTAGCCAACCATAGTGCTAGATACCTCTGCATCTCTCAAACTATACAAGTCAAGACAAGTAAAGAATCAGGCTCATGCTGCAAAGAATCAGAATTTGCCTCAGAAGATGTTTGATTCGGATTGAAGACAGAATGCTGTTGTAATATATATATGTGGACTTATGTTTCTTTGTCTCGTTCTGAGATTTTCTGTAATAACAGACCTTAAGGATCAATGGTGTTCTTCATCATCCCTTTATAAGGCTCTGTCCATTTCTTGTGACATATATTTGACATTTTATCAATGACTATAAGAACTTTTTTGAGAGGGATTTTGGAACAGTTTTCTTGTTTTATCTTCAAGTTACAAACATATCACGAGACGATCGTGTTTAGTAAGAGAACAAACAACAACACAGGACATCAGATTTACACATGACGTAGCACAAGCTGAAGCTGATCCACTTCTGGACCAATAAGATCCATAATAATGTTCCCTACACTTGGAAGCCACTGGTGTGAGGAAGATGATCCGGAAACTGCCATTGTTGTGGATGATGACGACGATGATTTATCACAGAGGTATGGCACTATATGCTTCTTCATGTCTGTATGAGATATCTGAAGATGATTTCCAGAGACGTTAACGAACTTCACTTTTCCAGCTTCATCTAAGGTTCTCAAACCAATCCAGTCTTCAGTATATAGCTTGGTCTACAATAGGAAAAAAATCCAAACATTTACTACAACTCAATGTATCTGCAATATTGAGCCATTTAGAAACAATGATTGAAGGGTTAAAGTTACCTCTTGCGGCGGAAGAATGGTCTTGAAAGACCCATCAGGATAATATCCAAACCATGAGGTTTCTTTAGGTATCAATATTGTGTCATGCTCAAACTGATATTCGATCAAAAATAAAACGTTACCATCAAAAAGAAACTTATAAGTTACGCAGAGAAGTTGGTTCGATGACTGACCATAATAAGCACAAGATTCTCCAAACTCGAGAACCTCTCCTTATAAGTCGAGTTTTTGACTGGAAGTTCGTTGTTTAGCTTTGGGAGAAACCTACAGCCTTCCATGTAACCCGCTATGTCCTATGAAAAAACATTAAGTTACAACAAGAATGAAAAGTCGAAACTTTTGAACCTTTAACCAAAAATACTTACAGTTGGGATTTTGAGAAAACCGCTAGGAGCCAAATGTTCCTGAAACTCAAACAGATGTACTAAGTTTGATCCCCGTAACAGAAAATTGCGCAGAAGTGGTAAAATACTCATGAACATAGTACCTGCATATAGTCGCTATAGATCTCTGCTTTGATCATACTGTCCAACATGATGCAAATCCAGGTAGCCTGCAAAATCGAGAAAATATATTTAAAAAAATTCCCTTGTCAATATAGAAGAAACCAACTTTTTTGGAGGGAGTTAGTTACTTACACCACAGAACGGAATCGATGCAGTGCCAGCATGAGGACCCGCTACCGAAACAAAACTCTTAACCTATTAACCGCCATAAACATCAGAGGAATAGATAAGATTGAACAAGCTAGAATAAAAGCATAAAAACATACATACACATAGGCATATGGACGTTTGTGGGAACTTACAGGTGGTGCTCCATCGCAAAACTCAATGAGAGCTCGACCAATCATGTTACCCTGAGAAAGCCCCACAATGCTGTAACCGTCACTAAGCTCTGGCATACTTTTCACCTGTGGTATTAAACATATATCTAACGATAATGAACTTTTAAAAGCCAAATTTGGTAAACACTTGATGATAGTAGTTTAAGTCTGACCTTCTCACAAACAACTGATGTCTGCAAAAACACACAAAAATGAGACCAACAGTCAGTTTCTTTTTCCGGTATAAACTCATACAATTTTCATTCTTCCAACATGTGACATCAGTACCTGATCAAGGAGAGGCATAGTCCATGAGTCCCATGAGCCATTCCCAATCTCCCTGAAATTTACACAATAATGGATTAATACCAAATTTAAGCCATATTTGAATATGCTAGTTGTATAAAGAGGAGATAATAGACATACAAGCAATATCCTTGAGAACCAGACCAATCGCTTAAAAGCTCTGTGAATTGTGTCACTCCTGCATTACTGCATTTATCCCCAATTCCTGAGAAAGTAAGACACAATCTTCTCTTTACTTTTTCCAGAGATTTGGGAATTCCAAGAAGGACACTTTCTAAAGCTAAACTAATCTTCAGTAAAATTCCAAGATTGATACTTTTACAAATAAGAACATGATTGTTGCTGACTCAAAAGGGCAAAAAAGGAGAAAAGGGAAAAAAATCAGATTGCAAATTACCATGCAGAACTATGAAAGGAACAGAAGACGCCAGTGAGGCGAAATTGCAAATTAGGGCAACTATAATCGTTGCCTTAAGAAAATCCATTCTCTTCCTGTGATTTAAGACAACAAACAGATAAATCTCTTAAGTAGAGACTTTTTCCGGTAATTGAAGCTTTTAATCTAGGGTTTTAGTGGTGGGAATGGTAAAATTTGAGAACAGATACGTAAATATCCGGTACCGGAGAACAAATTTTGCGGCGAAAGTAAGTCTCGTCGCCGACCGGATTTTATAATCAATCTCTCGAAGGATCACTGAGAATTTATTATTTTTGTTCAATGAGAATATGAGATGAAAATTGTGGCATTCTTATCAACAGATAGGCACGTGTGGAGCACGCACTTGTGAGTTAGTTAACTTTTAGTTGGGTTGTCTTACACGTGCGAATTTGGCGCGTGAGAAGTAATTAGTCAAACAGTAATTGTTGGTTTGCGAGAATTAAAACTTTAAAAGACTTGGATACTTCTGTTCTATCTGAAAAGAAACAAATTTAAACCGGTCTGGTTAAAAAAACAAACATCTCTGTGGAGTATATTCTTTTGCGTTAGGTGTAGTTAGGGGGTGCATTTCGGTTTATTTTCGGTTCGGTTAATTCGGTTGTAATAAAACTCTAGCGGACCTCAACCATAGTTAGTTTGGTTCGAGTGTCCTCAACCATAGTTAGTTTGGTTCGAGTTGTGTTCAGACGGTTTAGTCTAGTTTGGTTTGACTCGGTTTGGTTTTATTTCAGTAAAGAACCGAACAAAACCAATCAAATAAGAATTTTCATCAAATAAAAAGTAAGAAAGTTACAGGCATCAATTGAAAGATTACAACATGTGAGACATCTTCCACAAAGATATCAAAACTAATGTCAATATATCAAGAAGAATTAATAATAATACATCGAAAATAAAAGACAAAATGAACTAAGCAGAGATTGAGACTGTCTCAGATTGTGTAGTTGTTGCTGTTAGGATCCTCAAGATCATAGCCTTTCAGCTTTGCAGCTGATTCAACCTTCCCCTTCAATGTCTGAAGCTCTCTCATTCTGCAAAATTCATCAGCATACTAGAAATGAGATCATCTCTCAAACATGACAGAGACTAACGATCTCTAATATAAAAAAAAAACTAACCTTGCAATTTCTGCACGCCTTTTAGCTTCCTCAGCCATATTGTTAAGTTCCGTTGCGCTATTTCTCTCATAAACTGGCTTTTGACCCGTCTCTAAACCGTGCTGTGTACGCTTCTCGGTGGCCCACGCAGCCATTCTTTCTTCTTGGCCAAAATTCTTCTTTCCTGTGAGTGCAGTCTGCAAACAAATCACGAGTTCTAGTTAGGCCAACGTAATTGTGAAGTACCGAATTTAGAGTTAAGTGATTCTGTCTTTTTTTTGGTCTACGTACCCTCCCCTCGACCATTCGGTCCCATGATTTGCCACTTAGAGCATAACGGACTAGGAATTTGATAGGATCAAGTAACATGTAAGTTACTATGTTGAATATCCAGATAACTCCAGTCCAACCCCATCCAATGCTTCTGATTCCAGCAAAAGGCCAATTTGCCATTGCCGATATCACCGATGCAACCTATCAAAATAATACAGAGTTGGATTCTATTAACAAACTATAAACAAAGAGGTAAGTAACTAAGGAAAATAATGAGATAGGTGACGGAAATCTCTTTACCAGCTGAGCTATTAGGAAAGCAATTACAAGAAGAAAACCGGGACGCTCAACAAATGACCAGCTCCTGGAACGGGTCACGAAGATCAACGCTTGGCTGATCGTGCTGACTTGAAGGTAGACCGCGGAAGCCATCTGTTCATTCAAATGTGCAGCCACTTTCTTGTCTTTCATTTTGAAATGGTGCTGGTTGAAGTTTCTCACATGGAAAATGTTCTACCACAAAAGGGAAAAAAGTATAGTTATATTTTGCTGACAGTTGAAATTAGAGTAAACAAGGAGAGGGATAGTGTGTAGCTTACATGGAAGAAGTTGGTTTCGTATGCTGCCCAGAAAAACACAACAGTCATGATCGCCAAGTAAGCTCCAAGCACAACACCAGTAGCAAAAATTTCTTTGAGTTTCCAACAATCTGGAGTTGGAGAAGGCTTGACTCTGTCCTTGGATATGGTCATTATAGTACCTTTTCAACAGGAAAGCAAATTTAGCAGGGTGAATGCTTCAAGCACCAGCAAAAGCCGTAAGCTAAATCATCGAGGGAGTTAACAGTTACTAACCATCGTTAAGGATTGCAATTACAAGAACCATGAATGGAGGGAAGTCAAACTCCCAGAAGACACATAGAAGCATGAAACCCATCTGTAACACAAAGGTATAGAAAATAAGACCAAGTATTTGTGAAAATCTGATGCAATTTCGACTGAGAAACTTACGACAATACGTATAGTGATAGAAACAGCATATATCTGCAAAATGAAGGTAAACCAAAAAAATTCAATATAAGCATTCAATTTAAACTTTATCAGGTAATAGCCAATGAGGCAGAAGCATTTATGTACCGTGTAATTTTTCATTCTCTGGAAAATTGCACGGCTAGTCAAGACAGCACTGATGATAACACTAAGTCCAGGTTCTGTTAAGACAATATCAGAAGCACCCCGAGCAGCATCAGTGGCATCATCCACAGCAATTCCAATATCAGCTTTCTTCAAGGCAGGTGCGTCATTCACTCCATCACCAGTCATACCACATATGTGTTTTCGGGATTGTAATCTCTTCACAATCTCATACTTATGCTCTAAAAATCAGAAAAAGGGGGTTGTCAATGTCAGATATCTCTCAAAGATCATAGTTACAAATGAAGTTTACAAGTAAGTAGCATTACCAGGAAAGACTCCTGCAAAACCATCTGCGTTCTCGATAAGTTCATCGACAGAAACTCCTTCAGTGTTGTTATCAGAAAGCAAAGATGAAGATGGGTACATGTTTGTGCCCATTCCAAGCCTTCTTCCTGTTTCTTTGGCAATTGCAAGCTGGTCACCTGCAAGTATTGAGATTTTTGACATTTTATGAATACACAAGAATCCAAGGTGGAGTAGGACCTAATGATATGGCGGAAAGGAGCTAAAGACTGGCTCTTTACCTGTGATCATTTTAACACTGACTCCAAGATGAAGTGCTCGCTCAATTGTCTGTGCACTGTCATGACGAGGAGGATCAAACAGAGGAAGAAGAGCTACAAAGTCCCATGGACCACCTTCACCTTTAACATCACCATCTGGTACTTCCTATTATTGGAAAAGGGATCGTTACAATGGAATCGTAGGAGTTATCCCATTTAAAACAAGTGCCACATTTAAAACATAATTACCTGATATGCCAACCCAAGCGATCTTAGGCCACGTTCTGCAAATTTGTCGATTGTAGCATGTACTTTCTCCTTGATTTCTAATTTGTTGTGGGCCATATCCAAAATCTAGAGAAGGACAAATCATCAGAACAATATCTTAGGAAACAGTGGGTAAACTTAAAGTAATGTAGTAATAGCTATTTATAAAGAAAGTTGACAGCAAAGGTTATAACCTCTTCAGGCGCGCCTTTGCTCACTCGGTGCATTTTGCCTTCTCCGTCTAGGTACGTTAGTGCAGTTCTTCTATTAGCTGGACTGAATGGAAGAAAATGGAGTTCTTTAATCCCGGCACGTGCCTGAAGACAAAGTATCAGATCAATACATCACAATGTTTATACCTTTGAAAGTAACTGAATCTTGTTTACTTGAAAGTTGAGTCTTTAATTAATACCTCTTTCGGGTCTGACAACATCGAAACAATTGCAGTATCAATAGCATCTTGGTTCTCTAAACGTGCAGCTCTTGCAGCCATAAGCACAGCCATATCTCTGTCGATGCCCCTCTTAAAAACCTGTTTTAAAAGAAATGAAAGTGCTCTAATTACATCATCGTCCTCAACCTATCAAGATTTTTAAATACAAAGTAAGAAGAACAGAGGAAAGAGGCAAACCTCGATCAGATTCTTATCCACAGAAAGCTTGTTGAGCGTGAGAGTACCTGTTTTATCACTGCACAGAACATCCATTCCTGCCATTTCTTCAATGGCTGTCATTCTCTTTGTTATGGCACCCTGAAATGGATTTTAAAGTCATTTATAAAGAAACACAAATCAACAAAAGTTAACTGACTCTGTCTTAAGACTTGTATTGACCTGTTGAGCCAAGCGATGAGCACCAATTGCCATTGTAACAGAGAGAACAGTAGGCATTGCAATGGGGATCCCACCAATCAATAAAACAAGAAGGTTATCAATACCAACACGGTACCCTCTCTTTTGAAGACCGTATATAACAACGATTTCAATTGCCATTCCTACTGCAATCGAGCAGATACAGAAATTTCCTATTGCTGTCAAAACCTGGAAACCAATATACAAAGATTAAATTTAGTCATTGACTCCAAAATCTTTGTAAACTTTTATATTTTACTCCAAAGTGAGAACAAACCTTCTGGAAGTGACCGACATGCGTAGTACTATCCACAAGATGAGCCGCCTTTCCAAAGAAAGTGTGGACACCAGTCGCTATAACAACTGCTTCAATTTCACCTTGCTTGCAAGTTGAACCAGAGTACACTGAAGCACCAGGATTTTTGGTTACCGGAAGAGATTCACCTGTAAGTGCTGACTGAGGAAAAGATAAATAACCAAGATTAGTCAAGGGAGAGATAAGATACAGAGCAATGATAAACCAATATTAGAAGTAGAACTTGCCTGGTCAATCTTTAAAGGGTCTCCTTCAAGAAGACGAGCATCAGCAGGAATGATATCTCCAAGTTTGATACTAACTATATCTCCTGGAACCAACTCAGCTGCATCTATCTCATTCCATTTGCCATCGCGGACGGCCTAAAACAATTGATTTGTAAATAAGCTACTACCATCAAATTTAAATGAGCGCAACTAAAAGGAATAAATTTAAACCTTCGCTTTAGGGGCTAACTGAGCCATGAGAGCAGCAGCTGCATTTCCAGCATTGTTTTCTTCTACAAAACTGATTGTCGAGTTTATCAAAAGTAAGACCACAATACCCACGAAATCGTGATAATCCGCTGGCTTTCCCTGAAGAGTTGAGACAAATTAGTTTCTTCAGACTCTCAAAATTGTTTTAAAATTCTATGTTAAGCTATACCTTTCACAATTTTACGTATTTACATATTGTGGAAAGAAACGACTAATGAGAGGGAACAAAAGACGTACTCCTCCATGTGCAAGACCAATGGCCATGAGGGCTGCAGCTTCCATGACCCATGAAAGTGGATTCCACATGAATCCCAAGAACTTGAGTATCTTACTCTCCTGCAGAACCAAATAGAAAGAGAGATCAACATACCATCCATAGAGAGAAAATAAGAGATCAATGCAAGATTGAAAAATCATTTTTTAAAACCTTTTTCTCCTCAAGTTTGTTGTAACCAAACAAGGTAAGTCGCTCCTGCACTTCATTGGAGGTCAATCCTTCTTTCGTGCATTTGAGATGTTGAAAAACCTCTTCAACGGGAACATTTTCCTGCAACGATCCATGAGAAATTGCATTTGTTCATATTTGACATAAAAGCTATCAGAAGCAATCATCTGCAAAAAAAAAGTGGTGAGGTATAAAAGTACATACCAGATCAATGCTCTCCGTGGTGATAGCCTTGAGAGCTTCTATGTCCGTCATATCGAACTTCCTTTTTGCTTGAGCCGGAAGTTACTAAAACTCAGTTATAAAATCTGGATAGACAGATAAATCTATTACTCATTAAGACACTAAATATTTTCCTTCTGCCTTAAGATACCACAAGACCACTTTTTTTTCTTATCATAAAGCATCTCCCCTAATAATTTTTTCTACATAATCAACTCAAACATAAATGAATTATTTGATGTTTATGCAGACGTGAATCAAAGAGAAGCAATGCAAAATAAGCACAAACCTGGACCAGAAAAAACCTTCACCAAAGCATCACCCGTTAGCCCTTCAAAGCTTGACCTTCACAAAGGAAACAGGACAATCGTTTTAAACCAGGGGCAAATCTGGAAGTTGAGACAAATGTGTAATGCAAGCAATATATAAAGAAGACAAGAAGGTCTATATAATAACGAATTCAAAGATTTTGCCGGCCAGATTAACCCAATGCAGAAGAAAGCTGACTCATTCAAAATGCAACTAACTCTTCTTCTTCTTTTTTTATTGTCACTATTGTTACCGCAAAATGTAATTAAAATAAGGATGAAAAAAAAAGATCTGAGAAAACAGATATTCCTTTACCAATGTACATTTGAAGACGTAGAAAATTGTAGCCCCTCTCAGCATCTAATGGCATTAGGGTAGTAAGAAATCTAAACTAAACTGCATTAGGTTTCTTCTTTTGACTAACATTTTACCTCCGTAAGAATCCTAGATTAATTGTAACTCCTAATCCTAGTAATCAGGAGAAGAAAATTCACAAAAGTCAAAAAACAAATCTGACTAAGTTGTTAATGTCTAAGGTCGAGCTAATCAAAGCATTGACCTCTGTTTTTGTCTATTGAAAAGGTTAGAGGGACAAACAAAACAAAAAAAAACAATTGGCACACGCGTCAAATAATTCGATCAAAATTCTCCCTTAATCGCATTATTTAGCACGGTCCTATTCTTAGAACGTGAAAGAAAGAAAACTCTCAGAAAATGTAAAAAATCTATAATAAACAATTCAAGATAGTGGTGATCCATAATGTTGGGATTTTTATATTTTCTACGCTAATCAGGATATTCCGAGATTCTTGAGAGCTTAACACCGTCCATTATAGCAAAATCAATAATTAAAAATATGTATGACAAGTTTATGACCATATAAATCTTCAGAAGACAAAAGAACCATTTAGTGGACAACAACAATTTAGCCGGACGTCTTTTCGACGACAAGTTTCTTGCCTTGTTTAATTCTGTTTTCTTATTGTTTAATGAGAGCAAGATCCATGCCCGTACCAATTACGGAAGATAATAAAATAAGGGTGAAATTTGTGGTACCTTGTTGGATGTGACATCATGCAACTGGTCAAGAAGTATCCATAGGCATCAAAGTGCATCTTCAGATTGCGAAAGCCTGTAAAAATAAAGCTTCCATGGTCCTGTAGTTTTCTCCATTGAAATCTACAGCTTCTGGTTTTGGCATTACAACTCAAGGAAAACATAGGCATTTCACTCTACTTTCTAAGACTCCAAGAGTTTCTCGAACTCATAGTATATAAATAAATAAAAGAAACTAAAATCAGCAAAAATCATTTGAAGATGTAAGCATGAAGTTCATTGAAACACTGGTGTTTTGAGAAGTTCATGTGGACATTTTGACGAACAACTGGTGCGCAAGTCAAGTAAACATGTTCTGCGAGATGTTCGAATAATGAGACTACACTTAAAAACGAACTTGGTCATTACGAAATTGGATTGAAACTTAAAGTAACAATCCAGTTTAATCTTCAAATATAAGTGTTTCACGTCCTATTGCTTAGCTACTTCAAAGTTTTCAGGAAGCCGTTTATATACTTCAGATGAATGTATTTTGTTGCTTTTTATTGGGCTATGTGGCCGTCATGGGCTTTTAAGGCTTGTAATTTTCGTTTTAATGGAAGTGTAAAGGAAAAAAAAAAAAATTGTTCATGTTGGTCGTCACGTCACGGTCACTTGCCCAATTCACTTATCTTTATTCCAGCTTTTGGATTTGAGATTGTTATAAAAAATTCTATGAAAATGGAATTAAAACTGAATAGTTTCCAATTGATATATATGGCAAACTGCTCTTTATATTTTTTGTTTTTTCTTTTCAACAATTGGAGCTATTACATTACGAGATTATCTTGTATTGTCAATATAACACTTATATCTTTCTTTCTTTTTGGCTATATTTATCTACAAAACATGCCAAATGAAAGATAGAAAACACACAAAAAATTTCTTTACACATGAAAAAAAAGAGAAGTTAAAACATGGGTGGAGATTATTTCTGTCGGTACTGGTAACCAAGTTGTGATCCACTCTATATATTACGTACATATAATAAAACTATATAAGAGTCATGCGATATATTTTTCTCAACCAAAATATGACTACTTCAAAGAATGAGTCATTTTCTTAAGTGGTGAGGCCTCCACTTCTTGGACTCAGTCAAATCATTTTACGGCCACCAGGACCCCAACTAATAACTTTATTTCCTGTTTTGCCTAGCTAGTTGTAATATATATTGCAACATTTTTGTGCACTTACAAAGTAAACCATTGCTATTCATTTGTTCTTTATAACTCAATATACTCATAAAACAAAAAAGCCACATGTAGTGAAGTGAAATGAATACACATAATCGTAGATGCTCTTTGGTACTTATAGTTATATAATAAGCAGGGTCTCCACCAGAGAATATCTGATTAATAAAAAGCATCTAGATTTTGGTGTTGTTTTTGACAGGGCGGTGATGATGAGTCTTTTGGAACAAAGTGATTGGTAAAGAAACTAGAAAGCTCAAAAAAAAGGAAGAATGCATGTGGTTTCCTTTTGTTCTATTCACTAATAAAGACTTTTTCCAAAGAGGAAAGTAAAACTTTTCACCGTTTTCAGCTTCAGCTTTTCACCATCTTGCCGTTTTCCTCTCTATCGGTGCTTTTTTCATCTTCTACCTTAGCTCGTAAGCCTCAGATCCACGAGCCACGAGGACCACGACCCATTTTTTTTTTTTTGCTTCGCATTACTTATTTCACAATATTTCATTTAATTAATTAAAGAGCTACTAGTAACTAAAAAATGACTTTTTAAAACGTTAATGACTAGGGTTCTTTTGATCAACTATTTAATATTGTGATTAACCGTATTATTGTAATGTTGGTTCTGGTAACCGTTAATAATTGTGTCAGAAAATGTCTCTTTTTTTTTAAATTCTAATTTGTTTTTACTAAAAAACAAACTGAAAAAGAAACCGAAAGGTAAAATTAATCGAGGTTAATGCCACCATTTGAAAATGATTATTTAACTTTTTTTTGTTGTCGGTTATAATTTTGTTTTTCCGATAAATATGAGAAAATTGAGAGTACAGTGAAGTAGTATAGTGTAGTGGGAAAGTCTGGAAACAGCTGTATCTAACTTTTTCCCTTTTCTCTATGATTCTGTTGTGAATAATGCAGAGCCGCCGTGAGCTCAGGCGCCACCGTAACGAAGAACAAACCTGAAGGAGAAAAATAAGCCATGGGATGTGCGGCGTCCAAGCTCGATAACGAAGATGCTGTACGGCGTTGTAAGGATCGCCGCCGTCTGATGAAAGAAGCTGTCTACGCTCGTCATCATCTCGCCGCCGCTCACGCCGATTACTGCCGATCGCTTCGTATCACTGGATCTGCTCTTTCCTCATTCGCCTCCGGTGAGCCTCTCTCTGTATCTGATCAAACTCCGGCTGTTTTCCTCCATACTCCCCCTCCTCCGCTTTCTGAACAATCTCCGGCTAAATTTGTCCCTCCACGTTTTTCGCCGTCGCCTGCTCCTTCTTCTGTTTATCCTCCTTCGACGTCTCCTTCCGTCGCCAGTTCTAAGCAGCCTTCAGTCATGTCCACCTCTTCCAATCGACGCCGGAAACAGCAACCAAAACCTAGACTGCCTCATATTCTCTCGGAGTCAAGTCCTTCTTCTTCTCCGAGAAGTGAGAGATCCAATTTCATGCCCAATTTGTATCCCAGTGCTTATCAGAACTCTACTTACTCCGCTACTCCTTCTCATGCCTCCTCCGTCTGGAACTGGGAGAATTTCTACCCTCCTTCTCCTCCCGATTCCGAATTCTTCAACAGGAAGGCTCAAGAGAAGAAACATAACTCCGATAATCGATTCAACGACGAGGATACGGAAACAGTGAGGTCAGAGTATGATTTCTTCGACACGAGGAAGCAAAAGCAGAAGCAGTTCGAATCAATGAGAAATCAGGTGGAGGAAGAGACGGAGACGGAGAGAGAGGAAGTACAGTGTAGTGAATGGGAGGATCACGATCATTACAGCACCACGAGCTCCTCGGACGCAGCGGAGGAAGAGGAAGAAGATGATGATAGAGAATCAATTTCCGAGGTCGGGACACGCTCCGAGTTTGGATCTACGGTGAGAAGTAATTCGATGAGACGGCATCATCAACAACCTTCACCAATGCCGCAAGTATACGGCGGCGCTGAACAAAGTAAATATGATAAAGCAGATGATGCTACGATATCTTCTGGTAGCTATAGAGGCGGAGGAGATATCGCTGACATGAAGATGGTAGTTAGGCATAGGGATTTGAAAGAAATCATCGATGCCATTAAGGAAAATTTCGATAAGGCTGCTGCCTCAGGGGAGCAAGTCTCTCAGATGCTCGAGCTTGGCAGAGCTGAGCTCGATCGTAGTTTCAGCCAATTGAAGAGTGAGTTCTATTGTTCGTTCTGTTTTCTTTCTTTGATAACTTGGATTATCCTGCTTTTATGAAATTGAGTTTGTGACATTGTGAATTTTGTTTATTAGAAACGGTGATTCATTCGAGTAGTTTATTAAGCAACTTGAGCTCGACATGGACCTCGAAGCCGCCATTGGCAGTCAAGTATAGGATAGACACGACTGCGCTGGATCAACCGAACAGTTCGAAGAGCCTTTGTTCCACTCTTGACCGTCTCTTGGCATGGGAGAAGAAGCTTTATGAAGAAATTAAGGTCTTTTACAGTTTGTCCAAATCAAAGGTTTTTCCTTTTATGAAATTTAACAATTGATTGTTGGTAGCTGATGATTTCTTTTTCCAGGCTAGAGAAGGTTTCAAGATTGAGCATGAGAAGAAGTTATCACAGCTTCAAAGCCAAGAATATAAAGGGGAGGATGAAGCTAAGTTAGACAAGACAAAGGCCTCTATAACGAGGTTACAGTCACTGATCATTGTTACTTCTCAAGCTGTTACTACCACATCTACTGCCATCATCCGTCTTCGTGATACTGACCTTGTTCCACAACTCGTTGAGCTCTGTCATGGGTAAGTTTTCTCTCTATATATAACTGAATCACCAGATGCTGATGTTATCTTGTGATCCAACAGTTTTCTTGAATCTGACATTTTTGGCAAGCAATCATTATTCTTTACCCATTTGGTTTCTTAAATTCAGTATAGTATTATTATTCATTGCCACCTACTTTTCATATTTTTGAAAGAATCTTGTGGACTCAATAAGTAGGTGAACAATTATGAGCCCATGCGTTTTAGAATTCTGTGGTCCTTGATATGCTTAGAGTGAGACAAAAAGGTCTCTTACCTCTCTTGTCAATTGTTACAATTTATTTCTTAGCTTTTTAAGTTTTATAGCTTATCCTGTGAAAGTTTTATAGTAAGTTGCTGAAATTGGTAATTAGTTGAGAGGCAATAACATTGTTGGTTAGGCGTACTGACTAATTTCTAGTTTTGCCAGAAATGAATGTCTTCTGGTTTCTGGTATTCATCATGTGAATTCTGTAATCAATTCGAGTCTCTGGACATTTTGTTAAACAAAATCAAAACAAGACATTAATTTTGACCTTTGGAGACATTAATCTTTGGGTTTGTTTTCCACCGGATGCAGCTTTATGTACATGTGGAAATCTATGCATCAATACCATGAGACTCAGAACAGCATCGTGGAGCAAGTCCGGGGGCTCATTAACAGATCGGGCAAAGGCGAATCAACATCTGAGCTACACCGACAAGCTACACGTGACTTGGAATCAGCTGTCTCTTCTTGGCACTCCAGTTTCAGTAGTTTGATTAAATTCCAACGTGACTTCATACACTCAGTTCACGCCTGGTTCAAGCTGACCCTTCTTCCGGTTTGCCAAGAAGACGCCGCCAATCATCACAAAGAGCCGCTCGATGCTTACGCCTTCTGCGATGAGTGGAAACTCGCTCTAGATCGTATTCCCGATACAGTTGCATCTGAGGCAATCAAGAGCTTCATCAACGTTGTACACGTGATATCCGCAAAACAAGCCGATGAACACAAGATAAAGAAAAGAACAGAATCAGCATCAAAAGAGCTTGAGAAGAAGGCTTCGTCGGTTAGAAACCTAGAGAGAAAATACTACCAGTCATACTCAATGGTTGGTGTCGGTTTACCAGAGTCAGGACCCGATAACCAACACATGTTAGACGCTCGAGACCCGTTAAGCGATAAAAAGTCAGAGCTTGCGGTTTGCCAAAGGAGAGTTGAGGAAGAGATGGTGAAATACTCAAAGGCAATAGAAGTGACAAGAGCCATGACTTTGAATAATCTGCAGACAGGGTTGCCTGGTGTGTTCCAATCTTTAACAAGTTTCTCTGCTTTGTTCATGGAGTCTCTTCAAACGGTATGCACTCGCTCATACTCTATCAAATAGGACATTATATATTATATATATATATATATTGATATGCTTACAGAGTTTACAGTAACAATTGTGAGGTCAGTTATTGTAATGTTCCTTTTTTACCAAGAAAGTGTTGGATACATTTCTATTTATTACAAGGAGAATGTATATAAACAAAGTTTTGAAACTGAGGGAGTCGCTAAGATCTTACGGTTAAACGTGATATAACCTCTAACATGTTCTTATCTCGGCGATGGTGTAGGCATTCCTTTTAGTTGTTTTATAGAGTTTGTGATTTATGTATTGGGTTTGGCGAGAATATGAAGAAAACTCGGAAGAAAGCATAGTTAACTGTAAGCAATAAACTAGAATCTCTGTAGTGATGATTTACTAAAAGCTTTGATATGATCTTCAATTCCAAGTGGGTGGGGTCTTGTCTCCATCGGATTCTCTCTCGAGTTCACATCTGACAACTCTTCATTTCTTGTCTGAAAGTGAAACCACATGGTTTTGTAAAATCAGGATTTACCGGATCTGCTCTGTGTCTTCTTCTTGCCTTGTGTCCCTCCCCGAGCCTAATAGACAGAATCTCTCCCATGTCCCCTCTTGTCTTTATCCCTTTACTGTTTGAGGATAAAAGATCCATACCACGGAAACAAACAAAAAATATTGGAAAATAAATATCTCTTAATAGCTCTTTCCATATGAAAGCCTAGACCTGGCTGGCTTCCATCTCCAAAGGTGTCTATTCAACTTATCTGATGTCAACGTAATGACTATTTTAAGCATACAAGGTCTGAAACCAACTGATTCAATAAGAAATATTTAACAACATGATTAAAAGCCTAAAAGGCAAAACCCAAGTACATGTACTCACAATAACTCACTTCTCTGGATCATACTCCTTTTGCAACTCTCAGGGGCTTGGGATGACGAAACTCAGATGCCCTGGCTAATTGTGTTTTTGCGCATAATTAGCCAAGAGATCTAAGAAACAAATGACTATTTGAACATAGAGAGCAAATCATGATAATGAATCTACATTACCCTTTTCAGCAGGAAATCCGGTTATTGTTTTGTGGTTATCAAGTGGAATTAAGAGAGCATGGCAAAGGCATCAAGTGGTTCCAAGGCTCACCATTGAATAAGGCATCAAGTGCTTTCAAGGCTCACCATTGAATTGTCCACAATTCTCTGGTCCAGTCCAGGCAGATCAAATAATTTCAGTTGTGGAGCTGAAATAGAAAGGATGAAGGTAATATGTTATTATGATCACAAAAAATTTAACAGTATTATGAAAAAAAAATGCAGGTCAAATGTCTCATCACCCATGTAGAGTAATATATTAAACATAAAGCTCCCTTGATGATAACATATGATAGCCACCAACATAAAAAACTTTAGGCTCTAAACAAACTAGTGTACTAGATCATATTTAGCGGTGGCAACATATTATAGATAACCATTACACTGATACCAAAGACATTCAGACATCCAACTCAAATTTAGCCAAGAATGTTGCTACTTTGACGACTAAACCGGCTTATCACTTATGATTGTGTTACTGTATTAGAAATTAGACCAATCAATTACAATTACCTGTACACCAGTTATATCCTCATACCAGTCGTGCGAGTGCTTTGAACAGTTCACATTTGATCACCATTTTCCCAAAAATTAGTGTACCACCAAATATGACACAAGTCAGGCTATATGGTGACAGTTACACGCGCGAGAATATGCAGGCCAACTTAGCAGCGATATCATCAAGAACTTTGTTAAAATGTGGATCTTCTAGTCCTTTTACTGTCCATTGCAGCAGTCTGATATTAATGTCACTTAGTATTGGATCTCCATCTTGTGTACAGTGAAGTTGTATCAGGCGATCTATGCATTTGACCAAGTACTTGCTGGATCTCAGCTTAAAATGGTTAATAAACTTCTCTGCGTCCTCTTTGGCCTCAAAACTTGATACACACATACTCTCCAAAGTGTCAGTTAAGTTGAAAACAAGAAGTGTGCCTTCTGTAGCCTCCTCCTTGGTAATTTCATTCGACAGTAAAGCAGATATTCTAGAGAATTTCTTTCCTTGTTTGAATCCGGTACTCCGTGATTTCTTAAAGTCAAGAATTTTCCCAGTTGCTGCATAGTGTAATACCAGTTCATACTCCTCATCTGTTACTGAATATGGAGAACCAAACAGAACGCCAACCACAACTCTTCTTACCAACAAATTGTTTTGGAGGCCAGAGCTGAAAGATGGATGCGTTTTCCGAGAATCCAAATCATAAGAAACTGAATTGGTGATATTGTTTTCAAATTCTCTCAATAGGTCTTCCACAATACTGGAAGCATTTATTTTGCCAGAAACGAGCCTATCTGGTTTCTTTCTCTTGCCAGTTATAGTCTCAGTACGATATGCTTCTGAGCCGCAACTTTTACTGATACATATCTCTGAGACTCTAATGAGAGACTTACTTACTGACTCTTGAATGGTTCCACTTCCAGGGTTTAGAATCCAAGAAATGTATGTAGCCGCAGCAATGGAGAGATCTTCTACATCACATACTTGTCTACAGTCAGCCACTTTTGAAGCGCATATATGGTGGATATTTTCAAACGACTTTCCTTCTGAGAAGAGCATAGCAGATGCAAAATAGAACCAATCTGGGAAGTTAATAGCCAAAGCCCTGCCAGAAGATACAACATCATTCAAAAACCACTCACACGCACGTATATATAAATAGATCAAATCTGAGGGTATCAATTTGCATTTTATGTAAAGTTACCATTCGGTTTTGTCATCTAATGCTTGAACTTTTATTGGAGTAGGCTTACAATTAGTATCCCGTTGTTGTTGCCCAGGGACAGCAGACGCTTTACTGACAGTATGAGCTAACATTAGGAGGGACTTGGAACTGAGAGGACCCGCCAAGATTCTCAGAAATTGACACTGGAAAGGAAAGTATGTATCAGAAAATGGCAACATGGAAGCTAGTTCCATTGGTATACCCCACAACGATGGCCTTGAAATTGTATCCATTATTGCAGAGGCCAAACCAGCAAGTACTTCAAAAACAGAAGCAAGTCCCCTGGCGTAAAGAAAGAAATTGCATCAGAAAGCAAGAAAGATGGAAAACTAGAGATCACAACGCATAAGATTACACATGTCTATTATTGTAGATTTACATGACACCAATTGGATAGGAACTCACGTAAGCAAAAGCCATTTATGTAAGAGTGATCTAGTGTTGATAAACATAGTAGGAGATATCGCTAGGCAGATGACAATATCGCGCCACTCCCCCCTCTCGAAAAGCTCCCTTTTTACACAAAGGAAAGGCCTTTCCACCACCTCTTTCAAGATTCTGGAAACATCTACCTTCAAAGACAATGGATCTCGATACCAGAAAAGAATCCTGATCATCAAAAAGTGTCAGACCGGTCTACCTTTTTCTGAAACAAGAGAGCAAACATCTCAGAAGCTGTGGCTTCTTGAGTAATATGGAAAATGCAGACTAACATAGCTTGGAACAGAAACAGTACAAGAGGTCAAACCTCAGAGGTATCTTGTGGTTCTCTATAGATGATTCTCCCGGTAAGTAAGCAAGAAGCTTCGAGACAGCCCTATTTCTTCCATCCATAAGCTTTCCATGCGCGTTGAAACTGCTGATCTTACATGTTGAGGCTGCTGACCTTACAACAGCTTCGAATAACAATGTAGCCAATCTTCCTATGAACATTTCCAAGTCAGAAAAATATGAGAGAACAAACAAAAGTTAAAATCTTCAGATAACTCTAGGATAAGCTAAATCAAACGCACCATTTCCCCACAGTTTCTCAATAATATCCTTAGAGATTTCGATCAATTCTTCAGAGCAGCCAGGTAAATTGGAGCTCCCAAACTGTAATGTTTCCTCGTTTCGATACCTAATTACCTTACAATTGCTTGAAGATGATAAGGCGCAAACAATTGTTCGTACCATAAACTCAATTGCCGAATCAAAAACCTGAATTTTAATAAGAAAATCACTCACAAGTAAGAACTCAGCTACGTAGAAACAATGCAAGTCCAGGATAGATATGATACTAACCTGAGGTGCCTTGAAGCACATTATAGATAACGCTGCGTCCACAACCCTGACCCCAGAATCCTCGCAGCCGATATCCAGAGTCAGAGATCGGTTAAGCTCCGAGATAGCTAGTCCCATAGAAGAAGTAGACTCTTCCGCTTCTTCTTCTTCTTCGAATAATTCATCTCCGTTCTGAAGCCTGTAAGCAAGAGCGGCCAAGAGATCGGCGACTGCAGACGGAGAGGGCATCGAAAAGATGAGCAGAATCAATCGCCGGCGATGTAGATACTCGGAAATTACAAATGGCTCGGAACCGGTTAAGCCAAATATTTGTAATGCCCACTCAGATCATAAACCGGTTGAGGTATGAGTAGTTATGAAGTATGAACTTAATTAACACTTTGACGAAAAAAAAAAGAAAGTAAGATATTAAGCCCAAGCCCAATTGATAGTGAGGCCCAATTATGAGACGACACCATCTTTTTTTTTAAAGCGGTTTGTATTTTTGTACTTGCTATTTTCCTAAAGCTACTTTATCAGAAACAAATATGCTCACAGAAATGTATTTTCGTTGGTAATATGCTCACAATATATATATATCTTGTGTTTGAGTTTGAGTTTGATGTATCACACAAGATTAGCATAAATTATTTGTCTCCTTCTCTGGCTCTCTGCACCCATTGTCTCGTCGGTTTTCTTGGATCTTGCGAATTCGGCTTCCTTTCATTGACAGTAGGTCCCCGGCCTCTGCTTCTGCCTCTGCCTCTCCATCTCCCTCGACCTCTCCTGTTGGTGGAGCTGCTAGAGTTTGTCTCTGATTCAGCTTCTTTGGGTTCCTCTTCTCCTTGTTCTTGGCTTTCACCAGCTTCTTCTTCTTCGTTTCGTGACGTTGATGCATGAGCTGGTGGAGGAAGATACATACCGGGCACCACCGATATGTTTTTCTTCGGTTGAACCAAACCACCCTTTTCTTCCTGCGTCTTTAGAATAGACTCAAACCGCTCTCTTCTTATGTTCTCTGAATCTGACTGGAGCAGCGGGTCTTGGTCCTTGCCTGGTATTAAACTAGAGTCCTACGTGTAAGCCAAATTGTGAATTGAGGGGTTAGATCAATGAAAGGCACTGGATTGAATCCGAAGTTGATGGCTCACTCACCTGTAGAGATGATTGAGCACCAACTAAGTCAAGAACATGTTCAATGTCACTCGAGTGAAAAATTTTGCGGCACACTGGACAGTTTCCCAAGCTTTTATCTGCTGATCCAGAATTACCTGCAATACTTGTTCATTCAGATTACTTTTTCAGTAGTTTCCGTCAAAAAAAGACCTTATGATACAAACCTTCTCGAGCAGTTGATCCTCTACGCATATGTAAAGTGTCACCAGATTTCGAATCAGCCTCTTCCTGTGCATGAAGCCAATTCCACCACCTAATGATGCACTCACTGATCACTTGAAATCATTAAAGAACAATTAGACACCTTAAACATTTGGAATACAATCCCAACATAAGAAAGAGAATTGTAACTGAGGCTAACTATTCATTACCAGTGGAAACAATGAAAACAAGACATCAGCTTCATAAATGGCATTTGTTTACTCCCGCCATCCTCAGGGAATAACGGATACAAACACAGTGGACAATCTCCCTCCGGGTGATTCATAATTGTGAGCCTCTCCACTGCTTCCTAGAAACATATATTTTTAGTATACACTACATGACATTCTAATCTTAATCAAGATTGCATATGTAAATCCACGCACATACACACATCGTCTGCTCGTGATTCAGAAAACTCTACTTTTTCTTCTGCATACGACTTATTTCCTTTTAATTACACTAAATCTACCAGTCGATTATTTTTCATCAAGGAAAAGAAGTCACATTCTGAGATTTGCAGTAGCATGGTGCAATGAAGGAGAATTGCTCCACATACAGTACAGTAGAATAGAAGAAAATATATAGAGTAGTTACCTCACAAAGTTCTACAAGCATTAAAGAAGATGATAGTTGAGAAGCTTTCTCTTGCACTATGCCAATCAAAAGCTTTTGCCTTTGCTCGTCAAGACCCTTGGATTCAATCAGACTAATCCGAGGTGGTTCATCTGGATACTGTAATAACAAAAGAAGATACTTTAGCTTAATGATTCTCTACGCAAAGCTCCAGGATAATGACAACATTGATGACAAATCTACCTTAGAACCTGCTTGGAATCTAACAACGGCTTCCACAAACTGCAGAGCAGAAACAATGTTATACATCAAACATCAGATCATAGAGAAAAAAAAATTCAGAGGATCACTGAGTTCTTGCAACCAAAAAAAAAAAAAAACTTGAAAGCAAATTTTGGGCAAATCGAAGTCACATCAAATCATACAACAAAAGCAATTAAATTTTTCTACTTCTTAAGATCGAATTACTTATATGGATGATCGCCAAATCTGACAATCTCATTGCGTAAATTCTGGAGTTTTCAGATAGTTCTCGATTCCGAAGAACAAATTGGGGGGAAAAAAAAACCTGCTGAGAAGAGATTTCGGCGGTACGGGGCTTGATATGGAGGTGAAGATGAGGAGGATACGAATCCAGTATAACGCAGTCTTCGCTGTAAACTGCTTCTAGAGCTTCCACTTCCATAGCTACCTCTTCCTCCGTCATTGTTTAGAAGAGGAAGAGGAAGAGGCCGCACAGAGACGGCGAAGAAGAAGCAGACTTTTGTTTTTTCACTAATAGTTTTCATTATATATTTTATTGTAGCTTCCTAAAATATCTGAAACGGCCCAATACTATATAATAATTCTGATTTTGTCCAAATTAAATAGTTTTTTCTCAAATTCACCCTTTTTCCCTAACTTCTAATCCCCGAAGTTTCTACATTCTCGATAAGTAAATGTTAAAACATATCTGTTAAAAAGAGTAAATATGAAAAAGATTAGGAATAAAACAAATATAAAAAAAAGACGTAAGCGATGCCGGAGTTAAATTTTACCGGGAATCTGCCGACGGGGGACCAAGAGGCTGTGGCCGTACATACTTAGAGAACTTGACGGTAAGCTGTTTTTAATTCTGAGAAGTTTTATTTTTCTGTGTTTGTTGGAACGAAATCAAGCTTATTTAACAGATTTTGTACGATTTATGTCGTTGAATCGAGCATTTTACTTCCTTGTTTCGATACGTGGCTGGTTTGTGAACATGTTTGATTCCCTGTATTGTAAAGATGGAGAATTTAAGCTGTTAAATGTTTGGTAATTGTTCACATCTCATTTCATTGTCTGTGTTATCTGGTTGATTTTTTTTTTTTTTGTTCTCTCTATAAGCTTCAGGACAATTCATGTTTATATAGAGTTTGAAGAATGTCTTGGAACTTATTTGAGATTTGATAAGTCTTAACCCTTACTGTTTTGATCCATTTATCAAACTTTGCTCTTAGATGAGAAACTAATATGAATCTAGCATAAGGATACACTTATATGACAACTAAATATACTTTTATGTGATATAAACAAGGACTATTCACTTGCACAAGATAGTCATAGATTAAATACAAGATGCATGCAACTAGGTCCAAATAATCAACCATCGGAATTGCCGTGTCGAGTTATATGACACCATCTTCAGAGGTTTTTCTTTCTGAGTGTATCAATGAATCTTTTCTGTGTAATATCGTTTCTGGATATATAATCAAGAAAATCGTTGAAGCTGAATTCTCCATATGCAGCTGGTTTATTTTCATTGACGAGCTGAGTTGCTGGACTTATTTTCTTGTGCATAGGTAGACTGTGAAGACTTGCAAAAGAGAGCCGCTTGTAATCTTTGTTCACTGTTACACGATGAACCACACTCTTGTATATGCCATTGCTCATCACTTCTACCTGATCTCCCAACTGGACTATCAGAGCTCCTTCAATATACGGCACACAAACCCAGTTGTTGTTGCAGTCCTTTATCTGCAGCCCTTCGCTACTCTGGAGTAAGATTGTCAGCGAGCCATAGTCCGAGTGTGGTGGCATTCCCAAGGCAATCTCGGGTTCAGGACAAGCTGGATAGCAGTTTACCGCCATGACTTGTGAGCCTTCTTCTATTTCTTCCTGTAAGTAATTTTTCTCCAGTCCTAGACTTTCTGAGATAGCTTCAATTAGTTGCTTATGTAAAACATGCGTTGCTTCTGCGTATTTCCCCACCTTTTCCCTGATAGGAAAATGATATTTCGAGATGATCAAATCAGTTCTGAGTCACATTCTTTAGATACAAATTTCTTGCAAATTCTGAAACATCTATTGAGAAATTGGATTCTTAGACCAGTAAAAAGAGAACAAATTTGAGTTATTATCAGATAGTGAAGTTGGCCTAGATAGGTTTACTTACTTGTAGCAGGGAGGATTGGAAGGCCACAAATTGATCCAGTTTGAGAGAGGATGGGAGTAATGTTTTATGAAATCTCTCCAGTAATGAACTCTGTCTGTTGAATGGTTTATGCTGGTACCATACCTTACTGGCTCCTGAAAATTATCAGAAACCAGATGCATCTTCTCATCGGCAGGTAAGTCAAAGAACCTTGTAGCTGAATCTTGTGCATCTTTCACCACTGCTGATGATATTCCATGGTTTATAACCTGTAGAGAAGATCAGAGTAATGTAATTAATAAGAGGGATGAAAATGACACTAGTGTAGTGTTTTTAAAGAAACTGGGCAGTATACTTGACATCTGTGTAGAAAATGAAGATAAGCATCTTCACATGGCTCTCTACTTGTTTTATCCTCAATAAAGACAGAAACCAAGGACTTTGTCTTTTTCATTTATTTAATTTTTGATAAGGGACTTTGTTGGGTATGATAGAAATGCAAAAGATAAAAACTGCATTTCTCATAAGTCATATATCAAGCATGATTGGTAGATGTGATAAGTACATTCCATACTAGTCCTAGTGACCTGAGAAATGAAACTCATGGCTGAGTTTGATGATCTGAGAAATATAGACACATGAATAGGACAGTTAAGCATCAAACTTCTCTTTGTTTGGATTGTAACAATGCATGAATCTGAGTCGCAGAACTTGCCATGTGTCTTACCTAACAGACATGTGTAGTGTATGTAGCCAAAACACGAGTGTTACCTGAAAGAAACCAAATCCCTTGCAGGCCAATTCAATCTCATGGATGACACATAGTCTAAGCAAAGGATCGTGTAAGAAGGAGAGATCAATGACAGGAAGATTGATGGTACTGGTGCCAATGCTTGGACCGAGCATTGGTCGTTGTGAAGGTGGAAGAATGTAACGGGTAGGCACGTGAGGGTCACCTGACTCTGTAAGTTCCATAGCACTGGTAAAGTAATCATTAACCACACTCTTATTTGTTTCCTCCATTGTTTTTTTGCAAGAAATCTGTTTTGGTACTTGGGATTCCACTCTGTCCTAAGTTATAGTAAGCAAACATGCAAAGTCCGTTTTTATATACGCATGAAGATAACCTGGTTTTAGAAAAGGTCAACATTTCTGCTTTTCTCTTTGAATACGGTTTTGGAAACTACCTGCTTGTGTTCATATACACAAAACATTAAATGAATGGTTAGATGATTTCCCGAAATAAAGAATTCCCATTTGGTTTAAAGATATTCCACATTGGATTGAAAGGTATCTGTGAAGGGTGTATGACTAGTTGCATGTTTTGCTATTTGGATATATTATCAAATGAAAATAGTCATCATGCATGTTTTTCATAACTCTTATTATATTGTACACCTCAACGGTTTCTCTCTTTTTCCTCATCTAGGTCATACATAGGATATTTTCTTCTGCGAAGACGTCATTAAAAAAAGTGGAAACATGGACTAGTGTTGGTGGTATAGGTACATAAACATAGAACTATTCTTTTTATTTAATTGATGATGATATAAATATCCAAAGAAAAGGAGAAGTTATGGAGAGGTTTGGAGGTATATGAAAATGAATGTTATCTGAATGTGGCTCGAATCAGTGAGGTGATTTCCTTGGGATGAAGAAAAAAAGTGATGATTTGTTTTCTTCTTGTGACTCAGAAGAAGATAGAGAGTGGTGAGATTCAATGGAAGGAGACAGAAGGAAACCAACAAATAATAAGTGGTGCAAGTTGAAAGACAAGATTCAAGTTGGTGTTGGTTCCAAAATTATATCAACAAAACAATTCTTCTTGTTCGCATCTTTGAGTCTCCTCTTCCACTTCTGAAACGCGTTGACTTTGGCTTATGTCGGTATTTGGGCCAAACAATTAGTGTTAGCCCATCTTTGTAATAATCAGTTTGGGCCTTCGGTTTTAGCCCTTGAAGTTTTCTTTTTGGTCTTTTTTGGGCTTAGTTTTCTTTTTCTTTTAGCCTTGTTGTATGATTGTTTATTTTACCAAACTCAAATATTTGTTTTAATGGTAAACAAACAAAAAAAAAACAAGATTTCTTTCTCTATTTGGACATAAAAACAAAAAGTGGAATAGAAGAGCAACATAACATTTTTAACTACCAAAAACAAAACAACAAAAGCAAACTAAATTTTTACAATTCTCAAATTATCCTTTTGAGTATTATTTTTTTTTGTTGCTAAAGAACATGTCAACCACTTATATTTTCTGGTAGGTTTTAGTTTCACACGTTTTTATAATAAAACAGCCGTACTTCGAAGATTTGGTGACAGAATTGATTGGATTTTTTTCTCAATAATAATAGTTATTACCTTTAGTCAAACGAATAGTAGTAATTTTTATTTTATGGGATTCTTGTTCTGTCATTGACCTTTTTTCGTAGGCAGACTAAAATTGCTAACTATTTTGTTTGGAATCACCGTACCGAATCTGTAATTCCATTATTAGAACAGAGGTTAGTGAACGTGGTAGCCATTTGGCCCATTTCCCTGATATATTATCTTAAATAACCTTTTTTTTAAAACAAAATCTTAACTTTTTTTTACCACAAATAAGGTATCTCTCCAAACATTCAAATTCAAAATTCAACAGTGTTAAAAAAAAAAAAAAGATTGATCAATTGTTTCATTTTTCCCAGCTGGTTGAAATATGCATCTTCTAATTTTGTTACGTGTGCACATAGTAGAATTTAAAAAGAAAAAAAAAAAGTAGAGCTAATTGCACATGTATAGTTCGTCATTTACAACAAAGCAAATTGAAAAGAGGAAAGAATTGGTAAACATAACAACAATGAATCAAATATACGACGGAATTGATGAAATGAGTTGGCAATTGATCAAAGCCACGACTTCTTCAAACATTCTTCTTTACTAACTCTCTCATAGTAGTCTGTAGTCGTCATCGTCCTCCTCACCCCATAGCATCTCTATATAACTCCCCTCACCATTTTACTCCTCTTCTTCATCTCTCTCTGTCTCTTTATCTATCTTCGTACATTATATATAATGGGATCAACCGTGGCCGCCGCTCTCCTCCTCTTCCTAGCGGCAGTCCCTGCCGTCTTTGCCGCAACTTTCAAGGTCGGCGATATTTCTGGCTGGACCAGTAATCTTGATTACACGGTTTGGCTCACTGGAAAGACTTTCAGAGTCGGTGACACTCTAGGTAAATAAAAATGCTTGATTTTACACTACATGTAGATTACTTGTTTCGCAAGAATCATCTTTTTCCCCTCTAACAAGCTGATGATTTTATTCTTACAGAGTTCGTATATGGTCTTTCACACTCGGTGTCCGTGGTGGATAAAGCTGGCTACGATAACTGCGACAGTAGCGGAGCCACACAGAACTTTGCCGATGGAGACACTAAGATCGATCTTACCACAGTTGGAACAATGCACTTCCTTTGCCCTACTTTTGGTCACTGCAAGAACGGCATGAAACTCGCCGTTCCTGTCCTCGCCGCCGCTCCATCTCCTTCGACTCCTTCTTCGCCTCCCTCCACTCCTTCGACTCCTTCTTCCCCGCCCTCCACTCCGTCTACCCCTTCTTCGCCCCCCTCCCCTCCTTCGCCTCCTTCTCCATCGCTCCCCCCTAGCTCTCTGCCTCCATCTGCATCTCCGCCGACCAATGGCACGCCGGATTCAGAGACATTGACGCCTCCGCCAGCTCCATTGCCGCCTTCGCTGTCTCCAAACGCGGCATCTAAGGGAGTCATGAGCTATGGAATAATTGGAGTCACGATGATATTGATGTACGCTGTTATGACCTAAATAACAGGGTGGAAACAGAGCATTGTTTTGCTCCATGTCTTTTTTGGTCGGCGGCCTTTGGAAATACTACACCACTACGTGCTCTTTTGTGTGTAACGGAATTTTTTTGCCATTGACAATTTTTCCTTCTTCCTTCTTTTTTTAATTACTTGTAGGGGTTGATAAACGTTATAGCCATCTCCAAGCTATTTTATCTTATTCTTACCATATTTCTAAAATATTCTTTAGATTTCATTTCGATTGTTTACTATAACTCTTATTTCTTTTTTGTTATACACATTCGGACAAACGATTGATCTGTATTTGTCACACTTTTTCAAAATAAAATAAAAAACTGTAATCTCTCCAAAAACTGTTAGACAATGGAAAACGGTATATCTTCAACTGGTTGAACTAATTATGTTACATATGGTCAACCAATTCAATTGTCAAATCTTGTAATTGCATTTAAACAAAACCCCAAACATTGATGTAAGCTTACGAAATCTGTAGAGCATATATAAAACATTGCTAACAAACCATACCGTATGTATCGTTAAAATCTTGTTCAGCCAAAACTCATTCCAATTATTATAACAATAAAATAAAATTAAAAGAACGATTTTTCTTTCTTTCAGAAAGATTTTGTTTTAGTCGGAAACTTTCATATATTTATGAAGCATTTGAGTAGTATTAGAAGAAGTAAAAAAACCACCAATCTTCTTCTCACTCTGTTAATCTTCGACACTATCATATTTTCAGATTCGAAATTTATATGTCGATTTTACATTGTTCAATACATCATGTCATGATTTAAAAAAATGAAGGACAAAAGTTTGCATATGGCTAGTTGGTCATTTACAAAGAGAAATTTTGAAAAGAATAGAGAATTGGTAAACATAATAACAAAGAGATTTTTAAACAAACAATTCTTATAAAATAGAAAACAGCTGACGATTTTTTTTTTTTTTTTTTTTTTGTGGTAAACACAGCTGACGAACTTGATATATTGAATTGGCAATTGATCAAACCATGATATATTCAAACATCTCACGTCACGGCCTTTTTCTATATAACTCACCTCATATTTTAGCCTCTTCCTCATGATATATATAGAATATCTCAATGGGATCAACCGCCGCCACCGCTCTCCTCCTCCTCCTCCTCCTAGTGGCAGTCCCTGCCGTCTTTGCCGTGACTTTCCAGGTGGGAGATAATGATGGTTGGACCATTGGTGTCGAGTACACGAGTTGGGTTAGTGAAAAGACTTTCAGAGTCGGTGACACTCTAGGTAAATAAATTGTTTCTTTCATTACTTGCTTCACTTGTTTTCCCCATAACAAACTAATAACCATTTAGGTTAGAATTTGTTCATACTGATTACTTGTTTCACAAGAAACTCCTTTTTTACCTTCTAACAATCATAAGGATTTGTTGGTTTCTTTTGTATTGACCAATCAGAGTTCAAATATGGTCCTTCGCACTCGGTGGCCGTGGTGAATAAAGCCGACTATGATGGCTGCGAAACTAGCAGACCGACGCAGAGTTTTTCTGACGGAGACACTAAGATCGATCTTACAAAAGTAGGTGCTATACACTTCCTTTGCCTTACTCCTGGTCACTGCAGCCTTGGCATGAAACTCGCCGTACAAGTACTTGCTGCCGTTTCATTAGAGCCTCCACCGTCTCCATCAGCTCCATCGCCGTCTCCATCAGCTCCATCACCGTCTCCATCAGCTCCATCGCCGTCTCCATCGCCGGGAAACGCAGAAAACTTGAAAAATGCGGCGTCTAAGGGAATCATGAGCTATGGAAAGATTGTGGTGACGATGGTGTTGATGTACGGTGTGCTTAATTAGATATTCCCGCAACAATTGCCTCGATCTATTTTTGGTCTTGGTCTTTCGAACTAGTCCATCATGAAGTGCTCTTCTTGTGTGTAATAAATTATTTTCTTCATCAATACTTTTTTGCTTATTGTTATCTTTACTCGATCTCTTTTGTTCTATTACTCATGGTCGTAGCACAGCGTTATCGTTATCATGTTCTACATGCTTATTGAGTACAGTACAAATTAATCTTAGATTCCGGTTCCTTCCTCTTGGAACAATATTTACCGTTCGAATTTTGGGACATAAGGAAATACAAGTTGTCTTATATCTAAGCCAAATTAGAGCGTCAAAGGACGGCTTAGAGAGATTAGAAAACCAAATCGTATAAAGAAAGAGACGTTGTATTAAATTAACCCGTTTGTAAATTGTAAGATATATATATATAGTCATCTCAACTTGTATTTTTTGAATAACAAGTTTATTTCCAACAGCAACATTACATTTGACTAGTGTGAAATACACATCTTGGCGGACCCGGTTATTATATGGACTGGTAAAAATTGAACTATGTGGCAATAGACCAGTCCATTGTTTGACCGTCATAGCTAGTACGGTTTATGATATTGATGGTATAAAACTGACATGGTTAAGGAGAAGACACCATTATCAGCTTCAGCTTTGTGAAGGAGAACCGATCATTCACAAAAAAGGTTGTCAATATTGGACCGAGAGAGAAAAGCAAAATCATATTGATTAGTATAGACAAATTTGGTGGAGAAGCGTACTTCAAAATTTTTGTGTAGTATAGACAAATCTCATCACGAGTCTTTTATTTGTAAATTTGAAATGTGCTACACAAGATCGCGCCATTAAATGTTGAGAGAGTCCTTTTTTGGGTCTTCTGAGTAGTGGAAATGTAACCAAATGATTTATTAGCCCAAAACACCAACTAACCAACAACGTTTTACAAGCACCACAAGTTAGAAAATCTGACCCCATAAGAAACAAAATCTGACCCTGGTTTCATAGAAATAACAACCCAAATTTCATGGAACCAACACTAATATCGAGGAAGATGGAGTGAAGAGCGAGAGAGAGAGAAACCTTGTCTTCTTTTTTGCTTGCTTACTTGCTCTGCTGTTGTTTTAGCTTTGATATAGGGTTTCTGAGCTGTTAGATCTTTCTACTTACAAAGTAGTTTTTGGTAAGCTATTTGCTATTGACTGAGAAGACTGTATGATGGCAAATCTTCGAGACTTGTAATGTCTTCAATCATAATCTCTCTCTCCAGTTGCCGCCTTGTTGATTTCATCACAGTCTGTTATTCCACACAACTACCACTTTAGCCACAATTCATTTGATCAACTTATGTATAGCCCAAGATAAAACACCAAGAGTCAAATCTATTAATACCCAAGTTTCTTCGAATCTATAACTTGTTGCGACATTAGTATAGGCTACAGAATATACTTACGTTAAACTCCATGTATGAAGCACGCATGGATAGCCATTGCTGATCCATTAGCTTGAAGGCAATGCAATAAAGAAGGTCAAACGCAGACTCGTTCACTGATGACAACACAAGTCGTAGGACACAGGCTTAGTAATCTAATTCGTGACACAAGAAGAAGTCATAATATCAGAATTGTCTGAAAATTACCCGAAAGGAATCTTAGAAATGTTTCCCCAACAATACTTCGTGGTTTCACTGTAAAATTGAAGGGTGTCTATTGTTAGTATACACAACTAGTAGGATATTGTTACTGAACCTGAGTATCTCAAATAAGATACTCAAAATAAGTACTCAAGACTAATGCATATGCCCAGTTATAAGATTAAGAAAACAAGGAGTGGTAATTGCTATTTAAGCTAGTTGTTGCAAGATTGCTGCCTAATGCATGTAACAACAGTTCACAAAGGAATATCTATGTAATCATGGAAATAATAAATGTGGTAGTACCTGCTTCAAGGTCAAGCATCTGGATGAGCATGAATGTTATATTGATGCCAGCAACAGCAAAGGGGTATTCCCACACAGAACGATCGCCAACCTGTTTCCGCAGAAGGCCGTGGAAAGATTTCTGCAGGAAACAAATAAGTGGCATCAGGAATTGAGAGACTGGATTGAAATGGTATTAACTGATCGAAATACTATGTGATGGATACAAGTACGGTGCCACTGGAATTGAATGTTTTAACGAAAATACAGTTTTGAGAAGCATTTGCAACTGGTTATTATAAAGGCGTACCGGGAATTTCCTAGCGAAGTACAACAAGTTTTCGAGAGAAATAAAACCACCACCCCTGCCAGATGCTCTACTGTGAGTCAATTGAAGTGGGAAAATCCAAGGATAATGACAATGAGATGAGACGTTACCTAAAATCTGTCGATGGATCTTTTCCCTGCCAACCCATTTCCTTCCACTGATCAGATACAATTCCGTGTAGCTCTTCTTCAGGAAATGCAAGTTTCCAAAGATCCTTTAGAGCTTCCTACACACATATGAAATAGCAAACAATATATTTATGTAAACGCAGGTAGAGTTTTGACCAATGAAGCTAGCATACAGTAAAACTGAAGAGCTGGTAAACTTGAAACAGAGACCATCTAATTTATGGAACAAGTTAGTTGTGAGCAGTCCTTACAAACACAGCCCATAAAGGAAAGCATACCTGATGCTGAGGTATTGAGCTGTCATAAGCAACATCAATGCGGCTTTGCAACCTCTGCAGGCATTCCTCCTGCAAGCATTGACAATAAGGATCATACAAGTTATATATACTACTTGAAAAATACTAACCAGAAGTCAGCTAATATGAGAGGAGAAACAAGCAATCATTATAAAGTAAACCAATTAAAAAAGAGGAAAATGGTACCTGAGCAGGCGTTAGATCAAATGAAGGACGAGGGTCACCGTCTCTACCCTGAACACAAACACAGGAAAGGCCACGGCCTAACCACGCTGCCGATCCAGCTACAACCTCAGCTGCAATAAAATTAAAATCAGAATTGTGATGTTTTTTGATAAAGAAATGATTTCTTAATGCAAGAGGGTGACTAGTCAAACATCTTTTAGCTGACTTTTATATTACAAATACGATAACTAATACGTGAGAAGCATACAATGTCATTTAAGCATCAGACTTGTCAAAATACAGAACGATGAAAGAAAAATCAAAGATTCCAGAACACATCATCCATTAGCTTCAACTTATTGACTATCAAAATCGAAGCAAGTAACAAAAGATTTTAGCAAAACATGCTTCCATGGAAAAACAAACTAGCAATATAGTCAAAAAGAGAAATGGAATCTGCAGGGAAGAAGACTAATCTCAACTAGAGAAATCAACGCAAACAATTTCGTATGGGAAATACTAAAAATAGGACTTACAAAGAAGATCAACACACATAACAAAAACTCCACGAATTTATGAGAAAGAGCAACGAAAAAGCAAATGGCGAAAGGTAGATCTGCGACACTAAATCTCAGATAAAAAGGCAATCGCCAGCGAATACACAGAGAGAAAGAGAAAACGTGGAAAAAGTGGGAGAGAGAGAGAGAGAGAGAAATAGAGATAGAGATGTATAATGATGAGAAAACGCGTTTGTTCCAGAAGAAGCAAAAAAAATAGAAAGAATCATCGTACAAAGTGAAGATGAAATTTACCAGAAGAAGAATGATAAACACTTCCTCGTTCTAGACCTTGTGAAATCCTTCTCACTGCTACGAACGATCCTCCTCTATCATCCATCTCTCTCTCTCACTCTCTTCCGAGTCACCTCAATCACCAAATATCTTCTATCAAATGCAGAAACAAACAACAAATACAAGTTATCGAATCAATCGGAACTTTCGGAATCTGAATCAAACAGAGACGCAATGCGAATCCATATCATGAGAAACTGATCAAAAACACCTAAACAGAGATAATCATACTATATGTACCCGCCGGAAAACGAACAAATCGGCGTCGCTGCTTTTAGATACAACAGAGAGATAGACGAAAACAGTTAGGATTGAGAGATCTACCGAGAGAGTCGCCGGAGTTTAGGCGGCGATTGAGCTTAACAGATGGCGGAATTTATGAAGATTCGGCCGTTTCTCTTCTTTTTTTTCTTTCTTTGGGTTTAAGAAAATAAAAATGGGGATTTACAACTAAAGGATCTGGCGCGTGTTGTTCAGTCGCTATCAAAAGCTTAGTAACGGAAAATAATGACTCGTGCGGTCATCGGTATTTAAGTCGGACGACGTCAACGACAATCTTCTAATTCATTTTTTTTATTATTATCTTTCAATCTTCTCTATTTTTAAGCATCTTTTTAAGATTCTGTTTTCTACTGTTGTGAACATCGTGAATATTGCTGTAACACAATAGTAATTCGAAATGAATTACATAATTAACTTATGGTTATTTGTTTTCATTTTTTCTATATACTAACCAACCATTAGAAAGTTATACTTTAAAATCAAAGATCTACTTGGTTGTTAACACATTCAAAATAGCTGAGCGGTTAAGGAATGGTTAGGCAACAACAAAATTTTGAATTACCTGATCAAAATATTGAAATCTAATCTCACAGAATTATATGATTAGTAAAGTCTTAGTGCCACACTTCCGTTTGCAACTAGTGACGCTTCGAGTTTGGAAATGCATTATCGAAATTAAACTTTATTTAATAAAATCTATCTAAAGGTTAGCTTTCAATCTAGTTTTTGTTTACTTTCTTAATAAAACAAAACATCGAATCCGAGTAAGATAATATAGCATGTAGAGTAATAATGTTGTCTTACAAAGCTAACCACATAAGTGAGATCACGGTATCATGGGTGCGACAATTTCATTAAGGCGTGGGCCAATACTATCACCGGTATGGTTCAAATATAGCCGACCCGCGTGTAAACTGCCTTTTCTTTTTGTTCGTGTGATTAGACATTCACTTAGTAACATGTCAATTATTAGTAGATCCTTACCGTTTAATGCAAAAATAAAATTTCAATATACAACTACTAGTATTAAATTTACAACTTCTATAAAACTTTTGGGAAATTGTCAAAAGTCGTTGTAACGAGGCATGACTACTTTCTCCGACAAAGGCTCCGTTCTGCAAGCAAATGTTTCTAGATCCCAAAAATTATGTTTGGGTGTGTATATTACATGATATGCCAGTCCAATTTTTATCTATCAATTTTGTATATAAACGTGGATCACAAACTTTACTTGAACACAAACGAAGAAATACAAAATATTTCTCAAACTAAAAAAAATAAAATAAATACAAAATATTTCTCAAACTATTGTAGTATTTAACTAACAAAAAAAGTCGAGATCTTTTTTTTTTTTTTTGTCGTAAGTCGAGATCTTTTAAAAATGAAACTTGTGTTGTCTGAAACAAATGCTTAGATTTTGAATAGATAATATAATGAGTTTTATGCAGAGTCGTGCACCACGCCACCACAAGCTCGTGTACCTTCAGTTTCTGAAACACGATTCAACTCTAGATTTTGTATAGAGTTCAATTCGTGCTCTTCATGTCCGATTTTTTAAAATTAAAAAGTTTCCTTAATGTTTACGATATTATTATTATCCGAAGACCTTTGTCAGGTCTAGCTCCGTTGACCAATGCATCTTCCAAGTTCCAACATGTATATGTACTCTAATTCCAAAAATCGTAATCTTGTTGGTTGTCATGTTTGTTCACGATTTATGGATTTCATCTTATGTGGGCTGTGGCCCATCTGTTTTGGTCGTTTCTGATGGAAGCAAGCAATGAGACTAAACTGACTTTAGCTAACACAAGGCCCAATTATAGAAGCCCATTGTAAAATAGAAAGAACAAAAACTGGAAAGCAAAAAAAAACAAAACAGTTGAGAGGAGAAAGAGAGACCATCTTTACATCGCCTATGTCCTGTCCTCCACTCTGTTACCAAAATTATATATAATTTTTTTAAAAAAATTAAAATTAAAAAGAAGAAAACCCTAGATTTCTCCGTCTCTCTAATTTCCTTTCTCTCTCAAGCTTCTCAGAAAGTCTGACACTTTCGAGAATCTAATCTCCAAATTTCTTGTCTTTTTGGAGAAGGAATCGAATTATGTACAAGGAACGTAGTGGAGGAGGTGGTGGTGGGTCATCGAGATCAGAGATCCTCGGTGGAGCTATTGATCGGAAACGAATCAACGATGCACTCAATAAGAAACTAGAGAAATCTTCAACTTCCACCACCACATCTAGGGTTTTCTCTTCTAAAGACAAAGATCCCTTTTCCTTCACATCTACTAAAACTCAGCTTCCTGATGGTTTGTTCCTCTCTTTTTCACATCTGTGAGTCTTTTTGTTGGTTAATTGCTTTCTTTCTGATGATTTTTTTTTTTTGGTGTTGCAGTGGAATCGGAAACTGATAGTGAAGGGTCTGATGTGAGTGGATCGGAGGGTGATGATACGTCGTGGATCTCTTGGTTTTGTAATTTGAGAGGGAATGATTTCTTCTGTGAAGTCGATGAAGATTATATTCAAGATGATTTCAATCTTTGTGGTTTAAGTGGTCAAGTCCCTTACTATGATTATGCACTTGATCTCATTTTAGATGTTGATGCTTCCAACAGTAAGTCATCTCTCTTCTTCTTCTTCTTTCTTTTTTTGTTAATAAGGAGCTAGTAAAGTTTGGTCTGAAATCTTGTATCTATGTTTAGGTGAGATGTTTACTGATGAACAGCATGAAATGGTGGAATCAGCTGCTGAGATGCTATATGGTCTTATTCATGTTCGTTACATTTTGACTACTAAAGGAATGGCTGCAATGGTTAGTGAGAGAATCTCTCTACTCTTTTGTTTATGTTTTGGTGCTTTTAGCTTCGTTATTTGATTAACGACGTCTCTTGTTTATTGATCTCTGTAGACTGAGAAGTACAAGAACTGTGATTTCGGGAGATGCCCGAGAGTTTTCTGTTGCGGTCAGTCTTGTCTTCCAGTTGGACAATCCGATATCCCGAGATCGAGTACTGTGAAGATATACTGCCCTAAATGCGAGGATATATCTTACCCGCGATCTAAATTCCAAGGCAGTATCCTTTTTCTCTGTTCATAATCCATAATTTTGGCTTTGCCATTTCAATATTTCAGTGAAAGCTTAGGTCTGATTTTGCTTCAGTTGAGACACTCTGATCTTGAGTGTCATTGTATCTTAGCGTTTTCCTTAAATGACTTGTGCAGATATTGATGGAGCGTACTTTGGAACCACATTCCCTCACTTGTTCTTGATGACTTACGGGAACTTAAAGCCGCAGAAGCCTACTCAAAGCTATGTCCCAAAAATCTTTGGCTTCAAGGTACACAAACCATGATACTAGTGCTCTGCATTCTCAATGGTGATACATTTAGTGGCTCTGTAATTGCATCCGGATGAGCAACTGAAACGATAGCTGCGGTGACTGGAGCATACATCAACCATTGGGTTAGAGGATGAGAGCTGAAGTTGAAAGATGGAATCTTGAAAGAATCTCATGAAGTTCCAAGAAAACTTAGAAGTGCAACAGCCTGGCTCATTGGGGGAAAAGAACGACACACTTGGGTCTTGTTGTTGTCTCCGAAAAGATTTTCCCCAGTTAGTTGGATTTTGTTTTGAACTGTTGGATTATTATTCGTTTTTCTAATTTCATGTAAAACTCATAAATTTCAACTGAAGTATAACTTAGATCAATCAATTTCATCAAAGATCATAATGAGACATGTATGGCCATTAAAATACACTCAAGGGACCAATATCTTAGGATGATTACGACACAAAAGCATATAAACAAGTCAATATATAGATTTTATAAGAGATCATTGCCAGACATAAAAACCAGTAACGTTAGTATTTGTTTATTCACCGACTTTTGTGTAATTAAACTTAGTACACTCAGTTATAGATTGTATTATCGTAAGGATTTCTAGTAAAGCACTTTGAAAACACACATCAAACTCTAAAAATTTTGATCTGTAAAGACTCGTGCGAATACTGTTACCAAGTTATAGGGTTAAAGAAGTGCTGATCAAAATAAAGTATAAGAAACATCACATTAGATCAGGATTCAAGGATTTATAATTAGGTGTTGAATAGGATCAAACATTCAAAACCTCAAGCCTAACTTTAGGTTATATAGCTAGAACTATTGGTAATGAAACTTTGAAAATTAACTCAACAAAAAATAAAAACCTGCTTAAACTGCTCAATGTATAAGTCTTGATTCAAAATCACAAGCATAGAGTTTGCAAAACTTAAATTGTCAAAACAAGGAAACCAAATATAAAAAGCCAGCAGACTTTTAACCCTCGATCTGCTCCCTCAACCTTCTGATCGTGCTTCTAACAGTGACCGCACTGGCGGTGCTGCAATTCACAAACGAAAACAATTTCATCAGAAAACAAATCATTGATTGATAACCAACACAAAGCTAATACAAATATAACTCAGAAATCACTTACTTCATTGTGTAAGCACCACCTGCCTTGACCTTGCCACAATCCTTGCAACCCCAGATACCAACAGCCTTTCGCTTCACTCCGTACTGCAATCATTTTGATCAAACCACAGTTACCACAATAATCCAAAACCAAAAGAGATTTAGAAATGAAAACAGTAACTGAATGTTAATCTCTTTCATACCTTGCCACAGAACTCACAGAAGTACTTGCTGTGCTGGCTGACCTCCATCTTCTTAATCTGCTTCCTGATACTCGCACCATAACGTGTTCCTGAATCACATAACCATACATACGTTAGGAAGAGAACTCACAATACATATAATAACCAACTTAGACCCCAAAATGAAGAACGAATTGCAATATGAAACCAGTGTAGACAGATCCATTACATATTGACAACATGTAATCAAAAATGAACGATACATGTTAATATACTCCATTAAAATGAGCTACAAGACTAAGCAAATTTGCAGATCCTATCCTTATTTTCGATAGCATTAACATCCTAAGCGATTCAATAAGAGATGAGTCAGGAACATTACCGTATTTGCCGACGATTCCAACCTTCTTCGTTCTCTTCGCCTGTGAAACATCGAAAAAGAGTAATAGAGTCAAAAGACAAAATCACAAAACTAGACTTCTATCAGAATCCACAGATCAACTATGAAACTTGAAATCTCAAAACGAAAGCTAGAACGAGACAGAAGGAAGTATACTCGAATAACTTGCTATGGAATTACAGAGATTCAAGAACAATAACAAAAAGAAAGGATTAGGTTTTTCACCATTTTTCAGAGCAGGAAGGAGGAACACCACGCCGTCGTAGATGAGAAACCCTAATGAGCAAGTTCGCTTGTCACATTAAGCGTCTTTATATACGAATCGAATCATGTTAGGGCATTTTTTAATATGGGCCTTTGAACTATCATATATGGGCCATCAAATCAACCATAAAGACATAAAAGCCTTGTTGCTCATATGAAGTGCAGACTTTTTAATATGGCCCTTTAACCTCATGTGGTAATATAACTCCGATTTGATTGAATTTAATCAAAATTTATTAATAACGATATTGGAAGAACATTGAGCTCTCTGTGCTTTAAAACTGATGTACGAAAAGGTTAAACACAGAAATGAGAAATTTTGGAAGTTTTTTGCTATATAATAAAATAGAGAAACTCCCTTTATAACAAATTAGTTTTGTTTGAAGCACTTGAAAAGAGAAAAGACTTTTAAGAGAGAAACAAAAAAAGAGAAGAAGAAAGGAACCCAAAAGATGGTTCCATTTTTTTTTCCTAAGTAAATTTCTCTAATATCTTAGACCGGTTAGGTGCATGAGGTTTGAAATTTTCAATCCTCAGACCTGAGCTCCGGCGAATCTCAACCAACGTTTCTTCTCCAGCTTCTGTTTTTATCATCTCCAAAACACTCCCAAGAACATCGCCGCCTAATCCAAACTCTATCAGACTTCCTGGTTCTTCTCCTCCTTCCTGGATTAACCGACCAATCTCTGTCAATGTCACTACTTTCTCTGTCACACTTTTCCCAAATATTCTACCAAGAAACTCTGCTGCTTTTGGAGCATCATTTACTGCATCCTCCAGGGTTTTCAAAACCGATTCAAACCTGTGAAAAAAAAAGCAGTAAAAGATTTAAGCAACAGACGTTTGATTAGACTAGGGCTTCAAGATTTATGGGCTTTGTTTACTTACCCTTTCACTAGCTGGACTTCGTTTAAGGCGTTGTCAGCAGATTTCACGAGGTTCACAAGGAGCTTTGCTAAGAGATCCCTTTCTTTGTCTTTTCTCTCAAACGAATCAGTTACCCAGAGAGAAATCATTGTTGGGTGGTAAGCTGGTGAATTCATATCTTTCATGCACATACCAATCTCATTCTCATCTCGGGCACTGCACAAGAACACATTGGAACGCACCAGAGTGCTTATCAATAATAAAGAGGGTAAACGAATAGAAACTAACATCATACATAAAACGCACAGTCAGTAAAAAAAACAGAGTTTACCCCTGTATTAGAGATTCTATTAAAGTCAAAGAACAAAGTCTCTCATATGTATTTTTAAGCCGTTTTGTTTGGAGCAAATTCTAATTTACATACTTCAAGAAATATACACTTTATCAGATGATCTGTCGTTGTAAACAAACGCTCTAACTGTAAACGAATGAACTGTAATTTGATCCAATTATACCTACACAGGTTCCCACAGAATAATTTCCTAAATGTGGCAGTATCTGATGACTTTGCGAAGAATGAAACAAATGACCAGCAAGAAAGGAGAGATATAGTACCTGTAATATTCCTTAATTGCGGACAATGACAGATTCTCTAACTGTTCTTCAGACAAAGCATTTTCTCGAGGACTGTTTACTGTAGCTGATGGCCCTTGTAGTACTTGCCTAGCGGACGAAACTTCTGGTGACAGATCAGAAGCACGCGACAGACTTGCAAATTCCCTATGAACATAAGCTGTTCCCCGCTCTTGAGGACTTGACCGTCCGTGAGTAACAGGACTTGCAGGTCTATGTGAGCCAAAACCATTCAAACCACCGGCCGGTCGCCTAGAATCTCCACCACCGGCCTGAGTAGCATCAGACTGATAAGTGTTTGATGCTACTGCAGGCCTTCTAATAGACATTCCCTGACCAAGACCACCTTGCGGACCCAAGGTAATAGGCTCCTCACATACTGACCTTTGCGGCATTGGAACCATCCTAGGCTCATAAGATGGCCTGTCATCAAATCGAATGTCCTGATTACTAAAGCCACGACCTTGAGGTGGTCCATGGTAACTACCCATTTGGGCAGCTGGAGGTGATAGCATTCCTCCTCCTCCCCTAGGACTACTAAACTCCATATGCCCCCTTCTTCCTGACGAATTCATTGAGGGTCCACGTGAAAGCCTATTCGCTTGAGTTTGGCGTTCTTGTGCAGCATCTCTGTGCACTTCCTCAATTTTTTTCGGCCCTTCGACCTTCATTCTCTCCTGCCATTTGTTCTTTCTCAGATCGATGGCATTGATCAACATGAACCTCACCCTAGAAGACAATTCTTGTTTGCATGATAGCATTTTCATTTTCTCAAAATATCCATCCATCTGGAACTTAGCTTTGTTGTGATCGATCATAACTCCTATCGTACTCATTAGTTTACACAGAGCTTCAATATTCTCTTCATGTGGATCTTGATTATACCCGAGCAACTTCTGGATGCATGCGTGCATGATTTTCTCAGTCAACATCCTTTTCTTGTATAACTCACCAATAAGTCTGATGTTACCAAGCATTCTCCTTCGCACCTGAAGTCTTTTCTCTTCCCTTTCCTCCTCGGTTTGTTCTACTTGACCTTCTTCGGCAACTCTACTGGCTTCCTCCTCTTCTTTCTCCCCCCTCTCGAATTCTTCCTGACATTTATTGAGAAGCAATCTTTTGAAGGTAATCTTTTCACCATTCTCATTAAAATCAGGTAACGCCCCAGAGAGATGAAAACAGAAATCTGCATACATCTCACAGAATGTTGGCTCCATCAAGGCTTTGTCAAATATCTGTGAAATGACACCAGAAAGTGTAACAGCGTTGTCAATGTTGACACTTTTAACTTGCTCAAACAGTTTCTCAAAGTTTTGTGGGGTCAACTTGTTCAGGATGCTCTTTAACTGCCTTTGTTTTGCTTGTTCTTCATCTGCAATTGTCCCCACTTGGTATTTTCTCTCGGCTTTGTGCATCACTTGCATAGGAGTGTGCGGAGAAGGAAAAAGTCCTTTTTGTTGGAAATTTGAACCACGTTGCCACCTTTCTAAGTCGGGGGTATTTCTACCCATTCCTCCCATAGGACCCACAGGTTGCATCGGTCTAGATATAATTGGTCCCTGCATACGAGGGTTTCTTAAAACTCCCGAGTTTCCTCCTTGACCAGGTCGGAAACCTACGTTACCCCCATATCCTGCTGGAAGAGAACCCTGATTCTTCGTCCATCTATCATCACCAGCCACGTTGCTGGGACGGCGATCTAAACGAGCACCACTTGCTTGGCGATCCATAACCTTTCCAGGAGTAGGATATGAATCATGTTCATGATGTGATGCACCCATATATGCAACAATCAAGGCATTAGCAATATCAGGCGAAACGTCAAATCCCTCAGGAAGAGCAGTACACAGGTCTGCAAACTTTAGGAGGAAATCCCGGGAGTACTTCTTTTCTGTATTGATGCAGTTGTCGCTGACCTCATCTGAGGAACCTCTCTTTGCATTCACAGAATTATCTGCAGTTTCCAGCTTTGGTGTAGAAACATCGGCTGCATCTTCCCAGTCTTCTGGTTCATTTTTCACTGGTTCAGTATCCACAATGGCTTCAACAGCCTGAGGTATGGCAGGTAACAGGTTCTGGTTCGAAACATCATGAACAACATTTGAGCTCTCTTTCTTTTCCTCAGGCCCTTTGTAAGCCATATAGAGATCAGAAGTTGTCCCTGCAGCATCTGCTTTTTGAAGGATTTCTTTTATCTTCTTCTTTCCTTTTGTAGAAGTATTTCTTCTCGTGTTTGTTTCAACAGCAGATTTATGTGTTTCCGAATGTCCAAGAGGAACAGTAGAAGACAGAACATGAGTAGAATGTGGAAGGTCAGAGCTCGTATCATCTGTAACAGCTAGTTTTTCAGAGACAGGACAGACATCTGTGGCACCATCTACCTCATTCTGTGCCTTCTCAAGCACACCTGACAGTGTTTCGTGTTTTGCATCAGAAATTACAGACCTTTCATCGAGCTTGTCAGAAGCAGTCCGGTTATCACATTTTAGGTCTTTCTCTTGCGGTGAAGAACCAGAAATCTCCGATGAGGCATGGCTTGAACCTTCCGTAGATTTGTCAATACTTGTATCTACTGAGTCAGAAGTTGGAGCATCAGATGTAGTAGACACCTTCAGGAGTTGCTTCCTAAACCCGTTGGTAGCTGGGAGTGATAAATTTTCCTTGGCAGCAACGGTTGCTGTTTCAGGATCAGAGACCAGAGAGTCTGGCATAGTCTGTCCACGATTCTGAGTGAACCAGCCAAAAAAAGAAAATAATTTAATCAAATAAGAAAAAGAATTAATGAATAATACCCAAAAACAAAACACAGTATCATACCTCAGTCAGATTATGAGGGGGTTCCACCTTACATGTCTGATCTTCAACTGAGATCGACTCACTCACCATTTCCGCTCTTCTGATTTCAGTCGTTGTAACTGGAGCAGTCTCCACAGACGACTTTACTGGCGGAACAGTCTCCACAGACGACTTTGCTAGCGGAACAGTCTCCACAGGCGACTTTGCTGGCGGAGCAGACGAATTTGGTACTCCAGAGACAAAGCTAGGTTTCGGCTGCTGGGAAGAGCTCAACGAACATGCCTCCACGTTCTTTTGTGACAGAGAAATGTTAACTTCTCCATGTGACCTGTCTTTTGGTGATCCAAGCTTTTCAGAAACCCCAGCTGGCTTCACTGATACCTTCGCATTTACAGGTAGAGCAGATGACATTACATTTTGGGCATTGCGTGCTTTCACAGAGGAAGTCGAATCAGAGGAAAGATGTGCAGGAGCAGCGGGTCTGATAAGCTGTGGAGCAGTATGAGCAGGTTGGTTGATAAGTTGTACTCTCTGAGACCCATCAATAACTGGGTAATGATATCTCGGTGCCTGAGCGGATGACATTGGACCATTATTTAACGGTACCGAAACCGGGGGATATATCATGGTATTGGAGTTATATGAGGGTTGCACCAAATTGACTGGTCTTGGAGCAAATGATGAGACTGGCTGTGATCTGGGAGGTGGGTTAGAATGTGGTTTTAAAGCCGTTGAATCGCCTTCTGAATACGGGTCACCACGTCGATCAAGCCTCAGCTCTTCGTGTGTGTCAGGATGTGTAATCTTTACAGGGGTGGTCTTGCGTGCCCCACCATATTTTCCACCTTGCTGCTGGGGATACTGAGGGCTCAAACCCACACCCACATGGCCTAACTGAGGATGAATCTGAGCACCCATTGGAGTTGCAAAACCATGTCCCTGAGCCTGATGCATCATACCCTGATGATGCATCGGATGTGGTGGATGTCCCTGATAAAACACCTGCGGCGGGATTTGAGGAGTATTTCCCATAGATAATGCCATTGGCATTGGCATCTGAAACGAGGTTGCAGTCACGGGAGTCTGCATATGCATATTCGGCCCACCAAAATGTACAGGGTGAGGGACCTGAGTATGCTGATATGGTGTCTGCACAGAAGGCATGCGAATATTTGTAATTGGAGACTTCTGCGTTTGACTTGGAGGGGCTATATGTGGGACTTGGATATCAGCTTTTTCACTCGATGGATTGTGCCCCTCTTTCCTCATCAATTGATTATCTGCACCCTTATTTGATGAATCTTTTTTGGGTACAGAAGCTGGCACATTTGACGCCGTTCTTAAAGAAGATTGCTGCATCTGCAAAACAATGTTTGCTCGTGTCATAAACGAAAGGTCAAGTTCAGAACAAAGTGAATAAAAGACATCTTAAGTTTCAGTATATATTCTTTAAACCAATTTGAGTTAAAGATCAAGCAATCAGGCCAGCAAATCGCAATACAAGACAAATGATAGAGCATTTAAAAGTCAGAAGCAAAGTTCGAGACACAGACTATTCATCATCCTATAAGAAAGAATTATTTATGTAGGCAACAATCACAGTAACGGCAGATGCATAATACTAAAAGGTGTTCCACCTGGGCACGTTTCTGGTCATCCATATTCGGAGGTGCTGAGGTAGTTCGAGCAGGAACCTAGAAAACCAACAGGGAAGATTATTCAGGTGTTGATGGAAAAATCAAACAAACAAAGGAAGGAACAACAGCATTACCATCAAATCAGGACCAAGTGACCCAAACTGGAGAGGAAATGCCTGAGAAGCGTCTCCAGAGGCTGCCACTAAACAAAACAAAATAAACATTATAAAACTTATACCTTTATGGAATTACAGAGGAATTTAGTTCAACTTCAAAGCTCAGTATGCATACAAAAAAATAGACGATGCAACAAAAACCTACCTTTAGCTGTGTTGGGCGTCTCATTGATCTTGGAACTCATGACGGTAGACTGAGAAGTTGGAGCCTTTGGAATAGGTCCGGTGTTTCTGTTGAACGATTCAGTTGGATTGGTTGGTCCACCAACACCCGGTTCTCCTGTAACTAACAGTGTAAGATAGATTGAACTAAACCAAACGATCACTCACACACTGACCAAATTAATCTGAAATTATACAAATTTAAAGACTTTGCGGCACTCCGTGAATAACGATCATACCTTGAGAGCGAGAGTGAGCATTGGGACCATTGTTGTGATTATTAGGATGATTCACAGGTGGCAGATTCACCCGAGGCTGCCCTCCTCCTTGAGCATTGCCGGGCTTCTTAAAACTGTCATAAATAACAATAAAGGATCAAACTTTGCATAATTAATCATGTCCAATAATGGCTCAGAGAATCATCCAAAAAAAAAAAAGTCGAATTTGAAATGAAAACCTGCGATTGGAAGACAAGGAAGAATTATCAGGATAAGTGGAAGGGGCAGGCGCAGAACCAGGAGCGCCGGCGCCCTTACCGTAACCGGCGGCGGAAGAAGATCGGTGTTGTTGTTGTTGTTGTTGGTTACCGGTGGATCGACCAGTTCTACGATATTGAGTCTCGCTTCTGTCGGGTCTGGATTGATTGTAGGACATCTAGAACAAACCCTAATCTTCACACTTTTTGGCAAGCTAAATTCTACAACTCTGTAATGGAGTGAAACGACGCAAGGAAAGATAAAATTAGGGTTTTATTGGACGGACATGATTATAGGAACAAGAAAAGACGGGGAGAGAAAGAGATGAATGAAGAGAAACTATGTGTAATCAAAAAATAAATTGGAAATTAAAGAAAGAAAAAAAAAATATAGAGATTTTGTATTAGTGAAAGAGTCTGGTTAAAGTACTTGATTAGTAAATTACGCTATGTCTTAGGGGTAAATTCGACAACTCATTAAGTTTATCTCGTTACTCAATCAAAAAACTTTTTTTCCGGTCAATGTGCAAAGAGAGGTTTCAGGTGGTCACCCCAAAAAACTCAACAAACTTTTTTAAGCCAAATTTTTAATTTTAATTTTAATTAAAATATTATTTTTTACTATCATTTGAAGAGATAAAACATAATGCGTTGACAAAACAATAACAAAAAGCTGAATTTTCCGCACTAAAAACCAAATAAATGTAAATTTAAATTAACTTCATTGATAAAATATTAACACGTGTGAATTTGGCTATAATTTGTGGAGACTTAGTACATGAAATATGGATACAAAAAAAACTTTGTTGTTTATTGAATGTAAAGTGTGAAAATAGTCTTCACTGATTTATAGACATCACATCACGAGTAACAAAAATTTTAAAAATTGTCAAATATATTGGTATAAGGTTTATAAAAAAAAAAGACTTACAATGTGTGATTTCAATTTTAAGTTGATACGTCGAATCATACATTTTGAACTGAACATATACGCATTATATTGTCAAAAGTTAGGTGATTTTTGTATTTAGTTATGAGAGAATTACTAGATTCATTGTGTATATAATAAAGCTTGCTCTTAGTAGTAGAAAGTTAGGTGATCTCTTATGTGATCAATTAGGTGGTTTACTTTTTGGAGGGGAAGTATTAACTGAATTACTTAATTATTGTACCTATTAAAAAGAGAAGTTGAACAACACATTTCCATGTCTCTCGTAAATATTAGGTCATGTTCGTTTGTATGTAGTTGAATCCAGCGACAACGATCCTCGACCAACGACAATATGTATTCTTCGTTTGGTTGTCGTTGGATTCAGCAACTAATTGCAACAACAACTGTCGCTAGTAATTGTTGTATTGTTCGTTTGACTGTCGCTCTAAATCGCTATATTTTTTAAATTTTAAATTATTTTTTATGATAATTTATAATTTAAACTAAAAATGTAAATTATATATATTATACACCATCAAAAGAAAATTAATACATTTATTTACTTTAATTTTTTTCAAATTTAATTTGACTATACTTATTTTGATTTATTTGAATTATTTTCATTTAATTAAATAAGATTTCATTTAATTTTATTATATTTTATTTTATTTTAACTTAATTTTATAAGATTTATTTGAATTTAATTCAGATTTATTTAATTAAGTTTAATTTAAATAATTTATTTTATTTTATTTTAATCATTAGTAATTTATATTTATGATCGTTAAATTATTCGTTTACTTATCGATTGATTCAGCGACTGATCGCTAAAAAGTTTAGCGACTGAAAATTGTGGTTGCTACTCGCCGATGATTGTCACTAATTTAAGTCACCAGCTACAGACAAATGAACTGGACATTTGTTGTCCGAGGGGACGTTCGACAAACGGGTCAATGTTTGGGATTTGGTAAATGGGCCACAAAGGGCGATATTGGGCTCAAGTATTTAAGAAGAACCCCATTTGAATTGTAAAAGAACAGAATATTTTTCATTGTTTTCTTCTCATGAAACCGAATCAAGAAACACAAACAGAGTTTATCCATTTTCTCGTGGTAAAAGACCATAATCAAAAATATAGGTAGAGAAAACAAAAACTTCACAACCAACAATTGGCTTCTCTGTTCTCTGTCTCTCTCTCTTTGTTTATTAACCGCCACATCCAATTTAGAAACTACTAAGCCATGACAAGAGTCTTCGTCCGTACAGTTTTGATGGCGACGGAATATTTCGAATCAGGCGATTTCCGGAGAGATTATGATCTGGAAATCGACGTTTTTCTCCACCTCTTGGATTATGTTTCATCAGACTCAATCTGTTCTTGCCTACACTCTTGGCTACAGAATGCCATGTCCCCTCTGCATATATTGGAGCAAGATATCGATAAGAAAATAAATATCTAAAGCTTTATTCGAAGAAAAAAAAGTTGTACCCAATGGTAAGTTCTTTGTTTATATAGCTGTCTCCAGATTTTCAGAAATCAGATCAGAAAATTGATTCTGATGACCGATTCGTTTAGTTGTTTGGATCGCAAGCAACGAAGAAGTACCTGTACCTGTACGTAAAACCAAGGCCCAATTCTCCAATTCAGTTGTCCCTTAAGGGCCCATAACAGCTACCTTCGCTTCCCCGATCGCACAATCAAACTATGCGTGTGGCACAAGCACGACCGGTTATATTCCCTCGTGCGCCAGCTAAGGTCATAGACTATGATACGTGGCAGCCTTGCAGCAACGGAAAGCCGCCAGAGTCGAGACTCGCGTCTTGCATGCAATTAAATTTTTTGACAGAAGAGTAAAGCCTGTTTTTTCTAATACATATTTATATTTCATTATGTTGGCGGCCCAAATAGAGATGGGCGTCAGTCTTCAGCCCATTTAAGACATAAAGTACAAATTCAGAATTTGCAATTTTGCAAAACCTTGGAATTTGACAAGGCACCTTGACGGGGTTTAAGGTATATTTTACACTCTCAGCTCTTATTTCATCTACCTCATTTGCTGAATTTGTGATGTGATTAGCTAAGCTCAGGAAAATAAGAAAAAAAACCTGAACTTGGAGATTAAGTTTAAGGACTCCTCTAAGTTTATTTTGATACTCTATAGAAAAAAAGAAGTAAATGTGGGTGGGTTTGGAAACTAACGGTTCATACTGCGAGTATCCACATATGTACATTCTGGTCACCACAAAGCCTTTTTCTTTGACCTTTCAATTCTGGTTCTGAAACTGTGCTTCCTATTCCAAGTACCCTCTCCTTTTTCATGTATACATTGGTTATCACCAATAAGCCTTGTTTTTGGCAATCTAAGACATGTGAATATTATATGGAATGGAAGATGAAATTGCCTAATTTTAAGGTTTTTGTGTTTGTTTATTATGTATCTCATCTCGTGAATGTCGATCTTATTTTACATTTTTCAGGAGGATAAGATAAGAGGCAAGAAGTCTTACCTTTACAAAGCATGGTTTCTATCAGGGGTCGTATCTTGTTAGGGACTTTGTGACAGTGCCAAAATGCACAGGAAAATTGTCGGTATTTATTGAAGAAGCATCAAAGTTGAAGAAAATACTACTTTGCAGAGACAATGCTCTGTTTTGGCTATGGCTGTCTTTTGATTAACGTCACTTGTTTTAATCCTCAATAGCTACAAGATTAGTATCTTTAAATCTCACTTTCCTATATTATAAGTACCTTAATATGGAAGTTCTTTTATGTTGATTGATACTTTCTTTTTTAAAAGCGATTGTGAATTGTATACAAGTTCAGAATGATCCCAAGATCTTACAGTGAATCTGTTTTCATTCTTTGAGCTTACCCTTTAATCATCTTGGCTCACAATTTGTTCGATCTGTCTTTACACTTTAAGCGGCTTTAATTTTTTAGGGATCATTTGACTTTGAGCTAGCAATCTAAGAGATATAGACTATTCTGAGAGGAAGAAAATCAGTTATTTTTTTTTTTAGTTGTAGATTAGAAAAAGAAGAACATGCTTAGAGTGCAATACAAGTAAAGTAGGACAAAATCAAGTGTACAAAATTGATTTGGAAAGGAAATAAATGAGTGACGTGGAAAATATTCATGGTTGGATGAATAAAGTAGGTTGTCTGTTTTTATGACTTTGTTGTCCTTCCAAGGGTACAGACACAAGAGCACACCATGTTTCTTTCATTTCCTCGTTACATAAATTTTATTTCTTTCTCTAACCGAAATTTCTTTTGAATTGATATCTGAATTTATAGCATGCTCTCTAAATTCAACAGCACTAAAAAGAAAAAGAAAAAAAGGAGTAATTAAGATTAACCACAAAAAATGGGAAAATGTTTTGGCTTCGATTTGTATATGATTAGCTCAACATCGAGAGATGATTGTTTTAGTTTAGGGATTTAAGTTCTTTTAATCACTAATGATCAGATATAACTATAATTATACTTACAGCTTAAACCAAAATAATAATTATTATACTTGCAGTTACAGGTTGTATCTACATGCATTTTACGTATTTGGTGGCATAGTTTCTGGAGAGCGTGATATCTTCGTATTGTATAATCCATAATGCTTTTTGATATATATGAAATAAAATAAAACAGAAACCGTGAAAACTCCAAAGTCCAAACTAAGACCTAAATGGAGTAAGAGGCATGCTACGAACGTGCAACCGCAACCTTATTTTACGCAAAAATACAGATAATATCCAAAAAAAACAAAAATATCCAATAATGAGTAGTCACGTGTCTCTCTGCATCTATATTGCATTACGTGATGGACTTAATATTACAAGTGTCATTCTGATTTTGCATATCCCTAATTAATATAAGAGCTGTGTTCACATGTCCCCTGCGGAGTCGTATTAATTCTAAGCCAACTAACTTGTGGAATTCTTATAATACTACTATATAGTTTCGTTTCTTTTGACCATATATGAATTATTATAAGGTTCTGGATAATATAGAATGTTTATAAACATTCTATTCAAACAAAAACAAACAAGCTATGTTTATTGCAGCACTGTTATCGTCTTTCCTAACAAATTTACGAAAAATAATAATATTCTTGTGTAAACATTTCTTGGCAGCTGTACGTATTTGTTTGGAGTTTAACCTATAAACGTATTAGTTGCTTTAATTAATCTTTTTACTTGTAAGAACATATATATATATTTCGAATGTCATCGCATTTACGAAAATATAAAAGTAAAAACTTTTATCTAAGAGCCCTTTTTTCATAAATCTTAGCTTAAGAATTTGACTAATATACCACTAATAATGATGTTCTAAGTATATAGAGAATCTTACTCCTCAGTCACTTCTTGACCATTGTACATTATTTCCATTTGATCTCTGATATACGAATCCAATTAATTCTTAGAGATATAATTATTTACTTACATGTTCTTTATCAGGTTGATTATCATTCTAACAGCTTATAGTTATCTTGTTAAAATGTTCGTACTTTTCTCCATTTAAACCGGTTTGCTTTCTTGACGCCTGAATTCGTTCACGCAAGGAGACAAACTTTTCCGGATTCTATTGCATAAATAAAAAAAACATCGGATTTTGTAACACTTGGCAGCAAAAAAAAAAAAAAACTACTAATGGATATCAGAAAAAGACAGTGTGAAAATAATGATAGCATCACTCATATATCAAAAAAGCAACATAAAGTTGAAAAACAATAATAATCATAAGAATTGGGGAAAATGTCAAAAATGGTATCGATCTGTTTTTAGACTCAACAAGGTAAGCATAAAGAGCAAGGACTCAAGAAATGATTCCAACACCTCCAAATAAAACTTTATTTGTATTGTTTTCTACAATTTTGTTTACATATTTGAAAATGAAACTATGACTTTGGTGTGAAAATGTTTTACATAAATACATGTCACAACTCTCCTCAATTTATGACCTTAACAAAATGCAAAAATACCTTAAGAAGATAGTGGACAAAATTGAAAGCAAAGTGAAAAGCCAATTGATTTGATATAACTTTATAGAATTAAATATAGACAGTTTGAGTTGGTTCGATGACATTTATTTCTCTGCCTCTTTCCCAACGTCCCCCTTCTTTATAAGGCAGAGTAGAGTAATAAGACCGGTCCATGACCCTCACGTGACCTCTCTCACTCTCACGTGCCTCTCTTCTCCTCCGTCATTAATATAAAACAGTTGGGGAATTTATAACTTTCTTCTTCTTCTTCTTCTCTCTCTGTTTCTCTCTGTGCGAGCTCTCTCCTCTCATCAATGGAATCTCTCATCAATCCCAGCCATGGCGGAGGAAACTACGATTCTCACTCTTCTTCTCTCGATAGTCTCAAACCAAGCGTACTAGTCATCATTCTCATTCTCCTCATGACTCTTCTCATCTCCGTTTCCATTTGCTTCCTCCTCCGCTGTCTCAATCGCTGTAGCCACCGCTCCGTTCTCCCTCTTTCATCTTCCTCTTCCGTCGCAACCGTAACTTCCGATTCCCGACGATTCTCTGGACATCGAGTCTCTCCCGAAACAGAACGGTCCTCCGTGCTTGATTCGCTTCCGATTTTCAAATTCTCCTCCGTCACTCGCCGATCTAGCTCCATGAATTCCGGAGATTGCGCCGTTTGTTTGTCGAAATTCGAACCGGAGGATCAGCTCCGTCTTCTTCCTCTCTGTTGTCACGCTTTTCACGCCGATTGTATCGATATCTGGCTAGTCTCTAACCAGACTTGTCCTCTCTGTCGCTCTCCTCTCTTCGCTTCAGAATCTGATCTCATGAAGTCTCTCGCCGTCGTCGGCTCAAACAACGGCGGAGGAGAAAACAGCTTCCGTCTCGAAATCGGATCCATCAGCCGTCGTCGTCAAACACCGATTCCAGAATCCGTTGAGCAGCATCGAACTTACTCAATCGGTTCGTTCGATTACATAGTAGACGACGTAGATTCAGAAATCTCAGAGTCAAATTTCAACCGTGGAAAACAGGAAGACGCGACTACAACAACTGCCACAGCAACGGCGGTTACGACTAATCCGACGTCGTTTGAAGCTAGTTTAGCGGCGGATATAGGTAACGATGGTTCTAGAAGCTGGCTCAAGGATTACGTTGACAGACTCTCACGAGGTATATCGTCGCGTGCAATGTCGTTTAGAAGCTCTGGTAGATTTTTTACTGGGAGTAGTCGTCGGAGTGAGGAATTGACGGTGATGGATTTAGAAGCGAATCATGCCGGAGAAGAGATAAGTGAGCTTTTCCGGTGGCTCTCAGGGGTGTGAGTGACAGGTGAGTTGGTGACATTTGTTCATTCACTTGGAAAAAAAAACAGAGCATTACTTTTGGTTTGTACATATAAACACTATTTGAAGTTCTTTGCTTCAATTACCGATTTTTTTTTTCTTTTTCTGACGATATAACAGATGAATTCTCTAGTTATATATTATTACTTTTAAATGGTCTATTTTCTCTTTTATTATGTCCAGTGTGATTCAACATTGATAGCGAATTTTCATTTGGATAACTTTCTTATTGAATATCAGGAAGAAAAGAAAACTATTAGGTTTATAACACACACAAAAACAAAAAAAAACCAAACCGTATTTAAGAGAACTGGTTTTCAAAGATGAGAAGCAAAAGTTTTTGGGCCAACATAGTTAGCCCAAACTAAATCGAACAAAGCACATAAACTTTTTAAAGAAGCAACAAGAGAAGTCTGTAGAAGAAGTGTTTGGTCCAATAACAAAACACACAAACACAGCAAGAACGAGCGAATCTCCTCAACTTCCCAACCTAATAATAGCTTGCCGTGTCGTGACTCACAGAGTAGGAAGCTAACGTTATCCAATGCTTCGACTTTCATTACAGTACCTAAACCCTTCTTGTCTGCAACACTAATAGCAACTGTGACCTTCGCTGCAAGTTTGACATTACCCGGTGGTTATATTAGTTCTGCTCCAGATTTAGGCATGGCTGCCTGCCTGCATTGGTCAATGAGTTAAATTTTAAGGTATTTCTTTTGTTCAACAGCATTGCAATGTGCAGTTCTGAACTACGTTTAGGACTACGTTTTAAGGAAAATGCAGGGGAAGGATTAAGGACTACGTTTGCAACCTTTAAAGGCGTAGATGTGTACCATGTAGAATATTGTGCTTGTGCTGAACTGAGAAGACCAAACTCCTGTTTAAGTCAATGTTCCAGATATGATCTTCACTACAAATGGGAACATATATAACAAGAAAAATATTACTGTATAGCCAACCCAAGAAAAAAGAAGCTGATGAGTCATTTAACCTTCGTTTTTTCACTTATGGATTTGTGGAAACTCTTGAGTTGATTCATTGAATAAGCCAATAAGTTTTAATAGGCATCTTCAACGGAACATAGCAGATTCTATTGCCACAAACAGAGTTGTAGATGTAGTGGTCACAATCAAAATTGAGGATGACTGGGCCATTAGACATGATTGCGTTGGTTATAACCAAAACATTCGTGGCTCCTGCTTTCTTGTTGTGATCATAACCATGCCGCTTCTCTCTCGAAACATCAACTAGGAATGGTAGCCCCTGATGCCAATGTCTGCTGTATGAATCAAGTTGTCAGTATCTGCTCCATAAACCGGTTCTACTTTTGGAAGAGCCAACATTGCCTGCAACAACCCACAAAGTAATGGAACACAATTTAAAAGCTTGCTTGGAGAATTCCAGAGATAGTAGAGGCTTCAAAGAAGACAAAGCTTGCTTCTTCTTCTTTCATGTTGTTCTGCACTGAGAGTTGAGCGAGCTGTATAGGATTACATGTCCAATTCCAAAGCTGGATCCTTTGACCTCTTGCAAGGAGAAAGATTATCAAAGGAAGAGAGATTGGACCAGATGGAAGTAAGGAAGTACCTTTTTTTATGGTTTACACATAATTTTAATTTTTAACATTTGTTTTTAAACTTTTTTTTTTTTATCACTATTAAAGTTTAAAGGTTTTTTTGAAGTGTTAAATTCTAAATTTTTGTCTAAACTAATTGTACACAACATCCAAATTGTTTTTATTTAAAAATGTTTTAAAACTTCTATTTTATTTTTTTCAACAATTTTGTTTTTTTCTAAGTGTTAAAATTTTAAAATATTTTCTTCAAAACCGTATTAAGAGAACTAGCTTTCAAAGATGAGAAGCAAAAGTATTCGGGCCAACATAGTTAGGCCCAAACTAAATCAAACAAAGCACACAAGGAAGGAAGCATCAAGAGAAGTCTGTAGAAGAAAGGTTTGTCCAACAACACAGCAAGCACGAGCGAATCTCCTCAACTTCCCCAACCTAATAGCTCGCCGTGTCGTGACTACTCACCGAGTAGGAACCTAACCTTATCCAATGGCTTCGAGTTTCATTACAGTACCTAAACCCTTCTTGTCCTTCCCCATCAAAACCAATGCTCCTACTCTACCTCAGCAGACCCTTCTCGGTACAAATCTTAATCCATGTTTCTTTGTTTTCTGGATTAGCTTCTCTTTTGTCTGTGTCTTCCCCATCATTGATTCCTTTCTTGTTTACGGATTTCTATAGGAATTCGAAGAAATTCCTTTAGAATTAACGCCGTTTCCACCAAATGGGAACCGGCAAAGGTACGACCTTTTAGTTTTTTTTTTCTTCGTCTCCTTTTATTTTTGGTGGTGATTTTGTTTTAATCAGGAGATCATTTCATTTTTATTTGTTGCAATGGGTTTTGCAGGTTGTACCACAAGCAGACAGGGTCCTTGTCCGCCTTGAAGTGCTTCCTGAGGTTCTGTCTCTTAGCTTTCTTCTTTTTACATTTTCAATCGATCCCCCTCACGACGACTAGAGTATATTTGCCATTTTCCGGTGATTCCTTAGCTTTCTTTTCCAACAATGTTGCTGTTGAAATGTAGTTAGTTTCCCTTATTCACTGAAGTCTTGAGATCGTTTCTGTTTTGTTAGAAGAGAAAAGAAACACACACAAAAAGGGAAACAATTTAGAACACTTAAGATTACAAAGTTTAGTTTCTCTGCTCGTGGCGCTGCGGTTTCTGTAGACGAATCATGAGTCTTGGTCAATGTATCATGTTGTTACAATACTAGTTGTGAGTTCTAATGTTGATTGTGAGTTGTGACAATGCTTTTGTGCTTGTGCAGAAATCCTCAGGAGGAGTACTGTTGCCTAAATCAGCTGTGAAATTCGAGAGGTACCTAACAGGCGAGGTAAGGCTCTCTCGTCTGTCCTTTGCTCTTTAATTGGATGTTATTAAGACTTAGAAGGAACAATTGATATGGAGTTGAGGATTTCAGGTTGTCTCTGTTGGGTCTGAGGTTGGGGAAGTGGAACCTGGCAAGAAGGTATGTTTCATCTTTTAACTAAAAACACGATGAAGTAACTGTATAATCTCCTTCTTCATTCATTTGTTCATGCTCTTGTATCTTTTGCAGGTTTTGTTCTCTGATATGAGCGCCTATGAGGTTTGTATTTGATGATTATGATGGAACATTGAGACCATACTTGATGACTTTGATCATACTTGTGAAACTGAGACATCTCTTTTGATTTCTTCAGGTTGATTTTGGAACAGAAGATGCTAAGCATTGCTTTTGCAAAGAAAGCGACTTGTTAGCTATCGTCCAGTGAAAAGTAGCATCGAAGTTGTGCATTCAATGATATCATCTACCAAAGAGTTTCTGGTTTTCTTGTAATTTCAGTGACAGCAGCATATGTTCTGTTGTTTGAGTTTCATGAAAGAGCTCAAAGTGGAGATTGATCGGAAACCGAAATTGTTAAAGTCAACAATGTTCTCTCAAACAGAAATCGTTTTATTTGCAAATTTCTCATAAGCCTTATGTTCATAGCTTAGCTGGTGAACAAGACCGATCCCATTCAATTTTTTCAAGGATTTGATCTTTACTTGATTTCTTAAAAACGAATTATTTTACCAGAGCGTAAAGGAGATTCACGGACCCATGGAGATGAACCCCGTGGACCCTCTTCATTTAAACTCTTTCGAGTTATTAGACAACTTTTATAAAGTTGAATTGAAAGCACTCTATGTCGTACTTGGATTTTTATTAAAAGTCGATAAAAGATATTTTGATACTTGTGTCATAAGCGATTCCAATATAGCTTTGTAGGTCTATGTGTTGAAGTGGACTAGAGAAGAAGGACTGTGAAACCCAAGATAAACTTTTCCAAGGTGATGACAAAAAATAAGTCAAAACTGTCGCACTCTTATTATTTATAGCCAGAAATTCATGGGTCAAATTTCAAAATCTAAGCACCCGCATTACTACTACTACTACTCAAAACCGTAATGCTTAGTGTAATGACATTTGAGTCTTTGACTATATGACATAATACATTTGAATTAATACTTCAGCACATATAGATTGACTAACCTGATTCGGTATTATTGGCACGGTTCATATAGGATCTTACCGCTATACGAACCCATACTGATTTTGTCCAATTTTTTTGGAATTTAGATCCGGTTTGATCAGGTTCCACGGTTCTACCAATCAATCGATCCGGTTTTATCTTGATTTCTTGTCCTAATAATCGGTAAGTAATTCTCATAAGTAAAAAAACAAGAACACACTACATTATTTCTCTTAATCTCCTAAGAACAATATATTTGGCCATTCAAACTCTACAATTACAATCAGAAAACATTACAATTTTTTATAACAAAAGTATTGTTTGAGCTATTTCCCATAGAGATTATTCACCACAAGCCATATAAAAAGCTTGATTTTGGCAAAATCCATCTTCAGAAAGCCGTAGTTTACTATCCAATAGTCAAACACGTTGACCAAAGACTAATCCCACCAAAATAAAAAAACTCAACGGCGGCGATCAACTCTACCTAAATCCACAAGCTTCTTCGATCTATTTGCACAAAACGACGCCGCTGCTGATATATGAGGCTTTTCCGGCACCGCCGTTACCTCCCCAGAATTACCAAACTCCGATGGAAATCTCATTTTCCGTTTAAACGGACAGTTAGGACTAGCTCTCACCAACGGACTCAAACAAAAAGCCATCCCCGACATGCTCTTCCCTATCCCCATCGCAATCTTCCTCCTTCCCGGAGTTTTCGTCGCCGGAGTTCTCCTCAATTCCTCGATTGATTCCGCCGACTGCTCCGGTTCCGTATCTCTTACAGGTGACATTCCTCTACAGTATATACGTTGAGGTCTACGCGCAGCGATAACGTCTTCGATGTAACACGCGGTGGTTGGTTGCTTTTTACGTCGACCGGTGGAGAGAATCGTCGAGATCCATGAACGTGAAGAGGAAGAAGAAGATGAAATCTCAGACGCGTCGCATGAGGAGAATCTAGGATTGTTGGATTTGGGATTGGTATCGAAATCTTCAGATCTAGCTCTGAATAGATTCGAGAATCTAGATACTTTTTTACCTTGTTTTGATTTATTTGATCGATTCGATTCGAAATCTTTGCATGAATATCCGACGAGATCTATCTGTGGCGTGGTAATGAATCTCCGATTAGAAGAAACTAAAGGATCTCCTCCACCGGCTCCGGCGTCGGATTTTCTACGGGTAACGTAAGGAGAAACAGAGCGAGGGAAAATCAAAAGCGGAGGATGATTATTGTTATTAGATTTCTTTGATTGATTATCTTCTACGGCGGCTGATACGGCGGCGGAAGCGGCGAGAGAGAGGAGACGTTCACGGAGGCAAGAAGCGCAAACGCCGTTGCTGCTGCTGAGATCGACGGTGTGTCTTTTACACCTCATCGGAGGAGAATTGAAGATAAAAGAAAAAGCTTTGATTTTTTTCGAAAGGAAGCTTTTTTTTTTTTGGGTTGGGCCGAGAGTTTCGGTGGTTATAGTGATGTGACAACCTGTAAAGATGAAGGAAGAAGAAAAGATCTGGTGGTAAAGATTTTGTCTTCTTCTCCTAAGATCTCTGTTTTGAGATAGGCTTAGAGAGAGAGAGATAGCATTCTATGTCGGAAAACCAAAAAAAAAGATAGATGAGAGAGAGAAACTAATTTATTTATCTAATGGAGATTTGTAAGCACAACATTTTGACAGATCATTTTATCACTAACCATTTCTTTAATGCAAAATTTAATTATGCGATGGTTAGTGATTCAATTGCAATTTTTGGTTCGTAATTTTGCCAACTTACAAAAAATTGATCTAACGCGCCATTATAGTTTCATAGTTGTAGAAGATAAAATCTAGTTATGGTTGACCTTTCTTTAATTCAATATACGGACCAATACCATTGGATTTGAATGGGATGTGTAGTGATTACCTCAGCCACTGACTTGAAACAATGATATAACTGTATAAATAAATAAAAAACCTAAAAGAGAAGCATGTGACGTTGGATGGTAAAAGCCGACAAGTATTAGGTGAAGACGAGCCATCGTCGTTTTCCACATATCTCACACGAATGTTCGTCCGTTTCTTCTACATATTGCCACGTGGTTTTCATATTTCATCAATAGGCCTTAACTTCATTATTGGGCTTTTAAAGCCTTCCTAAAGTCTCCTTGTCTATTGGGCCTGTCATGTGATAATCAATGATGTAATAAATAACGACAACCTATACTTAGTTTTTGCTTCTTCTTAGTTTGAATATGTTATGTTAGTTTGGTTATTTCAGTCATTTAGTTTGGTTTGGTTGATAACTAAATCATGATGTTGAGAGAAACTCATTGTTTTTGTGTTTATGTCTATGTTTATTGTGAAGAATGATTCATTATTTACCAAGTACTAAGAAATTCAAAATTTTCTAGAAATATTATTTTATGTTTGTGATTTCTAAAATAAAATCTAAAATAATTCAGACTGGATAACACAAAACCCATAAAAACTAGAGAACCGCTTGTATACATATAGCCTCCTACCCTCTTCCTGGACCTAACTTTATTATTGGGTCCTTTTAAAAGTCTTCTATATCTATTGGGCCTTCTAAACAATGTTGATTGTTGTTTCTAGACTTATTATTTTGTATTTGTGTGAGGGGTCCATGTGGAATTTCAAAATTCGAAAATTCAAACAGGTTACAAATATCTCAAATTAAAGGGACACAAATCTTATCTTCATTATTTTAGATTTGACCGTCTAGAAAAGTAAGAACCAGACCGTACCGAACCAAAACGAACCAGAGCCAGACGACTCCTTAACGGCGGCTAAGCTATCTGTAAACCGACCGAACCACACAGCCACAGGCACACAAATCAAACCTTCTAGAAATCAAAGAGAGACATTTATTCTCTAAATTCATTTTCCTATTTTGCCCCTACGAATATTTTTCTTCTTCGTCTCTCTCTCTCAGCTCTTGAAGTCTTTGGTCTGTTGGCGAATTTTCAAGCAGCTTTCTAATTCTGAACTGAAAATTTCGTCTTTGGAACTTTATATTCTCTCATCTGAAACTGAAGGAGAAGGAAGATGACGACTATGGAGAGTTTGATTGGGTTAGTTAATAGGATACAGAGAGCATGTACCGTACTCGGTGACTATGGTGGTGGAACTGGAAGTAACGCTTTCAATTCTCTCTGGGAAGCTCTTCCAACCGTCGCCGTCGTCGGTGGTCAGGTGATTTCTCCGGTTGAAATATCTTTGACTTCTTCCTAGGTTTTCTCTCTGGTGACTCTTCAACTTACTTTTTTTTTGGGTTTGTGCAGAGTTCTGGGAAATCTTCGGTTCTTGAGAGTATAGTTGGGAGAGATTTTCTTCCTAGAGGATCTGGTTTGTGAAAATTTTCCCTTTTCTCTTATGTTTGTATATAAAGCAAGGAGGAGCTTTGGTTTTGAGGAAGAAGTATTGTTTGTGCAGGTATCGTTACGAGACGGCCTTTAGTGTTGCAGCTTCATAAGACTGATGATGGAACAGAGGAGTATGCAGAGTTCCTTCATCTTCCCAAGAAGCAATTCACAGATTTTGGTATGTACCTTAACATTTATGTCTATCTATGTTATGTATATCAATGTATGTTTGTTCTGCTTCAAGTGTGTTTTAGTTGAAAGTGTTCATTGAATTTTTGCTTGAAAATTCTTCGATGTTTCAGCTTTGGTTCGCAGGGAGATTCAGGATGAGACTGATAGAATCACAGGGAAAAACAAACAGATATCTCCAGTTCCTATTCACCTCAGTATCTACTCTCCAAATGGTATCTTTAATAATCTCAGTCTGATTCCTGTAACATTCTTGTTTGTTGATTTAACATTGATGTTTGCTCTTTTTTATGGAAACAGTTGTGAATTTGACACTCATTGATTTGCCCGGTTTAACTAAAGTGGCTGTTGGTATGTTTCTTTTGACCTCTTCTTTGGGTTTCCATTTCTTTATTATTTGATGACCGTATATGTAGTTATTGATACTGCCTCTGATTTCCAGAGGGACAGCCGGAAACCATTGCTGAGGATATCGAATCCATGGTTCGCACATATGTTGATAAGGTGAGAATTGCTAGATCTTTCATTTTTTTTTAAAAATGCAAAAACCTTATACGACTTTTAAACTATATGCTCAAGTTCTAGTTGCAGATGGTTAACTTTTTTAGTAGTACCAATAGCTTAATTTCTGTTTGTTTGCAGCCCAATTGTATCATATTGGCTATATCTCCTGCCAACCAAGACATTGCCACATCAGATGCAATTAAGCTCGCAAAAGATGTCGATCCAACAGGTTCGTTTACTATTTTGTTACCTATGATTGATATATATATATGGCAGGAAGTACTGTCTTTAGATGATGAAATAAGTTTTTGATCGTCTCAGGTGAGAGGACATTTGGTGTTCTTACCAAGTTAGACTTGATGGACAAAGGAACTAATGCGTTAGAAGTAAGCACCTCTTCGTCTCTTTTGGTTCATGTGTCATGGTCCACTTTAATGATTATACATGACTGGTATTATGATTGGCAAACCAATCTAGGGATGATAAAAGTAACTAAATCTACAGCGTGCTTTCCAGTTCTTACTTTTTTTAGTTAGAAATTTTGATCTAACATTCAGAACTGCTTGCCTTAATAAGGTTCTTGAAGGAAGATCTTACAGGCTGCAACATCCTTGGGTTGGGATAGTGAACCGTTCACAAGCAGATATTAATAAGAATGTCGATATGATGCTTGCAAGACGCAAGGAACGAGAATATTTTGATACCAGTCCTGACTATGGTCACTTAGCCAGCAAAATGGGTTCAGAATATCTGGCAAAGCTGCTCTCTAAGGTATTCAATCAAAGGCTGAAATACTTGAGACTTTATCGGATTGTTTATTCATTGTTATTCATTTGATTTATGGTCTTTGTTTTTTTATGCAGCACTTGGAGTCTGTTATCAGGACCCGTATTCCAAGTATACTATCCTTAATAAACAAAAGCATTGAAGAACTTGAAAGAGAGTTAGACCGAATGGGTCGGCCTGTCGCAGTTGATGCTGGGGTGAGAGAGTACAATTATGTGAAACTATTTCTCTTCCATAAAGTTTTACGTTTTTTGATATGTGCTAAATCTGTTGGTCTCATTCTCAGGCTCAACTATACACTATATTGGAGATGTGCCGTGCATTCGATAAGATATTCAAGGAACATCTTGATGGCGGGTAAACATCTTTGCTAATCTTCCTGTGGAATTTTTTTTGCTTAGGTTGTTGATTTTTGGTTAACCTCTTTTTACATTTTAGGCGTCCTGGAGGTGACCGTATCTATGGAGTCTTTGACAACCAACTTCCAGCTGCACTTAAAAAGCTTCCTTTTGATCGCCATCTTTCTCTACAAAGCGTGAAGAAAATCGTGTCCGAGGCAGATGGTTATCAACCTCACTTGATTGCACCAGAACAGGGTTATCGCCGTCTAATCGAAGGGGCACTGGGTTACTTTAGAGGTCCAGCTGAAGCTTCTGTGGATGCTGTAAGTTCTTCTACAGTGTCTCCTCACTTCACTTTTATAAATACAAGACCGTAATGAGAATGGCGCAAATGCAACAGGTTCACTATGTCTTGAAAGAGCTTGTGAGGAAATCAATATCAGAAACTGAGGTAAGTTCACTATTGATTTTTCTTATACTGGTAGAATGTACTACACGGGTTTGACTGGATCTCCCTTCCCTGGTGGCAAAATGCAGGAGCTAAAGCGTTTCCCTTCACTGCAAGTCGAGCTTGCTGCAGCAGCCAACAGCTCCTTGGAGAAATTCAGGGAAGAAAGCAAGAAGTCGGTTATTCGACTTGTTGACATGGAATCTGCGTATCTAACCGCTGAGTTCTTCCGGAAACTTCCTCAAGAAATAGAAAGACCAGTAACCAACAGCAAAAACCAAACCGCTTCTCCTTCGTCTGCAACATTAGACCAGTATGGAGACGGACATTTCAGAAGGATAGCATCAAATGTATCTGCGTATGTTAATATGGTTTCGGACACACTTCGTAACACCATTCCAAAAGCTTGTGTGTACTGTCAGGTTAGACAAGCCAAGCTCGCATTGCTCAATTACTTCTACTCTCAGATCAGCAAGAGAGAGGTAAACTGAAGCTAAAATAGAATGTCTCAAATATTTCATATTATGTGGTATGCGCATCAAATCTTATAGTTGGTCGGAAAATTTCACAGGGGAAACAGTTGGGACAGTTACTAGATGAAGATCCGGCATTGATGGACCGGAGACTAGAGTGCGCGAAGAGGCTAGAGTTATACAAGAAAGCAAGAGATGAGATTGATGCTGTTGCTTGGGTAAGATGATAAAACCTAAAAGTGTGTTTCTGGTGATGGTTTTAGAGAACTATAAATTCGTCTGTTGTTTAAGTTCGTTGACTATGTCTTTGTATGTATGTATATGATCATCAGACCCTATTGAGAGAGACTTGAGACGTTTTGTAATAAACTTATCATTACTATTTAAAAACGCCATAGCGTGTACTTTCCGTCTCGCTTCACTTTAGAGAACCGCGTGCCGTTTAAAACATGCACGTTGCAACCGTTAGCAGACTACACGCCGTTTTTCTTCCTTAATTTCTCTATCTTCTTCACCTGAATCTTCTTCGCCTGGACTTGTCAAACTTGTGCGTGATTCATCGTCACATCGCCTTGATCATGGAAACTCCTATCGATGCTCCGAATAAGGTGTTGTATTCACCTGTCTATCCAATTTCATTATCATTGTAACTAATAAAAATCTGGTATTTTTTTCTAAATTCTCGAGGATATTATTTGGTTACAGGACGAACATGAATGCCCTAGGTGGAAGAAATCAACTGTAGTTTTTGTGTTGGGTAATAATAACTCCACTCTATGTAATCATATGCTTGAAGGTTAATTTTTGTGGTGTTGAGTGGTTTGATTGATTCTATAGGTGGTCCTGGAAGTGGAAAAGGTACTCAGTGTGCTAATGTTGTGAAGCACTTTAGCTATACCCATTTTAGTGCTGGTGATCTTCTCAGAGCAGAAATTAAGTCCGGTTCTGAATTTGGGTAAGTACATGCTTCAGTGAGTCTCATGTCTCTAACTAATTGTTGTGTAAAGTGAATCTTGTTCTAATCTTATGATATGGTTTTTTGGTAATGAAAACCAAACACTTGGTGAAGTTTTCAGTTTCTTTTTCTGTGGAATTGTTTCAGAGCCATGATCCAAAGTATGATTGCAGAGGGGAGAATAGTGCCGTCTGAGATCACAGTGAAACTTTTGTGTAAAGCTATGGAGGAAAGTGGTAATGATAAGTTCCTTATTGATGGCTTCCCTCGCAATGAAGAAAATCGAAACGTATTCGAAAATGTTGTAAGGGTCATGTTCCTTCTCTTGAACACATTGTCAATTGTCTTCTCGTTGATTCCTATTATAGTCTAAAATCAAGTTCTACTTGTCTCGTTAACCTTCCTTGGTTTAATACTGTCTGGATCTTGACAGGCTAGAATCGAGCCTGCTTTTGTTCTATTCTTTGATTGTCCAGAAGAAGAACTAGAAAGACGCATTATGAGCAGGAACCAGGTTGGTATTTTTACTTGGAAAATATTGTCTAGTTAAGGTCCGGTACCTCTTTTACTAGTGTCGTTTCTTGGTTATGAAGGGAAGAGAAGACGATAATATAGAGACCATAAAGAAGCGATTTAAAGTGTTTGTTGAATCTACCCTCCCAATTATTAGCTACTACGAATCGAAAGGGAAACTTCGAAAGGTTAGGATTTGGTTCTCCACTTCTCTTCCTTGATCATTACTATCATACGCTGTTCCTGATTTTGATTCTTGTTTCTGATTTTCTCCAGATCAATGCTGCAAAATCCAGCGAAGAGGTTTTCGAGGCTGTCAGAGTTCTATTTGCATCTGAAACTTGACAAGGTGATGCTCGTGATCATCCAAACATACAGTTTTCTCTCTAGTCCTTGTAGATATGTAATGCATTATTGTTTGGTCTTTGTCTTTGTAGCATCAAGGACTTGGATTCACCGAACAGAACAAAACAGAGACTCCAAAGTCAATGATGTGCCTTGTCGTATACGTAACTAAGTTTACAGATTCATGCTTTATTTGTATATGTAATTATCTCTACATTTTACATGTTCTCATCATACGATATAGCCAAACTTTCGTCGCAATAACCATATTTTTAGCTAAAAACTTGTTTAGCTTGACTTATTTAATCAAGACTCTGTTGGGGTCGGATTCCCCCACAAGCAAGACCGAGCCAAATAGTCTAAGAATAACAATCACCTCATGGTTAAACATATGAATGGCCCCTAGCCTAGAACAAAGCACCTCGGGACCTTATTCGATCGACCGTCCCGAAGAGAGTTTGTAAAATGGCTCGGGTGTTAGTCATATGAACACAGCCCGAGCCAATCGTGAGAACGCTGCGGGAAACATCTATATCGGCTCGGGAGACAGCCAACTGAGCTTAATGGAGTCATCAAGCGCGCCCCGAGCCGGTACATACCGTTTGCCCCGAAGCCACCTCTCAAACGACCACCGAGCCGTGAAGAACACGCGAGGCAAAGACTTGTAAAAACCATTCATTCTCCAAGGATCATTTCCGGTAAAATGGGATCTTTTATGGGACTTTCGGAAATGATAAAGGAGAATCTTTGAAGATAATGTTGAAATCAGGAAATCTCCCCAAAACCTCCGAAGAATAAGGAGAATATCCTTAGGACGATTATCCTCTAGAACCGACCTAAAGATAAATAAGAATCTTCCGAAAAATATCGCTAGGGGGGCGGTTTAAGGATCCTATATAAAGTGCCTCAGGGACTTCACAAAAGGGAGATCTTTGGATACGGAGAAGAAACACATAACTTTATACCTATTGAGAACTACGAATGGCTTGATCCCTTCACAGGGTACGTAGGCAATCCATCATGGATGCAGCTATACCTTTTTAAAACCCTAACTCTTTTTCTGTTCTTGAGCAAAACCCTAATGTATTTCATAAGAGATTAGAACATGTTTTGTAATCGAGTCTTGGATAGAATACCTAATGAAGAGAAATTACTAGATTTGTTTTCCCTCTCTAAACAAATCTATTGTGTGAATCCTTGGTTCAACAATTGGCGCCGTCTGTGGGGAACGACAAAGAACTCTCTTCGCATAACATTCATCCAAGTATTCGATGTACGCTCATCAAGCCAAGACAATCAGATCCGTCTACTAGCGGGGGGATTTCCCGTCAAGATACAATGAACCAGATGACGTACAACCATTCCACGGATTGCCCCGGAGATCAGCGTTCCAGGGAATCTAACCGTAACTCCATCGGATACCTCTGCTCAGAGTTATCACCGTTTTTCTGAAGTCGATGCTGTCTGTTTCTTAACGAATCCGTCTGAATAATCCAGCTCACCACGGGGCCGATTTCCCGACAAATCACAAGGAATCTCGTAAGGTTTAATACATCTACGGATCGCCCAGAGAATCTTCCTTTCAGAGAAGTTGACCTCGCCTTAATCGAAGATATATGCTGAGAGATATAAACGTTTACCTCAAGCAAGTGCAGCCAGTCATAGGACCCAGCTCTATAAAACCAGTCAGCTTCGGAATCGTTTTCCTTGAAAATCCTGATGAACTAGGCAATGATATACCTATCTACAGATCGCCCCGAGTCAGCTTTCTAAAGAAGCCGACCTCGCCTCGATCCGAGATGTCTATTAAGGAGTTACCATCGACCTCGCCTCGATCCGAGATTCGTCTCTATCCGACCAGCCGAACTCAAGCTCAATTTCCCAGTGATCTAGAGCGACTCAGAAGACTCAGAATATCGTGTCATGTCAAAAGGGGGGAATGCCGCCTGACACGCAGAGACACAATGTCAGCTCGCCCGTCTCACAAAGCTCGTCATCTCGTCCGTCTCACGAAGCTCGTCAGCTCATCCTTCTCAAGTAGCTCGCCCTTCTCAAGTAGCTCGTCTTAGCTATTCAGCTCGCCTTTAAGCTCTTCAAGCTCCTTAGCTCGTACTCAAGTTCATCAGATCGTCTCCAAGCTCCTCAGCTCGTCTTCAAGCTCTTCCCATACTCAACGACCATCTCCTCGCCTAGCTGTCAGCTATTCAGCTCGTCCAACTCGTCTAGCTATCAACTCATCCCTCGACTGCAAAACTCATCTACCTCCTCGCCTAGCGGCAGTTCGTCCATTGGCTGCATAGTCCACCTATCTCGTCGCCAGCTAGTCTAAACCTTCAGCAGAACTCGGTTTGTCCAATTCGCCTCTACCACGGTTCATCCAGCTCGTCGCACATCTGCCGGCTCGTCACCTACCATACGACCTTCCTCCAGTAATGGCCTAGCTTGTTTATCACGATATGAACTACGTGTGGCTTGATCCCTTTCTAAGGGTACGTAGGCAACCTTTTACAAGGTTCAGCTATAAGACGAATAAACTCTATTCTTACTCGGACATCAAGATCGTCTTCCGGCCTCAAGCTCGTCTTTCATCTACAATCGGCTCGTCTTAACATATATCTAAGAAAAATTGTCCCTTCCTCGCCTTGGAGAGCTTCTGCTTTATCTTAATCACAAAACGTTGTTCAGATCTCACAAAAACATGTCGTGTAATGAAAATTCAAAGGAAAGAGAAGTAAAGAAAGATCACCAGAAGTCAGCCAAAGAGTAAGCATCACTGGATACTGCCTCCTATATTCACTGAGGATCGTATGTTGCTACCAGAGCAACCGAAACCAAAAAACAAATATAGCAAAGGAAGAAATATTCACTTTGTCACAGCAACTTCATAAGACGGTAGAAGCCTCAGGCAATATCTGATCTGACTAAAATTCGGACAAAATCTTCGTGGGACTATCAGCTAAAGATTCAACGGTGGGATCAATAGTTTAACGGTTCAAACGGAAGTTATCAGTTCTTCTATAAATCAGCAAAAGGAAATACATTACACCAACAAGTGACAATGGATCATCACTAGCAATCGCTCAAGGTTTCCACTCATTCATCAATGATGCGATCTCCAATTCTGTCTCGACGACCTCCCTCATAAAAGATAAGTTCAATTACTTTCTTACATATTAATTAAGCTTGATTGACATTCTCACTTATATCACAAGCATTCATCCTTGCTTCTCTCTTTCTACGCAAAGATGAGATCTCCTCTAACGAACAACATCTTAAATGTAGATTTTCATACAACGACGTTTACAATCTCAGAGATTCAGATCGTCCATGCCGTAGATATCATCATCTCTATGTCCAAACCAATAAGATAAGTGTTATCTATTATAATCTAACAAGTACAGCTTAATCATATATATGCATTCTCTGCTATATTTTTTGCGTAAACTTGCAAAAACACTCGTCTACCGAGCAAAAAGGGGGGGGTGTGGGGTCCGTATATCCATACTCCCACTTCAATTTTAAACTCTCGTTTCGGTTTAAATTTGAACTTCGATTTTTCTACTTCAAATTTTCTTGGAATTTGATTTCTAAATCTTTTTATTTTGAAATATTTTAACGGGCGACGGCCTATTATTTTGAAAGTTTCATTTACACCGCTTCGGTTACAGCGCGCTATATAAATATTCAAGATAAGAATCTGCTCGAATGTTTTTCCGAGCAGACTATGAATTCTATCTTCTGAAACCCGGTTATACTTAACACCGGTGCCCCAGCTCGTTTCTAAACGCTGGTAAAAGATTGAATCAAATCGGGTCGCAACCGTGGGTATTCAAATCTACTGAAATCCAGTTACTCTAAACACACTGGTACCGAGTCAACCGCCTCGGAAACTGAAACCCAGTTATCATAAACACTGGTGCCGAGGTTTTGCTTCGGCTAAATACAGTTTCTTATCTGCTTTGGTCTGTGCTTAGAAATCCAGTTATCCCGAAGAACCTGGTACCGAGACGATCAGCTCGGAACGAAGTATACTGAACCCAACTTTGACTCAGGCAATTTGTACCCGAGCCAACCACCTCAGTTCGTCTGTAGCTTTCCTAGCTCGAAGTTCGTCTAGCTAGCAGCTCGTCTGCACTTCGCCTAGCTGACAGCTCGTCTGCAGCCTTTCTAGCTCCCAGTTCGTCTGTAGCTTTCCTAGCTAGCAGCTCGTCTGCACTTCGCCTAGCTAACAGCTCGTCTGCAGCTTTCTTAGCTCCCTGATCGTCTGTAGCTTTCCTAGCTCGCAGTTCGTCTAGCTAGCACCTAGTCTGCACTTTTCCTAGCTCAGTCCGTCTGCAGTTTCTCTGACTCGTAGTTCGCCCAGCTAACAGCTCGTCGGCAGCCGTCCTAGCTATTGCCCGCCTAACAGCTCGTCAACAGCTTGGAGTTCTTCAACAAGTCTCCTAGCAGCTTTCCTAGCTCACAACTTGTCAACAGCTAACATTTTGAGTTCGAGATAGCAACACTCGTCAAGAACAGAATCTCGTAGCACCAAGAAAAAACAAGCCTTACTCTCAAAAGATACGGATCAGTCAGTATAGATGCGGAAGCAGCTGGCTCGGTCACACCATTCATGAAGCTCGTCGCATTAACTCTTAACCAACGAGCTGGGGGGCTAACTGTTGGGGTCGGATTCCCCCACAAGCAAGACCGAGCCAAACAGTCTAAGAATAACAATCACCTCATGGTTAAACATATGAATGGCCCCTAGCCTAGAACAAAGCACCTCGGGACCTTATTCGATCGACCGTCCCGAAGAGAGTTTGTAAAATGGCTCGGGTGTTAATCATATGAACACAGCCCGAGCCAATCGTGAGAACGCTGCGGGAAACATCTATATCGGCTCGGGAGACAGCCAACTGAGCTTAATGGAGTCATCAAGCGCGCCCCGAGCCGGTACATACCGTTTGCCCCGAAGCCACCTCTCAAACGACCACCGAGCCGTGAAGAACACGCGAGGCAAAGACTTGTAAAAACCATTCATTCTCCAAGGATCATTTCCGGTAAAATGGGATCTTTTATGGGACTTTCGGAAATGATAAAGGAGAATCTTTGAAGATAATGTTGAAATCAGGAAATCTCCCCAAAACCTCCGAAGAATAAGGAGAATATCCTTAGGACGATTATCCTCTAGAACCGACCTAAGGATAAATAAGAATCTTCCGAAAAATATCGCTAGGGGGGCGGTTTAAGGATCCTATATAAAGTGCCTCAGGGACTTCACAAAAGGGAGATCTTTGGATACGGAGAAGAAACACATAACTTTATACCTATTGAGAACTACGAATGGCTTGATCCCTTCACAGGGTACGTAGGCAATCCATCATGGATGCAGCTATACCTTTTTAAAACCCTAACTCTTTTTCTGTTCTTGAGCAAAACCCTAATGTATTTCATAAGAGATTAGAACATGTTTTGTAATCGAGTCTTGGATAGAATACCTAATGAAGAGAAATTACTAGATTTGTTTTCCCTCTCTAAACAAATCTATTGTGTGAATCCTTGGTTCAACAGACTCCTAGTCCACGAAAATAACCTCATCAATTCATTCACAAAAGACTTGTAGTTATATGATCACGCGTCTACGTAGGTTTCTTACACACACACGCCACAAGAAGAGTCTCTCGTTCTTTCTTCAATCACTTGTTAATACTTTTTGTTGGAGGATGTTGACTCAATCTGTGTATAGATTTTGCGAATATATAACCGTTTCTATTTTGGTTACCTCCGTTGCTGTCTTCTCTGTAAGATTCGCCACTTTGATCATCATAAGTCCATGGTATCGCCACCGCACTTTTACGTTCCGCCGGTGGAGAGCGGCGGCAAACGATGATTCGTCTCCGCCTTTCTGCGCCGTGTGTCTACAAGAGGCGGAGGAAGGAGAGAAGATGAGGCGATTAACGATTTGCCGTCACTGTTTCCACGCGGATTGCATAGATTGTGAATTGTTTGACTAAAAGTGATACTTCATTAACGAGAAAAGATGGCTTTAAATAGCCTTACAAAGACTCGAAAGAAACAACAGAACAACTAAAAAATAGGAACAGACTCCATGACTCCACTACACGAACTGACTCAATTCCACAACTCCACTACTTAGACTCCTCCATAAGACTCGGACATAATTGACTCCAGAAGCAAACCAACGACTAACAACCAAAGACTTTTTCAAACACCAACATACCCTCCCTTAAGCTAATTCTCCTGAATTCAGCTTACTTCAGACATATTAACCATTCCAAGCAATGCACGCAGCTTCTCAAACTGTTCCAGCTTTAAGGGTTTTGTAAAGATATCTGCAACTTGATCCTCTGTTGGGCAATACTCCAGCTTAACAACGTCACCATTCACCAAGTCTCTGAGATAATGAAATCTCACCTCAATGTGCTTACTTTTCCCATGAAGAACTGGATGCTTTGACAATTGAATGGTTGAGCTGTTGTCACAGTTAATCACAGTTGCAGATTTTTCTTCTGCTCCAAGCTTCTCTAACACTTTTCTAAGCCAAACACATTGACACGCACAGAATGCTGCAGCTATGTATTCGGCCTCGGTCGTAGAAAGAGCCACCACCGGTTGTTTTTTTGAAGCCCAGCAGATCGCTCCGGACGCCATCAAAAAAACGAAACCCGACGTGCTCCTCCGATCATTCAAGTCTCCGGCATAGTCACTGTCCGTAAATGCCATAAGCTTCAGGCTCCTATTCTTTCTTCTCCTGTAAAATATACCAAGCTCAACCGTACCTTTTAGATACCTTAAGATCCTTTTTGCAGCGAGCCAATGTGACATCCTTGGATTAGACATGAATCGACTTATCAAACATACTCCATACATTAAGTCAGGCCTTGTCACTGTTAAATACATGAGACTTCCAACCAACTGCTTGAACATGGTTTCATCAACTTTCTCGCCATTTTCATCCTTCGTAAGCTTTGTTCCCGGAACAATTGGATTTTTCACAGCATTGCTCTCATCCATTCCAAACCTTGCTAAAACCTCCCGAGCGTATCTTCTTTGACAAATAAAAATCCCACCATCACTCTGTTTCACTTCTATCCCAAGGAAATGCTTCATCTTTCCCAAATCCGACATTTCAAATTCCAGCATCATTGATTTCTTAAACTCATCACACATAGCTTTATCACTTCCAGTAAATATTAAATCATCAACGTATAAGCTGACAATTAAAATATTACCTACTCTTGTCTTTGTAAAAAGCGTATGCTCACTAGGACACCTTTCAAACTCTTCTTTCAAGAAATAAGCCTCAATCCGGCTGTACCAAGCTCGTGGTGCCTGCTTCAGCCCGTACAATGCCTTCCTTAGCTTATAAACTTTTTCTTCCTCTCCTTCCCTTATGAATCCTTCCGGTTGTCTTACGTACACTTCCTCCTTGAGCTCGCCATGTAAAAAGGCACTCTTGACATCTAATTGAAAGATCTCCCAATTGAATTGAGATGAGATGGCAAGAATGGTGCGAACTGTATCAAGCCTTGCGACTGGAGCGAACACTTCGGTGTAGTCTATACCATAACACTGTGCATATCCTTTAGCTACTAACCTCGCCTTGTATTTATCGACTTCTCCATCTTCATTCAGCTTGGTTTTATACACCCATTTTACGCCAATTGGTGTAAAACCTTTAGGCAATGTGGTTAGCTCCCATGTGTTATTCTTCACAATTGATTCGATCTCATGCTCCATTGCTTCTCTCCAGATTTTATCTTTCACTGCATCATCAAACTGAATGGGATCAGCTTCCGTCATCATCATTAACAACATGACAGATAAATTTTCTTCAATCTCTTCTCCTTCTCCAGTTTCATAGTCAGCCATCCAACCCGGTGGTCTCCTTTCTCGTGTTACTTTTGCAGCAACAGGACTCGGAGCAGGACTCGACGGAGCTAAGATTGGTGACGATGACACATTGTTGTCGCTACCCACATGATTTGGAGATGCCACAGCTATTGGCTCAACTACCTCTGAATTTTTCTCATCATCTTCATCTCCGCACTCCAATGTTACTTCCTTTGCTTCTACATCAGCTTGATCCCAGTCCCAACTTTTGTCTTCATCGAAGACTACATCTTTACTTATCACAATTTTCTTCATCACTGGATCATAAAGCCTCCATGCTTTTGACTCCTCACTAACTCCCAAAAAAACACATTTCTTGCTTTTATCATCCAACTTACTCCTTTTCTGATCTGGTATGTGCACATATCCTATGCACCCAAACACGCGAAAATACTCTACCACTGGTTTTCTACCGCTCCAAGCCTCTTCGGGTGTCATTCCTTCTACTGCCGCCGTGGGAGACCGGTTCTGAATGTGCACACTCCATTTGGTCGCTTCAGACCAAAACATTTTGGGAACTTGCCTCTCGCTTAGCATAGATCGAACTGCGTTCATAATCGTCCTATTCTTTCTCTCGGCCACTCCGTTTTGTTGTGGTGTAAACGCTGCTGTCAACTGCCTAGAGATGCCATGAGATCGACAAAATTCTCCAAATTCATTCGAAGTAAACTCTCCACCTCGATCTGTCCTTAAGCAAGTTAGAAACGCACCAATCTCCTTTTCTACACTAGCTTTGAAGATCTTGAATGTGGCAAACGCTTCAGACTTTTCATGAAGAAAATAGACCCATGTTTTCCGAGTAAAATCATCGATGAAGCTTAAAATGTACCTCTTGCCACTGTGTGAAATTGGTGTGATAGGCCCACATATGTCTGAATGCACCAATTGAAGCTGTGTCGATGATTTCCATGAAGTTTTCTTCGACATTGACTCTCTATGCTGTTTTCCGGTCAAACAAATAGCACAAATCTCCTTGGTAGCTTTCAGTATAGGCAGTCCAATGACCATCTTTTTGTGTGCGAGAAGCTTTAATCCTTCTTGATTCAGATGTCCAAACCGGCAATGCCACAAGTGGTTCTCCTTATCCATCACCTCTTCTGTTTGTAAGCATAAAGAATTCTTCTGCGGTTTGGAAGCTAGAAGAAAGAACATCCGATTACCACTCATGTTGGTTTCCATAATCGCACCTTTACTCGGATGATACACCTTGCAAGTTCCATCACGAATTAGAATTGCTAAGCCCCTCTCTTGTAGCTGTCCAAGACTCAACAAGTTGTTCCTAAGCTCTGGAACATAATAAACTTCAGGTATGACTTGAGTAACACCATTAACTTTAACTTTCACACTCCCTTTCCCCACCACAGACATTCTCGTATCATTTCCAAGCTTCACAGTACGGTTGAACCCTTCTTCTAACTCTGAAAACCACTCCTTACTCCCAGTCATGTGGTTGCTGCACCCTGAATCAAGGAACCATACTTCATCTCTGTTTGCCTGATTCTGCTCCACATACGCCATCAATAACAGTTCCTCTTCTTCTTCTAACTCCGCATAATTTGCATTCTTTTCCCATTCTGGGCACTCATACTGAAAATGCCCCAAATTATGACACTTGTAGCACTCCACAATGGCACGATTAGTACCACTTCTTCCTCTTCCTCTTCCTCTACCACGACTTCCTCGGAACACTCCACGACCCCTTCCTTGACTTGGTCTTTCCTCGTGAGTCACCTTTAACGCCTGCTCTTCTTGTACATGCCCATTCAGCCTCTGCTCGTGAACAAGTAGACTCCCATGGAGCTCATCAATACTCAATGTACTCAGATCGTTTGATTCCTCAATCGAACAAACCACGTAGTTAAATTTTGGAGTCAAGGATCTGAGTATTTTGCTTACAATTGTGCTTTGTTCCATCACCTCACCATTGGTTTTCATCTTGTTCACCACCGTCAAAGTTCTTCCCAGAAAAGTATCGATCTTCTCTCCTTCTTTCATGGCCAGCAATTCAAACTCCTTTCTTAATGCTTGTAGCTGTGCCCTCTTCACCTTCGTAGAACCTTGATACTTTTTCTTCATCGATTCCCAGATCGCCTTAGAGGTGCTCTTGTCAAGAATTGTTTCCAGAATCTCTCTATCGATAGCCTGAAACAAAAAATTCTTGACCTTCAAGTCTTTTAGCTTAGCCTCTTCCACTGCGCTTCTTTGCGCTTCACTGACCGGTGTTGTTCCAACGACAATTGCCGGAATTCCTTCCTCCACCAATCTCCACAGTTCTCTGCTACGGAGAAAATTCTCCATTGTCATTGACCAGAAATCGTAATAGCCATCAAATCTCGGGATAGCTGGCTGCACAAATTTCTCAGATGACGACATCTCTCTTTTTCTCACTTTTCTCTCTCTCTTTTATCTTTCTCTCTCGATCACTCTCTCACACAGGTTGTTTCTTGTTTGCAAGCTCTGATACCAAATGTGAATTGTTTGACTAAAAGTGATACTTCATTAACGAGAAAAGATGGCTTTAAATAGCCTTACAAAGACTCGAAAGAAACAACAGAACAACTAAAAAATAGGAACAGACTCCATGACTCCACTACACGAACTGACTCAATTCCACAACTCCACTACTTAGACTCCTCCATAAGACTCGGACATAATTGACTCCAGAAGCAAACCAACGACTAACAACCAAAGACTTTTTCAAACACCAACATAGATACATGGCTCAGTGAAATGTCCAAGTGTCCGTTGTGTAGAGCTCAGATTCCTCCGTTACCGCCGGCAAGTCCTATGCTCTTACTGTTTTTTCCGGCGGGTGTGATTGATTTATTCAGCAAGAAAGAATCTCGACGCGTAGCTCTCTAGCTTCGAATTCTCTCTGTTTCTTAATTCTCCCTAAAGTTAATGGGCCTTCATGTGATATCTGACTTGTTCACTTATACAAAGGCAGGCCCAAGATCTTATACGTAACGTAACAATCAGTGTGTGTGATCCCTATGTTTATCTGCTATCCACATTAAATGCATAGACTACTAAATATATGCATTTAAGATTACAGTGTATTCAGATGTACTATATTCTTAAATTCATAGGATAAGTAATCTGTGCAATGAACGTTGACAATTCACAGACTTTAGCATTTGAATTGAGGTGGGGTCTTTTTCTAATGTACTATTTTTTTGCATTTTTCCAAAGTTAAGAAAAGGCAAGTTGATGACGCAGCTAAACATATGAAGAAAAAGGACCGAAACAGCCAAGAAACTCACGTGGAAATCACTAACACATGCGTACATGACAAGACATAATTCATACAACTTTTTATAATATTTTTGTTTGTCAATTTAACACATATATATATCAGATATTTATTTTAAGATGATGACTAAACTCTGTGAACCGGCTTGGTTTTTTAGTCATCCACTCATCCTTTGAGTTATTTAGTCTAGTTTTTTTCTTCGGATATTGTGAAGAAATATGTATCTATTTAGATTCAAAATATGGTAAAATACATTGATTTTCTGTATAATAATTAATACTAATAAAGATTAAAGATGCTTTTATTAAGAAAATCTATGTTGGTACTTACTTAGATGAAATGAATAATCCCATACCCTTTTTATTAAGGTCAGCAACATCTCGACTCAATTATGGGCCAAAAGACATCGACTTATATAATCCCATACCCTTTTGTCCTCTGTTTCTCGTTATAAGAAGACAAAAACAAAAGCAAAAAAAGGACATCGACTTAAATAATCATATACTACAGTTTTGTTTCGACCTTAATTTTCAACGTGCTTCTTCACTTTGATGTTGTGGCACACCGTACACGTATATTCTTATACTTTAATTTAATTATCTTGTGGAATAACGACCCTTAAAGCACAAAAAGAAAAGAAAAGAACGATTCTTAGAAAGTCAAACTATTTTATTAAGGAATTAACTTTGCTTTAATTACTAGACCGTGACTATTGGAATATTATCACTTTGATCAAACCTAAAAAAATACTACAGTTTTTTTTTTTGTCGGCATTGAAATTAGCAATTCAAGGAAAAATTAGGGCAAGTAGAACTATAACAACAAAAAATCAATGAAAAAAAGAGAACTAATCACGTAATAAGTAGAAGAAACAATACTATTACTATAGGTTTTTGTCTTTCGGGTCATCTAGCTAGTTTGGTGGTTCTGTACCACTTTTCCTTTCAACTTTCTCAAAGGAGTTCGAACCCTAACTGGGTTTTATGGTGACTTACTGACTTTGATGATGATTTGAGACCATACGGCCAGATCAACTTTGTCAGATACTATTTATTGGTTTATACAGTACTCGAAGATACGATGTAATAATATCGCAGTCGAGTATATATGGTCCCAGCCAACTACAATTCAGTGGAAAAGGACAGGATACAATAGAATCAAATCGGATTGGAATCTCTCCCATTCACTCTTTTCCAAAAGTGTCGAGCCTAACTTTCATATAAGGAAGTCGTTTTCTACGAACCTCACACGTTCATCCTTAATTACGCTAAACAACAGAACTCTCAGTACTACCAAGTCTAATCAAAGTTCTACGAAGAAACATATGTATTTAGTTCAACGATTTTATTATTTTTGATTATTTCGTATATACTCTTCGTCAATACGGTTATTTACACGTGAGCTTGTTATATTTGTAATTACTGTGTGTGTGTTTTTACTTCCGTGAGTAACGAGTTACTAAACAAATAAATCCGAGTCAGCGATTAATCGATTACGTACGGTAGTCACATTTCCATAAAAATCAAGTTAGTCTAGACATAAACTATTTAACTATTAATGAAAAGCCGGATCATCTAAGGTTTTAATCACGAAGTGAAAGAACATACGACTTGCATTGCATTCCTTTGCATAAGGCAGGGAAATCAAGAGCTTTCGGCGTTCCAATATTAATGTTTTTCAAGGACCACATCATTAACAGTAATTACATTGACATTGTCCACGTTTATTACTATCAATAATAAGAGTGACCAGTGACTCTGCAAGTCATCATTATTATTCAGGTCCTAACTTCTGCAAGTCTCTTTTATTGCTTCATGTTTCAATAAATTTGGACCTGAGCTCATCATCATGTGATTTTCTCCATTTTCTAACTAGATCCCAAATATATTTGTCTCAAAACAATTTCACAGGTTTAAATTAATATTCTTATGCTCGTTCGTTCGTTATGATAATACATAGTACGTAATTATTAAAAATTAAGTATTAGTGCGAATATCGTCACTCACTCACTATATATCATGCATGTTGTTGTCTTGTTGATAATTCTTTTTACTTTCAGATTATACAAAATTAATTTTGAAAAGTTTAAATACTTCAAAACAAGAAAGTAATTCTAAGAAAGACATTCCTTTTAGATATATATACGTATTTCTAAATTAAATTTTTGGTCGGCCTAACGTATATTTAAGAGAATTCAATTTGTTTTTCTCCAATGTCCCCAAACTTATCAATCATATATTCAATAGGGTTTTTGTTTTGTTTTGTAGCTGGCATCACTTTTCTCTATAAACTCAAAACTTGTCTCACACTCTCTCCGGCTCCTGCAACTCCATCTGAAAACAAAACAGAAACTTCATCGTCTCCAATCATCTCTAGTGCTTCTCACTTAGACTCTCGGTACGAAGACACGTGTCTTCTCAACCCAAGAAAGAAGCTATGTTCAAGCCCTTTGGTTTCGCAGGTAAAGTTGTTACTCTTTCACTCGAAAAAATGATATTTTTTTTCGTTTTACCTGATTGTGTTTGCTTTGATATGAGCAGCAGAAACTGGTTCTCATCTCCTGACGACGCAATGGTTGCAACTAGGAAACTCACTTTGCTTGAAGGAACGTATAAGCATCGCTATGCAAGTGACTTTCCTCGCTTTCTTTCTTATTCATTTGGCACTTAAATGGTTTGGTGTAGTAAGAAACAGAGGATCTAATGATGTAGAAGAAGACTTGAAGAAGCAGAGCATAACTGTGAAGCAGAGCTTCTCTTACAACATATCTCTTCTCTGCTCTGTTTCTATCTTAGGGACTCATTGCTTTATCTTGCTTTTGCTGTTTCGAGACAGCGTGGTCTCACGGTGTGATTCCTCTGTTTCTGTCTTCTCCGCTGAGGTTTCGCAGTCTTTCTCGTGGTTGTTTGTTTCTGTTGTTGTGGTGAAGATCAGAGAAAGGAGGCTTGTCAAGTTTCCTTGGATGTTAAGGTCATGGTGGCTCTGTAGTTTCATCTTATCCTTTTCCTTTGATGCTCATTTCATTACCGCGAAACACGAGCCTCTCGAGTTTCAAGATTATGCCGACTTGACTGGTCTTCTTGCATCCTTGTTCCTGTTGGCTGTTTCAATCAGAGGCAAAACCGGTTTTCATCTTCTTGAATCCAGCGGTAACACAGAGCCATTACTACTTGGTGACCAAACAGAGCAGAACAAGAAAGATTCTTATTCTTCTTCTTCCCCATATGGAAACGCTACTCTCTTCCAACGCATCACTTTCTCATGGATCAACCCTTTGTTCTCCCTTGGATACAAGAGACCTCTAGAAAAAGATGATGTACCAGATATCGATGTGAAAGACTCCGCTCGATTTTGCTCTCATGCCTTTGACCAGAAACTGAAAACCACCAAAGAAAAAGAAGGACCTGGAAATGCTTTCTTCTATAACTCGGTTCTTCGCTATGTGTGGAGGAAAGCCGCAATCAACGCGGTATTCGCAGTTGTAAACGCGAGCACAGCTTACATCGGACCATATCTCATCAATGACTTTGTAGAGTTTCTAAGTGAGAAACAATCCCAGAGCTTAAACCATGGTTACCTTCTTGCACTCGGGTTTCTAACTGCGAAAATCGTCGAGACAGTTACTCAAAGACAATGGATCTTTGGAGCTCGTCAGCTAGGACTACGTCTTCGAGCAGCTTTGATATCACATATCTACCAGAAAGGTTTAGTTTTATCAAGTCAATCTCGGCAAAGCCACACGAGCGGAGAGATCATCAACTACATGAGTGTAGATGTTCAGAGAATCACTGACTTCATTTGGTATGTAAACAACATATGGATGTTACCAATACAGATTTTCTCGGCGATTTATATCTTGCAAAAACATCTGGGACTTGGAGCTTTAGCTGCATTGGTCACAACTTTAATGGTGATGGCTTGCAACTACCCCCTGACAAGGCTTCAGAGAAACTACCAATCAGATATCATGAATGCCAAAGATGATAGAATGAAAGCAACTTCAGAGATTCTTAAAAACATGAAGATTCTGAAGCTTCAAGCATGGGATAACCAGTTTCTCAACAAGGTTAAAACATTAAGAAAGAAAGAGTATGATTGTTTATGGAAGTCTTTGAGGTTACAAGCTTTCACAACTTTTATCCTTTGGGGAGCTCCTTCATTGATCTCTGTGGTGACTTTTGTTACTTGTATGTTAATGGGAGTGAAGCTAACAGCTGGAGCAGTCTTATCTGCTCTTGCAACGTTTCAAATGTTACAAAGTCCGATTTTCGGTTTACCTGATCTCCTCTCAGCACTTGTTCAGAGCAAGGTTTCTGCAGATAGAATAGCTTCTTACCTTCAACAAAGTGAGACTCAGAAAGATGCAGTTGAGTATTGCTCAAAGGATCATACAGAATTAAGTGTTGAAATAGAAAATGGAGCATTTAGTTGGGAACCTGAGTCAAGCAGACCGACTCTTGATGACATCGAACTGAAAGTAAAAAGCGGAATGAAAGTGGCGGTTTGTGGAGCTGTAGGATCAGGAAAATCAAGCTTACTCTCTTCAATCCTAGGGGAGATTCAGAAGCTGAAGGGAACAGTCAGAGTCAGTGGTAAACAAGCTTATGTTCCACAATCACCATGGATACTAAGCGGGACTATAAGAGATAACATTTTGTTTGGAAGTATGTATGAAAGTGAGAAGTATGAGAGAACTGTTAAAGCATGTGCTTTGATAAAGGACTTTGAGCTTTTCTCGAATGGAGACTTGACAGAGATTGGAGAGAGAGGGATAAACATGAGTGGAGGTCAGAAGCAAAGGATACAGATTGCTCGAGCGGTTTATCAGAATGCTGATATATATCTACTTGATGATCCTTTTAGCGCCGTTGATGCTCATACAGGAAGAGAACTCTTTGAAGTATAATAATGTTCATGACAATTTGTTCGTTTGATCCTTTCTCTCTTTAAACTCCACACTTGACTATGTTTTGTTTTTACTTGTTTTGCAGGATTGCTTAATGGGGATACTGAAAGACAAAACTGTACTTTACGTCACACATCAAGTTGAGTTTCTTCCAGCAGCAGATCTAATCCTGGTAAGAGAAACAGCCGTTGATAATAAGCAAATGCAAAAGAGGCTGTTAGTTTTTCCATTAACATTAGTGTGTGTACTTTGTATACTAGGTGATGCAAAACGGAAGAGTGATGCAAGCAGGCAAGTTTGAAGAGCTTCTAAAGCAAAACATAGGTTTTGAAGTTCTTGTAGGAGCTCATAACGAAGCGCTGGACTCAATTCTATCAATTGAAAAGTCAAGCAGAAACTTCAAAGAGGGATCAAAAGATGACACAGCATCAATTGCAGAGAGTCTCCAGACACATTGTGACTCAGAGCATAACATTTCAACAGAGAATAAAAAGAAAGAAGCAAAGCTAGTGCAAGATGAAGAAACAGAGAAAGGAGTAATTGGCAAAGAAGTTTACTTGGCATATT